>NC_048227.1:38097212-38128185 GCF_002007445.2 Ailuropoda melanoleuca
GGGGGGGGGGGGGGGGGGGCAGGGGCTGGTGAGAGGCGGCTGAGCCCCGTCACACCCCGCAGCAGCCCCCAACGCACCTGCCCACCTGCAGGGTGTTGATGCAGGCACGGATGTCATTGTCCGTCTTCTCACAGAGGGCTGCCAGCGCTCCCGGGTCGGCCCGCATGCCCTGTCGCAGGGAGATCTGCAGGGAGGTGGGAGGGTGGGCGGCTGCTCCCCCAGAAACCCACTCTGAGGGCCCCTCTTCCCTAGAACACAAATGATCCCTGCGGACCAGCCTCGGTCCCTGTATCAAACCATCTACTGCCAAAGAGCAAACGGGTCCAGTCGCCCCCACATCCTGGGGCCAGCCGGGGGATGGGGCCCTGGATGGGAGAGGGGATGGCAAGAGAGAGGGAGACATGCAGGGGCCGGGACAGGGGACACGCCTTCCAACTCCGCAGCCCCCAGTCACGTGTCCCCCTGCCCCAGCCCTCACGGACCTCCTGCAGCCGCTGCGTGAGCCTCGAAGACAGTATGGGCGGGAAGTGGAGCAGGAAGGCTTGCTGTCTCAGCTGCCTCAGGGAGGGCACAAACCTGCAGGGGGACGGGCACGTGCACACCATGCCACCCGGCCGGGGACATCAGGATGTGTGCCTCAGCCCAGCAGGCAGAGGCAGCCAGGTAGGGTTGGGGGTACACCCTCCCAGGGGCCCTCTGCTCTCTGTGGAGGCCCCACCACCACGCCCCTCCCTGTGCAAAGCTCTGCTCCCCCCCACTCACTGGTCATTGCAGATGCAGATGACTGGCCTCATCAGTAGCCCCCCCTCGGCCCGGCGCCGCCGTCCCGCACTTGTGGGAACAATCGGACCCCCTGACTCTGCATGCTGTGGGCCCTTGCGGTCCAGGATGCTCAAAAGAACGTTGATGGCAGCCTAGGGAATGCAAAGAGGACACAGTGAGCCCTAGCCGTTGCCCACCCACCTGCCCACCCACTAGGGCACCCAGGAGGCCCACCACGGGGGCCCCGTCGATCTCATCGATGACCAGGCAGTTGGGCTTCCCGCCAGCACCCAGCACCGACTCCATCTGCGTGGCCGCCTCAATGCACGTGCGGAAGGCCTCGGGGCTGCGGTCATCACTGGAACCATGAGGCCAGGGGTGGAGCCGTCAGGGCAGCGTGGCCGTGGCCAAGACAGCAACCAAGGTCCCTGAGAGGGCAGTCTCCAGGGCTGAGCCACCATGCCTACACCTCCAGGCTACCACCCCAGCATGGCCTGAGAAAGCAAGAACTCCACCCCACCGTCCCCGCCTCCAACCCACTGGGGTCTCAGGGCTGAGTCAGGACAGAGGCTGGCCTCCCTGCCACTCACCTTGCGTTCATCTCCACCACGCAGTACCCAGCATGACGCGCAATCACATGAGCCAGGGTGGTCTTGCCAAGCCCCGGGGGCCCACACAGCAGCGCCACCTGCAGCCAAGACAACGCAGATACACACCTGCTACCACCTGTTACTGCTCTGGGGACCCCCACCCCGCCCTACCTCAAGGCCGAAAACCCTGTCTCATGAGACCTGCTACTGAGGGATGCAGGGATGAGGGACCCCACCGTGGTGACCGAACAAGAGCGGACCCCACATGCTTGTGCTTTGCGCCTGACGTGTCAGAACAAGACAAAGTCCTACGTGAGACAAGCGACAAGATCTGACACGCACAGCTATTCCTGGCACCACGGACCCCCAGAAACCACCGTCACCGTGAGCATCCTGGGAAGGACCAGAACCCTCCAGAGAGCACACACCTTACCCGAGTCATCAGAACAGACTCAGAGTCCAATGCACAGCACTGACAATCCCCAGCAACACGCTGACACTGTAATGCCCCAGCTGCGGGGGCGCTGAACGTGCCTCGGGGCCCCAAGAGGCTGCCTGGCCCCACATCTCCTGGGCTCAGACATGGCCGTGGCACAGCCAGCTGGGGCTCACCTTCTGCCGGGGCCGCCGGCTCGCGTCCAGCTCAGCCTCTAGCATGTCCTCCAGCACCTGCTCGTGGCTTTTCCATTTGCTGGAGCCTGGGGCCTCCTTGCCGCCCCGGGTCAGCTCCGCACTGGGCCTTGGCTTCCTAGCGGGCCTCTCTCGGCCGAACACCACCAGGTCCCACAGCTTCAGCCACTTGAGGAGGCAGCGGTTAGTAAACTGCAGGAAGGGAAGCGCGGCCTGGAGGAACCACCAGCACCGAGGACTCCCTATGGCCGCCCTTCCTATCAACCTGCTGTCGTGAGCCCCAGACAACATACAAGAAGGCTGGAGCTAAGTGACCAGTGACCAGTGCCTGGTCATCCTGCCAGTGAGTGACAGAGTGAGGTTCACACCAGGCAGTCCATCCCTGCAACACTGACCCCTGCAGGAACCTCCACCATCCCCACCATCCTAGCATCAGCTTCAATAAGAATGGAAAAGAAACAGAAACTCCAGTTGTCTGGGCGGGGGGGGGCTGGAACCCCAGCCCAGGTCACAGGTGACTTAGAGCATGCCAGCCCCATGCTGGCCTCAGTGTCCCCACCTACAATTCAAATCGGCAAATCAAAACTATCTCTTCCGGGGCGCCTAGGGGGCTCAGGCTGTTAAACGTCTCCCTCGGCTCACGTAGACCGCAGAGTCCTGGGACCGGGCCGCATCGGGCTGCCGGCTCACTGGGGAGTCTGCTTCTCCCTCTGCCCCACCCATGCTCACGCTCTCTCGCTCCCTCAAATAAATACATAAATAAAATCTTAAAAAAAATAAAAAATAAAAAACAAAACCATCTCTTTCATTCTAACGCTCCATGAGCTGGCAACATAACAGCTAGCTGAATTCTGCATTTTTCTTTTTTGGCAACAAAAGAACCCATAACGCTTGAACAAGAACAAAGTCTCACGTCGTCACTAAGCAGCTCCGTGTAGGACCGAGGTGCGAACTCGTCCACCCAGAGGCAGTGCTGGGAGTCATCTTGGCTGCTGGCCAGCTCTTCCTCAGGAGCCGCCAAAGGCTGGACCTCCTCCGACCTGAGGCTGGAGAATACCGTGTGTTTGGAGGGACTGCACACCCCCCCGACTACAGGCTGAAGGTCAGGGGTGCAAAGGCCCACCGTGTCACCTGCGAAGTGTGTCTGAGAGCCGATGGGCCTCCTCGAGCAGCTGCTGCCTCCGCTATGCAAACACCAGAGGTTGGGATCCAGATGGCGCCAACATGCAGACCCCCAGAGCCACCCTTCTCTTCCCAAAAAGCCCCACCTCACTGTCGACCTGCTCCTTCAGGGACACGAAGGACACACCCAACAGATCCAGCTGGCCATGGCCTCGCCGCCAGATATCAGGGAAAGGGGTCTGTAGGGAAGTGAGGGCAGCATTCATCACCTTCCAGAACGTAACCAGCAACAGACCCCTTCCCAACAGTGCTCAGAGACCCAGGGGGCATTTTTCAGATTGAACAGATCAACAACAGGACAAGCCCCCTCTCTAACCAAGATTTCCAAGGAAAAAAGACACTGGGATGGGAACAACTCTAAGGAAGAAAAAAAAAAGAAACAAAAAAGAGATATGAGGGAGAAAAACAGAGGAAGTCAAGCCCGGTGAACTTCCTGAGGGGTCCCCAAGGTCCCAGTGGGGATATGAGGTCTAGGACTCTCCTGGACAGCACTGAACCCCCCACCTCCCCTTGCGGCCACACAGCACCCACCTGCACCCCTGTGCCCACTGGGTCAGCTCGAAGGACCAGAAAAGCCCGGCTGCCACCCGTAGAGGTCACACTGACATAGTCCTCCAGGACAGGGGGCCGCCTCAGGACAGGATTTCGGGCTGCCAGCGAGGCCTGCAGGAGACCTACATCAGCAGCAGCATCCAAGGGCCTGGGAAGGGACAGTGACTGTCTTGGGGTCTCTCGCCTCCTGCTACCATCACAGGAACCCAGATCCACTCAACTATACATCCCTCCCACCTACCCTCAGCCCCAGGCCTCCGGAAATCCAGGGCCCTTCCACAATCCCTGGGACACCTGTGCCCCAAGCCACACACCCCTTGCCCCACAGCTCAGCGGGGACCTCAGGACTCGGTGGGGGGGTGATGTCCCCGGCAGGGGAGTCGGGAAGGGGCGGCTCTTCCACCTCCTCGGGCCTGAAGTCCAGCTTCTTGACGACTTCCAGCCGAAGCCGCTTGACCCTGGGGGCTGGGGAGGCAGACGGAAGGAACAGAGGCTCTTCCCCAGCCTCACACTCCGCCCCTGTGCCCTGGGCCCCTGCGGACATACTGGGGGGCAAGGCCCTGTCCCTCCAGACGTGGTCGGCCAGCTGCCTCTTCCTCGCACTGCCTTTGTGGTTCCCTGGAGGTCCACCTGGAGAGCAGTGAGTGGCAGCGTCCCCTCCAGCAACGGCCTCCTCGGACGTCAGCCGGGACAGGCCCGCCGTGGGCCAGGGGTCCCTGGAGGGTGACAGGGCCGCCGTCCCTGCCAGGACAAAAAGTTGACAGCTGCTGCGCCAGGTCGGCGCGTCCCCACATACTGGCAAGAGGCCTGCCAACGACCGCGCCCGGAGGGCCCTTCTCGTTCCAGCCTCGCGGCCCCCGCTCGCCTCCCCTCCTCCAGGCAGCCCTCCCGGACTACAGGGGACGGGGCTGCAGCAGGGCCCGCGCCCACCTTCCAGCTCGGCCAGCACCTCCAGCTCGTCCGCGAACTGGCTCTGGAAGTCGTCCTGGGCAGCGCCCAGCTCGAGCTCGGGGTCTCCCATGGCGCCCGCTCCCACCAGACCAGCCGCCCGCTCCGAACCTCCCGCGCCGCCGCCGCGCGCCGTGCCCGCCCCCAGCGTCCCGGCGCCACCAATCTCTGGCCGGCGTGCCCGGCGCCGCTCGCCATTGGCCAACGGGAAGAGAGGGGCGGAGGGGGGCTGCGCGCGCAGGCGGGGCGGGGCCGGCCAGAGCGTCGGCCCTGCACGCTCACCATTGGCCCGTACGGCTGCCCGTCCGGCGTGGGCGGGGCGCGGGGGGAGGGGGTGTCTGCGTGGTGGGAGGGGGCGTAGGGGGCCCCCCTCACTCGGCTGACTTGGCGCTCCCGGGCCGTGGGGGGCGCGCAGCTCCTCTCCTTGCCACTCTCCGCTCAGGAAAAGGCCCCCGTGGCGCGTTGGTGTACCGTCCCGCGGGGCGGGGGTGTCCGCGGGGGTGGGTCGGAGAGCAAGGCTGCTTCTCCCGCGATCTGCGTCCGGGTTGGGCAGCCCCACGGTCCGAGCTCAGAGGTGGGCGTGGAGAGGGACCTCGCGGGTGCACACGCAGTGGGGCTGTGCGCTTGGCTGACACCGCGTTAGCGGCTTCCCACCCGCGACCCTGGGGACCCTGATGAGTCCAGTGCTGGACTCCCCGTGAGCCCCCACCCCGCGCGCTTGCCCTGCGTTGCAGGCCTCCAGCATGGAACCCGGCCGAATAGAGAACCTGTCCGTGGTGTACCAGAGCCCGGACTTCCTGGTGGTGAACAAGCACTGGGACCTGCGTATAGACAGCAAGATGTGGCGCGAGACTCCGACCCTCCAGAAGCAGCTGCGCCACCACTTCCCCGAGTTGGCGGATCCTGACACCTACTATGGGTTCAGGTAGCGGAGGCCGGCCCTGGTCGCCCCCAGCGGCTTCTGTGGGAGGAAGTGGCCACCACCCCCCCGCCCGGTCTCGCCAGCCCTGACCCCCTGCCCCACGTCAGGTTCTGCCACCAGTTGGACTTCTCCACCAGCGGGGCGCTCTGTGTGGCCTTGAACAAGGCGGCAGCGGGCAGCGCTTACAAGTGCTTCAAGGAGCGGCGCGTCACCAAGGCTTATCTGGCTCTGGTAAGGCCTGACCGGTCCCCCGGGCAGGGGATTCCGACCCTCAGCTGCTTTGGCAGACCGTGAGTGTCAGGCGGGCTCCCCGGCAGTGGCGGGTGGCCCTGAGAGCAGCTTGTGAGTCTGCCCGGCAGGTGCGGGGACACGTGCAGGAGAACCGGATGACCATCAACTATGCCATTGGCAGGAACAGCACCGAGGGTCGGGCTCACACCATGTGCATCGAGGGCACTCTGGGTACGGAGGGCAGGACTCATCACCCAGTGGGGGCCCTGAGGGAGCTGGGCTGAGGTGGGTCGGGCTCTGTGCGTGTCCAGCCAACCCTCACACCTTGTCTTGCTCTGCACAGGCTGCGAGAACCCGAAACCAAGCCTTACAGAGCTGGTGGTCCTGGAGCATGGGCTGTATGCCGGCGACCCTGTCTCCAAAGTATTGCTGCAGCCCCTCACAGGTGTGTCCCGGGGCAGGGCAGGAAGCTTTCCAGGCCCGCTCACTGTCTGCTGACGGTGCCCCCCATGTGCGCCAGCATCTCTTCACACAGGGTACTGTGGCGTCTTTGATGCCCACGAGAGGAAGGGTGGCAAGGGGCAGAGCGGCCAGCCTGGGGCCACTCCGCTCTTTTCACCCGCCTGTCCTGGGCCTTGCTATCCTGGAAGGTCAGCGGGGTTCTCCAACACACCTGGGTTTGCCCCTACTGGCAGTGACCTCAGGGTTGACTCCTTTTCTAAGTTCTGACATTCTTGTCTGTAACGGAAAACAGGGTGTGCCATTTCTAGGAGTTTTGTGGGATTGAAGATGGCAACGGGGAATAGGGTTAGGGATGATGTGACTGAGTGCCGGGTGGGCATGGAATGGCACCCCCACCCTACCAGTCCCCTTGGCTCACAGGTCGGACACACCAGCTGCGTGTGCATTGCAGTGCCCTCAGCCATCCTGTCGTGGGGGACCTGACGTACGGGCAGGCACCGGACCAAGAAGACCAGCCGTTCCGCATGATGCTGCATGCCTTTTATCTGCGCATCCCCACTCACACTGAGCGTGTGGAGGCCTGCACACCAGATCCCTTCGTGCCAGCGCTCGATGCCTGCTGGAGCCCCCACACCCTGGTGCAGTCACTGGACCAGCTAGTCCAGGTCCTGAAGGCCGCCCCCGACCCTGATCCCACAGAAGGGAGCCCTGGGCCTCGCAGCACTCCCATGCCCCCCAGCAAGCCCCGTGAGACAGAGGCACAGCGGTCCTCATGCCTGCAGTGGCTGTCAGAGTGGACCTTGGAGCCTGACAACTGAGAGCAGCTGGGTGGGAGTGGCCGGCTGGGCCCAGTAGGGGATGGGGGCTGCAGGGGAAAGCCCCTGGCCCATCGTGAGTCAGGGGTGTCCCTGTGTATGGCCACACTATGGATGGGGCCTGAGGCCCTGGTTAGGCCTAGAGAGGGGCTGGCAGGAGGGAGCCAGGCTGCCGGCAGTTTGGAGGATGGGACCTCCCTCCGAGCCCCCCTCCCTGGGGAGGGGAAACCAAGGCCTGCCTTCCTGGCTCCAGAGCTTCCTTCCTAGGGCCTTGTTTTATAGATTTGCCTGGGGTCACTCTGTAAGAGACAGAGCCAACAGTTGGGCCGGCCTCAGGTTAGGCTTTTGCTGGGCCCCCGGGCCTCAGAGCACCCGCTCCTCATTGCTCTTCTCGGACCTTCTGTGTTGGTCGGTGTATCCTGGCTGGGTCTTCGCCACCTGCGGACCCTGACCCGTCCTGCCCAGCCAATGCTGCCTCGTGCCTTTGCTTTTACCAGACTCTGCTTGTGGGCCTCCTCCTCCCCACCCACACGGCACATGGGGGAGGGTCTGAGCCACGCCCCTCGATCCTCTCACAGGGCCTAGGCTGCCACAGGTCCTCAGACTGCAGCTGGGGAGCAAGAGTGGCCAGCCCTCATCTCTTCCATCCCGAATGACATGCCCACGTCGGCCTAGTTGCAGCTGAGCTCCAGGGCCTCAGAATAAATACTCAGTGACTGACCTCATGAGTGACTATGAATCCGTCTGATGGGGAGCTTTTGGGGGCCCCAGACCCCTGCTGTCTTCCCTGCACTGGGCAGATCTCTGCTTTAGGCCCCTCAGCAGGAGCCAGGCTGGACCTCGTGGTCCTGGCTGCTGACCTGTCCTTCCCCTGCCATGCAGTGAGCACCCTGCAGCCTAGTGTGAAGGTTGGGCTCTGGGTGGAGCACTGAAATTGGGTCAGCCCTGTTCCTAGAGATCCCCAGCTCTCCTAGCCAAAAGCATTGGAGCGCCCATCTGTTCTCACCAGGGTCCCTCCCTAGAGCCATTGTCCCCACGTCCTCCTTAGGGCCCTCCAGCATCAGAACACCAGCTACCCTGCAGGGTGGGCACTCCTGGCTGGGGTGGGCCCTGGGGGAGAGCAGAGGGCAGGCGTGGCCAGCTGGAGGACACTGGTCTGGACTCTTTGGCCTGATGGGGCTCGTGGGCTGGGCCTACAGAGCAAACAGCAGAGAAGTTGGAGGGCTGGACAGACAGACTGGTAGCCCCCAACGTAGGGAGATAGGACAGGAAGGTGCACAGGGCTAGGTGCCACCCTCGGGAATGTATGTTGCCCCACCCCCAGCCCTGCTCTCCCCTTGAAAGGTCAGCTTGACGCCTCGAGTCCCCCAGGACCCAGAGACCACCCACAGGCCAGATCCAGACCTTGCTTCCTACAGGTGGGCCTCAGCTGAGGCCGTGGAGCTCAGACACTGGAGTGCACACTGCCTGTCTGCCCCCCAACACACACCCTAGCTGTGGGTGGGCAAGGTTTAGAAGCCGTGGGAATCGAGCAGGGTCTCCTGGACAAGGATGGAAAGGAGCGTTTCCTCAGGCAGGCAAGAGAAGCCAGACAGACGCTGCAGGTGGGGCAGGCCTGTGACAGGCTAGCTCCTAGGGGCTCGTGTGCCGGTGGGGCACCGCCCCCAGTGCTGCCAGGAGGCCAGGAGCACATACAGCTCTATATGGTGATGGGTGGGTCCAGGGCTAGGCAGCGGTCCTCAGCTGGTCCCCCCATCCGTTGGCCCTCTGGGGTCAGTGTGTCCGCCTGGTCAGCGTGTCTGCTTGGCCCTGAAGCAGGCCCTTTGGGCATGTGCAGCCCTACTTGTGGTGCTGCTGGCTAAACCAGCGTCCCAGGGTTCAAGGCCCGGTACCCTCCTGGCCCTGCCAAATGGGAGTTGCGCCCCTCCCAGGCGATGAGGAGAGCGAGGATTCGGCTGAGGCACCTGGCCCCGCCCACCCTAGCTGGGGCACCTCCCACTCGGCCCCAGAGGCCCCAGCTCCTGGAGCTGATCCATCCTGGGGGCACGTGTGGCACAGCTCTTTGCCACTGAGGTTACCGACCTGGTGCCTGCACCCCTCTTACCCCCCAGCACACATGTGTACAAACGTGTGCTCACAGGGCAGAAATCGCCACGCGCCTCACTGAACCCAGTTACCATGTTGGATTCCCCGCAGGGAACACATGCATCAAACCTGCATGTAGTTGTGGGTGCTCCCAGACACACGTGTGTGCACAAAAACACCCGCATGCATCATAGATGCAGACACGCACACGTATGAAGGCACATCCGATCCTCAGGGCACAGACACATCCTCCAGGGGGAAGGAGTGTATGCTGGGCGGCCGCCAACCGTGAGCTCAGCCTCGCGCTCCCCCAGGGCTGGAGAGCAGGTGTCTGCTGTGCCGAGGCCCCCAGGGGTGGGCATGGCAGCCTCACCTGACACAGCCCTGGTCCCTCCCCGACACATCTGCCCGGCAGGCATCACTGCAGGAGTGGGTGGCCAGGCAGGCAGGGTGTTGGGTGAGCCATGGAGGTGAGCGGGAACGCAGGAGCCCCGACCCCGCACCACCGCGGTGCCCCAGCGCTCAGCTGCAGGGGCTGACACACTCAGTGGGCTGGGTCACTGGCGTCTGCGGCACCTGGCACCTGGCCTACACCACCCCCCACCCCCCGCATCAGACGGCCACCGCAGGGCACAGGAGCAGCCTCCCTCCACAGCACATGGTCCCCGTGCTCAGGTGAGAAGTGGGGGTGGGGCACAGGGAGGTCTCAGTGTGGCCCTGGCTGAGTAGCCGAGCTCTTCCGAGCTTCCACGCTGTCCCCTGCCTAGGACAGCAACCACCCTGGGCCACGCAGAGTCTAGAGGCCCACGTGCACGCCGACACCTTCACCTCACAGCTGAGCCTCCATCTGGACACTCGGCAGGGCAGCCTGCAGGGCTGTTGTGTGTGGGCCGTGGCCGGAGGCAGGGTCTGGCTGGGCATCTGAGGCCCTGAGAGGGGAAGAAGGCTTTCTAGGCTGCCCAGGTATGGGGACAGGTTGGAGAGCCCCCAGGCCTCTACCCACGACTGCCTGCAGGGACTTACTGGGACCACCGCCCCTCCCCTGTCCCTGTCGAGAGATCTGTTTATTGGAGACACCGAGCCCCAGGAGCCCTGACCTGTGATAAGAAAGGAACTGGGGTTTGGCCCGGCCCCTCCTCTTGCCACTCCCTTTGGTTCCAAAGAGGCATTGTTTGCGGGGTTTGTGCCCCTCCTCAAAGGCACAGAGGCACAGCGCAGGGTAGCCACCCTATATGACCCCGGAGGGCACTTCCCCCTCTGTGCCCTGTACCGAAGAGGGCAGGAGAAGGTGATGGGATGGGCCTCATCACCTCCTGTCTCCCCTCTAGCTTGTCCAGGACCCACCGCCCATGACCCCACACCTCTCTACCAGGAGGAGCGGTGCACACCAGACAGCCATGGGCCCCAGAGCAGGTGAGACAGCCCTCACAAAGGGGCACCTGGGACCCTCCAGGGGGTGGTTCCCACAGCCAGGCTCCCCTGAGGTGGCAGGACCGTCTGTGACCCTAGGCCTACCCTTGAGGGATGCCCCCAGCAGGCATCGCCCGGCTGTGCTGGGGCCCGGCAGCCGCTCACTGCCCATTCTGTTCCAGGTGCCCAGGTGAACCCAGGCCTCGCCCTCCTCGTGTGGCTCACTGCCCACTGCTCTTGTCCGCAGGCCCAGGGCTTCTCCCAGGGAGGGCTGGATGCCAGCAGGGCTGACCTGTGGGCCAGGTGAGTGCCCGGTCACGTGCCTGCCGCTGACCCTCTGGCAGGCAGGGGTGGGGGGGTGCCCAGGTTCTGCCCCCGATGGCCCAGGCATAGCTGAGGCCTGCGCCCATCGCTCACCAATCTTGCCCCGAGCATCCAGGGTCCTGCATCAGACTCACAACCCACGTGGCCAGGAGTGGGTCCCCCAGGCCGTCGCAGCTGGCCGGGGCCCCCGGACCCCTCACAGCTTGTACTGCTCTCCTTGCCTGGTGGGTGATTACTTCTCATCCTGAGTCCTCTTGGGTTTCTTCCTCTGCCCCCAAGACTTGGCTGTTCTCTCAGTTCCTGGAGACGCCATTGTTCCCAAGCACTGTTCCAAGGTCTCACACGTGGGCTCAGCCATCCTTCCCTTCCCTGGAGGGTTAGAGATCACTGACGAGCCTTCCATCAGTTGATGGATCAGTGTACTGATTAGGCAGGGTTAGAGGCCCGGTTGGAAGTCCCATGAGATGCCCTCCGCACACACAGACTTTATTAGCCAGATGTATGCCATGAGGAGCGCTCAGCCGGCACCAAGCCGGCTGTGGTGATGTGGCTGGTGCCTGGGGCACACGTCCTCCACATCCTCAGCCGTCGCTGGCACGGTGGAGCCTGCCCGAGCTCAGAGCGCGCTGGGACCAGGCCTTGGGAGGAGGCACAGACCCAGAGTGCAGGCCAGGGCCACCTCCCAGCCCTGCTCACAGCTTGGAGCCTGGCGCCCACTGTGCGCCCATGGGAGCGAGTGCTGAGCAAAGCCGTGGTCTCGCGTGTGCCAAGGCCGCGCCTCCTGTAGCCCACTCCCTCGGTGCCGGGGGTGCTGACCTAGATGCCGCCGCTCACCGCCCGTCTCCTTTCTGCCCAGTGCCAACACCTCCCTCCTGCACGGCTTCTGGTGCCAGCCAGCCAGCCAGCTGCCCCGAGACCAGCTCTCCGCTCTCATCCGGGGGATGGCCACCCAGCAGGTCCTCCTCAGAGCCTGGCAGGTAAACGGCTGTGGCTGCCGGGAGCAGGCCAGGGTGCTGAGAGCAGGGGGCAGACGTCCCGGAGACAGGCGGGGAGGAAGGGCTTCCCCAGCAAAGGGCACGGGTCAGGAGGGGACCTAGGGGGCTGGGATGGCCAGCCTCGCAAACACGTGAGACGCGTCTGCTGGGTAGACCCCGACATGGCAGGAGGTCTGGCTGTCTGAGGTTGAATTTTCCCTCCCTTGGGTGACTCTCTGGTGCTGCCCATTTGGGACCATTTCCAGGACTTCTCAGCCACTAACCTGCAGACCCCGACTTCCATTCCTGGCTCGGGTGAGGGCTTGTCCAGCAGGCCTGCCCTGGCCACTCCCTGCCTCCATTGGCACATGGTGCCCACGTTGGGACGGGTCCTCTGGGCCCCTTGTGGCTCTCCCAGCCTGCTGGCCTCTCCCCTGCCATCTGAGCCCACCTCGACCCACAGTTGACCCAAGCATTGCCTACCCCTGAGTTTAAAGACACAGAGAGAAGAGCTACTATTCTGTCTCATTATAAAATTAGTATGAAATTAGCAATAAATCTGAAAGCACCCCAGAGTAAGTCAGGCAAGACAAAAAGTCTAGGCAGGAAGTGGCGTTGGGGTGAACGACGGAGCCACTGTAGTGCCGTGGGGCCCAGGGGTGGGGGCAGAAGGCCTGAAGGCCTGGGGGGGGCGGGGCTCGCAGGCTGGCGCTGACGCATCCTGAGACAGGGAGACCACAGAGCATCCAGGTGACCGGGCAGGTGCGGAGGGCCCCATGCTGAGGGCGAGGGTAAGGCGGCAGAAAGACGGGCTGGGAGCCCCAGGCTGGGCAAGCCCGCGACACGCCCCTGCCCTGCCCAGCTCAGCTGCCTGGCCAACCTGGCCGCTCTGCACGGCCTCCAGGACGACTTTGAGTTCCACCCCCCCGACCTGCTGCTGTTCTACAAGTGAGTGCCCCACCCCCACCCCCAGCGTCCGGGCACAGTAGGCTGAGCACGCCTCCTACGGAGTCCCAGGGACCCCAGCTCCCCAGGGACATCTGGGCCACCCCAGAGGAGGACCCTTGGGCGGCCCCCACCCTCCCAACAGCCTCCCAACCTGCCCACAGCCTGACGCAGGTAAGGGAAGCCAACTGCCGGGCCTTCACCCGCCGCGCTGCCCAGGGGGACACGGAGCTGCTAGCCAACCTGCCAGACCAGAGGGTCGCCCTGCAGCACGTGGCCTTGGCCTGCCTGGTAGGCAAGACGGGAGGGCCAGGACAGGGTGGGTGGACAGGCAGTGCGGCTGGGCTCATGCTGACCCGCTGTGCGGCAGGGAGCGCCCCGCCTGCAGCTGAGTGCCTCTGACCTGCTGCTCCTTGGGGTCCTGGTGTGTGACATGGATGCGTCCCGCATCGAGACCGCAGACCCCCGTGTGCTGGAGAACTTGCAGCGCTGCCGCCGGCTGACCGCCACGCAGCAAGCCGCCCTCAACACGCTGCTGGCCAGCAGCAAGACCGTGCTGGGGTAGGCAGGGCTCGGAGCCCTCCCCCCAAGCCTCCCCTCCTTGAGAGGAGGTGGGAGGCCGCCTGGACTTTGGACCCAGGAGACCCATAATGTCTGCTGTCTTGCTGACCTTTGATGTCTCCCCCCAGCTCACAGCTGCTCTGACGCTGCAGCCTATGGTGCACAGGCTCGGGGTGCTACCGCCACCCTCTAGACCCCCCGGTTCCCCTGCCCCCACACCTGAGGTGGGAGGGTCTCTGCTGAGCGGGAGGTGTCCCCATCAGGGCAGGCCCTGGAAACTGGGTGCTCAGGGAGGGGCAGGCAGCCTCTGGGGGCTGGGGCTCTGCTCCTGACCCTAACACGGTGCTCCCTCACCACACGCCAGGCCTCCCGGCTCCTGGAACCTAGAGGGGCTGCGGGCCCTGGGAGCCCTGGCCACCTACATCAGCTCCAGCCTGTGGATGCAGGTGCAGGAGGTAGGACACTCTGCAGTGGGGGGCTGTCAGGCTGGCTGTGGACAAGGACGGGGGCATCCAGCCGACCTTCCACCAGCCTGTCCAGGCCTGGGGGTAGGCCACACGGCCTCTCCAACGCCTGACCAGCGTCCCCAGGGTTTCTGTCTGTGGGACGGGAGGAGGAACCAGGTGGCCCCTGGCAGCCCCTCCCCCAGGTATGGAGTCTCTATGCCTGCCTGGCCAGGCTGTGGGCCTGGCCTTCTTCAGCAGCATGGTGGCCACATACCGAGCTGGACGGCTCAGCCAGCGCGATGCCAGGCGCTTCGTCACTGGCTTTCTCAAGGCCAAGGCCGCATCAGTGCCTTCTCGGCCCAAGCGGGGCACAGGTCAGTATGGCCACTGTGGCCTGGGAATGCTGTCCCTCCCCTGCCCTGGGCTCCTAACCCTAGGGGGAGAGCACCCAAAACACTGTCCCACCTGCTGCTGGACCTCGTGGGTACGGCCCAGGGGTCCGCATCCAGCCTGGGATGGGGGTGGGGGGTCAGAATCCAGGGGACCTGACCTGCGGGTCAAGGTCAGAGTTGACTCCATCTGGTCTGAGTGACGTTCTCAGGTCAAGCTCAGGAGGGAGTCAAGGGTGGGTTGAGGTTAAGAGTGAGGTGGGGCCCAAAGTCAGCAAAGGTCAGCTCAAAACCTCCAACCCCCCTGCCAGACGCAGGGAGACCCTGCATCCGTGGGGACATCACGGCGGCCACGCTCCACGACGACCTCTTCCTAGTGCGCTATGACTGCGTGCAGCTCGAGTCCTGCCTGGGCAGCCGCGTACTCAAAGCCAACCTGGACCCCCTCCTGCAGCACCCGCTGCCAGCCGAGTGCCAGCGCGTCGTCAAGGCCAAGCTGGCTCAGGTGCGCGGTGGACCAGCCGTGGGGGGTGGTGGGCAGGCGCCCAGCCACGGGCCTGACCCTCCTACCCACCCAGGTCTACCCGCGTGGCATCCCCGAGGAGCAGCTGCCGCTCATCACCTCTCTGGTCTACCTGTACTCCCGCTCGGAGATCGGCCAGTGGAACATCACGTCCGGGGACACGGTCGTGGCCCTGCTGGCCTCGGACGTGGCCCTGGAGAACCAGACCGAGGTGAGGGCAGCACGGGCGGGGGTTGGGCGGCCGGGGGTGCGCCACCCCCGGCCGGGCTGACCCGGGCCCCGCGTCCAGGCTGTCCTACAGAAGTACCTGGACCACGACGGCACCATCACCAGCAGCCTGCTCATGGCCATCGGGGGCTCCCGCCTTTGCTGGATGAGCGCCAGGCAGATCCAGGCCATCAGGCCCGCAGAGTTCCGGTGAGCCGGCCCGGGGACGCAGCCGCCTGCCGCTCAGCCAAGGAGGGAGGGGCCTGGGTCTGAGCTGTGGCGGGCTCCTGCGGCGGCACAACCAGGTGCCACACACCGAGTGGTTTAGAACAGGAGAAACTTCTCCCGCGGTCTGGAGACCAGAAGTCTAAAATCAAGGGGTCCTAGGGCCGGCTCCCTCCGAAGCCTGCAGGGGGGCTGCATCCTGCTTGGGGTGCTGCCGGAACCCGTTGGCCTCCCTGCTGGTGGACGCATGCCCCAGCCTCTGCTTGCACGGCGCCCGTGGGCAGAGTCCCTTCGGCTCAGCAGTCCTTAGACTCAGGGCCACGCCAACAGGAGAGGCTGTACTTCCAAATGAGGTCTTGTTCCGGGGTTTCGGGCAGGCATGAGTTCTGGGGAGACACTATTTGGCGCGGTACAGAGGGCAAGAGGAACGCTGCGGCGGGGAGAGGCCGGGAGCAGCAGGAGCTCCCAGCCCGCCCACCAGCCTCGCCCTCCCCCAGGCGGGCCGGGGCCCTGGACATCTCCTCCTGCCCTCAGAGCCGGAAGGACGCACTCTACACCAAGGCCCGCGAGGCCTTCGGCAGCACCGGGAACACAGCCAGCTACTACCGTTTCATGCGTCCCTACCTCGGTGAGACCCTGCCCTGTGCGCGGGCCCCCGGCCCCAGAAGCCCCCACCCGTCCTCTCACCGCTGCCCGCTCCCAGGAGGTGCCCCCGTGGAGGAGCTGCGACACCTGGTCCAGGCTAACGTCTCCATGGATATCGACACCTTCACCAACCTGAACCCCCGAGTGCTGCAGGTGGGCCCCCGGGGCAGCCTGTCTGGGGCATGGGGCAGGGCTGCCAAACCAGGGGAGGCCTCTGTCACAGTCTGCAGGCCCCATGCACCCCAAAGTCAGAGGCATGCAGAGAGCGTGAACCCCAGGTCACTTCTGCCAGGCCTCACCCCTGTGCTCACTCCTCGCTTAAGTATTGCCGGGCTGGGTCTGCCTTTGGCCCCAAAGCTGGCCGCTGCAGGACCCTCTGGACCTGCCCCCACGGCCGCGTCCCTCCCTCGCAGAGCCTGAGTGTCGGCAATGTGACGACCCTGCTGGGCCAGAACGTTGGGGACCTGCAGAAGGCACGCAGCCACCCGACCGTCAGCTCCTGGCTCCGCAGCCTGAACACGTCGGCCCTCGGAGAGCTGGGCCTGGACACGGACCCTGCCGGCCCCACCGGCCCAGCCCGCTCCACCACTGAGATTCCCAACACCACACCCTGGGCGCCCCATGTAGCCCCCACCGCGCACCAGCTCGGGAACAGCGCCCCCACCTCCGGTATGCCCCAGACTCGTCCCCCCTTCTAGCGGGTCTTCGCTGTCTCTGTCTGGCCCTGTCTGCCCCTCATCCTGCACCCAACCTCGTGCTCTGTGGGCCGACTCTTTCCCTTTGCCTCCTTGAGTGCCATCTGGGAGGCGCTGGCTTCACTCTTCCCCGGCCGCTGAGTTATAAAGGACAAAATCACCTCCAGCACCCGCTGAGCACCAGAAAGCGGGGTGGGAGAAGCTCTGGGATCCCTGTCAGGGCCCAGAAGAGCAGCCTCCGTGGTGGTCCCCACCGGCCTTCCCACCCACAGGAGCACAGAGTGAGGGGCTGCCCAGGCCTGGGAGGCTCCCAGCTGGGGCTGATAGGTGCTTCATCCACATTCCACCCGCAGGCAGTCCACCAGCCCACCTGGGGTTCCTGCCGCTCGCGGTGGCCCTGCCCTCCAGCCTCTTGTGGTTGCTCTACTGGGGCACACCAGGGCCCAGCCAGGACTGCTCCTGGGGCACCAGCACCAAGGCCTCCAAAGACGGCGCTGACCCAGCACCACACGCAGGGAAGCTGGGGCTGGTAGGTGGAGCTGGACACCTGCCCAGGTACAGGCTCCAGGCCCAGAGGGCCCAGCCATGCCCCACATCCTAGGGGCCTGCGGGGCTGGTCCCCACTCACACCCAGCTCCCAGGACATGGAACTGGAATGAGGACCTGGGCCCACCCCATGGCCAGCCCCAAACAGTCGACAGAGATGCTGCCACAGACCCTGGGCCTCCCTCAGGATGAAGATGGTACTGGGGAGGGGACCTTACTGATTGAGTTGAATAAAAGACAAGGTGGTCTTCCTGCCTGCATCTCTTTGCTCTGAGGCCGAGGGGCAGAGGCCCTCTTAGCGGGGAGCAGGACTTCTGTCTGCCATCTCCTGGGCCCTGTCCCCAGAAGCCACCCTGAGCGTTGGCCTGGCCCTCGGAGGGAAGACCCTGGGAATGGAGACAGTGGCAGGAGGACCCTGAGGGCCACCCCCCTTCCCCGCTCCCTGTCTCCAAGTGCAGATAGGAGGCACTCCAACTCAGGAACCACGTCTACCTGTCATGGGGTCAGCACCGCCCCCCCCCGCCCCGCCAGGTCGTCAGAGCTCCACAGGGCATCTCTGCCGGGAAGGACAGGGGCCTTTTATTGAACTCCAGTCCCCTTGGGGTGGGCCAGGCAGGGCCTCGCGGCAGGGGAGGCCCGCAACCAGAGCAGCGGGCTCACTTCGGGGTCAAAGTCAGGAGCAGAGTGGGGATCGCAGTGAGCACTGGTCCGGGTCCCAGGAGGCGGGCGGCCCCTGAGAGGGCCTCTGCAGAGACAGTGACTCAGGCGTCCCGCGTGGCTCTGCCCCGACCCCACCCAGTGGGCCGCCCCAGCCCACCTCGGAAGCTGAGGTCCATGACCAGGTAGCCATTGGGGATACCACCGTGGAGCCCCAGGCCCAGACTGTCCAGGTCATCCTGCCGCTGCCGTAAGATCCACTCCCGCACGGGGCTGTTCTCCTCCTCCGCCTTCAGGCCCACCAGGTTTGGACCCAGAAGGTTTTGCACCTCGGCAATGGTCAGCGGCTGCCAGAGTCCCCAGGGGGCTGTCAGGGTCGCCCTGCCTCCCCCAGAAGGCTGCCGGGGTCCTGTGTCCAGACCTCCCGGTGCTTCCCAGGCCCGAACACCCTGCCTAGGCCCCTCCAGAGTTCGGAACTGACCCCTGCGCGGCGCTCCGGCAGCCCCTCCCCGGCCGCCCCCCGCTCGGCCCCGCCCCCCCGCTCGGCCCCGCCCCAGCCCTACCAGCACGGCCTCCGTCTGCAGAGTCTTGAATGTGGCCATGTCCATGTTCACCTTCTGACGACTGAGAGCCCGCAGGTCCTCCGTGGGGGCCCCACCTGCTCTCGGGGAGAGGAGCCCCAAGCGTGAGACCTCACGGCAGCCCCCAGTCTTACCCTCTGACCCTAAGGAATTCCTGGGCCCCGGGTTCCCCTGGGTGGGTGGAGAGGCTGGAGAGGGATCCGGAGAGCACCCGAGGGGTCTCGACCTACACACACGTGTAAGGCCAAGGGGCGCGGTGACACTGGCCACCCCAACAGCAGCAGCATCATGAGGCAAGAACCGGGCAGCACCCATGTGGGAAGCCTGAGCCATCACACCAACCCCTGCCCCCAGCTCACCCAGGTAGGGCTTGATCTTCGCAAAGTATTCAGACCTGCTCACGTTCTGGAAGGCAGCATGGGCTCTGGGATAGAGGACGTGCATCTGCGGTGGGCGGCATGCCTCCAGGTGCTGGGGCCTGACTGCCCTGGAGAGGCACATGGGGCCGGGCAGTGAGCTCAGAGCACAGCATGCCCGGCATGGCCGGCACGGGACTCACCGTGGGCCCCTGGGACTCACCAAAGGACGCTGGGCTGCACTGTGCCCAGCTGCTCAGGACTGAGGAAACACAGGTATGTGGGGCTGAAGGTGGCCAGTGTGTCCAGGGCAGCCTTGTCCAGCTGACCCCCTCCTGCCGCATAGCGGGCAATCAGAGCAGCCACCTGTGGAAGGAGGCCACTGAGGCGTCTTGGGGCCAAGGGAAAGGTATCCCCTGGGGCCCGCACAACCTCACCCCATCTGCTTCCTCCGGGGAGGCTGTCACCTGACCATCCCTTTTCTGCCCTTTGCTGACTTGAAGGAGAGCTTTCACAGTTTCCAGGGATGTCACGTTCCACTTGTGGATGTCCGCGGGGGTGAGCTCGAGGAAGAAGTACCCCAGGTGCTGGATCAGGGATTCAGGGTACCCCTGTGGGTAGAACTGCCCAGGGAGGTGACTGTGAGGGCCGCAGATGTGCTCTGGGGGCCTGGGGTGGCACAGCGGGCAGGCGTGAGCCCCTCACCAGCTACCTCATCCAGTTTGCGCTTAAAAACACCCAGCTGCTGGTAGGTGAAGGGTAGCATGTTCACGAGGTCCATCTGAGCCGCCAGCAGGGCCCCATCCACACAGGCCTCGAGCTCCCACTCCTCATAGAGGACAAGGTTTTCGTCCACCGCGTGGGCCTTCCGCTCCGGCGGGCAGACCTTCTCTGCAGGAGCAGGCAAGGGGTTGGGGGCTGGACTTCTCTTGTCAACCCCCTCCTCCCAAACCTTGCTGAGACCCTGGGGAATGCATGACCCCCTCCAGGCCTCAGTTTACACATCAGCAGAATGGGGTGATTGTCTACTCTCCGAGGTTGGCACAGCTGAGCAAGCCATGCAGCCAGGAAGGGCCACAGATGCGTGGGCAGGTGCGACCCCACAATGCTGTCCGTATCCCTAGGTCTCCTTACAGCCAACGGGGCAGGGTGTCCTGCTTACTCTCCGTGTCCCGCCGGTCCCTCGAGAGGAAGACAGTCAGCTCAGGTCGCTGCCAGGACAGGTCCCAGGAGGTGCCTTGCAGCCATGGGGTCATGGCACCCTGAGGACAGAGCAGGGCTGTGGCTGAGCCGTGCGTGGCCCATTGTCCGAGGACCCCCACCCAGGGGCCAGACATCGTATTCTCTTTCCCCAGAGGGACCTTACCAGTCTCGAGTCTTCAGCCTGGGCCCTGGAAGGTAACAGCCACCCTGCAGGGAGGGGGCGCAAGGCTTGAGGAGATAGCCAGGGACTCCTGGGTGTGCCTGCCAGGCCCCCACCCTGGGTAGGAAGGTGTCAACACTGGCCCCCCCAGCCTTGGCACCCCACGATGTCACAGGCTACCCCACATCCTCCCCCTACAACCTTGCTGCTCAGGGCAATCTGATACCCATTCCATGGACGCTGTCCCTCTGGCCTGAGCCCCCCTCACTGCCATGACTCAGCTTCCAATGCTGCGAAATATAGAGGGACACAGACACCTCTGGGAGCAGAGACATCCCTGACAGCCCACCCAGGACTCAGGGCACCTATTCAGGACTTGGGCCACCTGCCCAGACCTTGGAACAACTGCCTGACCTCAGGGCACCTGCCAGGAATGGGGGCACTCCCCACCGCCAGGGAGGAGGGGTGGGAAGAGCCTTTCTTAAGGACCGTCAGCTGTCCTCGGATGGTCTTTGGCACCCAACACCTCACGGCAGCCCACCCCTATCACTCACCGAGGCTGAGAAGCAGGAGCAGGAAGCTGCCGTGGGCAGAGGCCCCACAGGACTCCAGGGAAGGTTGAGCAGTCTGCAAGCCCATTATCTGTGGAGAGGAGCCACTCTGATATCCTCAAGGCTTGGGCAGGACCCCCCTGCTCCCCCGCCCCCCCTTGCCCCGGGCCAGTGCAGGGCCTTATGGGTCGGGAGTGTCAGAGACCCCGATGGAACCTTCTCAGGCCCCTGCGGGTAGTGTCCGTGTGGCCTCCAGCCCGGCTCTCAGGACCAACCAGTCTACCTGGCCCGTCCTGCCCCCTCCGGGAAGATGGCCCCTCCTGCCAGGGTGTTGAGTCTGAGTCAGCCTGGCCCCCAGCTGTGAGAGCCCTGGAGGGCAGCTGGTGGCTGGTGTCCGTCCCCTCTGCCCATAGGGCAGGGCAGGGCAGGGCAGGGTGAGGCTGGAGAGTTTAGTGCAAGAAGGCAGGGCCACGTCTGGCTCAGGCTGGCCTCAGTTTCCCCATTCACAACAGGGCTGGGGATAGGGCTGAGTGACCCCCCCCCCACTACCTGGGGTATGGCCATTCTCTTCTCCCCATCCTAACCCACCCATGGCCCAGGTGGACAAGGCTGGTGGGGCCCACCTGCATTCCTGGTTTCCCTACTGACGACCCTCCCCAAACAGAGGCCTCGGTGGGTACGACACCCCTTTCTACCTGCCCGTCCTCTGAGTGGGGCAGTGGGTGGAAAGGCCCTCCGGGAAGTGCCCCCACTGTGCGTTTCTACAGTGGAGTTTAGGAGGCCTTGTAGGCCAGTGTGGGGTGGGGAAGTGGGCGGGGAGCCGCTCTCCACGGAGTACTGTCCCAGGGGAGGGTGGGGTGGGGGCAGGGGTGTCTGCAGGAGACCCAACCACCTCTACACTCACCCCTCCCAGGGAGGCCCAGAAAGGGGGGCTGCCTCTCCCTACCTACCCCTGGGCTGGGTAGAGCGGAGACATCCGCTCCCTGCAAGCCTCCGCCCAAGCCTGTGTCAGCCCCACCCAGGCTCAGAAATGGGGGGAGGGAATGGGGGAGGCACATTCAGCAACCCCTTTCAGCTGGGCAAAGAGCCCAGGCCTCAGGGAGTGTCCTGGGGAGTGGCCCCAGGGGAGCCCTTTCCCCTCCCCTACCAGGCTCCAGAAGCGGTGGGAGAAAACCAGACCCCCAGACCAGAGAAGGGGCAGTGGAGTGAGGCCTCCAGGCCTTGGACAGAGGAAGCCAGGCAAGAGCCAAGCCTCCCTGTGCGATCCCCCTCAGGCCCCCCCAGCCCCATGTCACCAGAGAACCCCCCCCTCAGGTGGGGGTGTCCTGGGAGCCTCTGCAGGCTGCCATGGGCCCTGGAATCTGCATCCTTCGCCTCCCCAGCCCCAGGAAGGCCAGCTGGCTCCACAGAGGCCGGTCAGCTGTCTTGGGGCTACGGCTCCCAAAGTGGCCTGCACTTGACCTGCAGTTTCGAGTCTGTTTCCGCCAGTCTGGGGAGCCCGTGTTTGTGTGTGACATGGAAACAGTGTCTCCCTGGTCACGGCCGCCATGATAAGTCCTTCTCTGTCCTGCCCTGGTTCTTAAAAGCCCAGTTTAGGGGCGCCTGGGGGGCTCAGTTGGTGAAGCGTCTGCCTTCGGCTCAGGTCATGATCCCGGAGTCCTGGGATCGGGACGCATCGGGCTCCCTGCTCAGCAGGGAGCCTGCTTCTCTCTCTCTCTCCCTGCCGCCCCCTCTGCTTGTGTGCTCACAATTTCTCAAATAAATAAAAAATCTTAAAAAAAAAAAAAAGCCATTTAGGTGGGTCCCAGCAGGGGCAGCCTAGGGAAGGTGTCAGGGATGGTTCCTCGAGTCCTCCGTGACGGGCATCCGCCTGGTCACCTGTTAGTCCTCGACCACCCGCACACTGGCCGAGCCCCTACTGCATGCTGGGCGCTGCCCAGATGCGGGCATCCGCGGAAGCAGGAAAGATGCAGGCCCTGTCCGGGAGAGGCTAGCCCTGTCCCTGCTCTCTGCCCCCAGCCTGCTACCCCGCGGTGTCAGGAGTCCCAGAGCAGCGTCAGGTAGAGGTGGCTGTGTGTGTGACAGACTGACGGCCAGCTCCTTCCCGCAGCCGAGAGTCATAAGCTCCGAACGGCTGGTGGTCTCCCACCTGCAGAGTCTCCCACCCCAGCCCAGCCTTCCAATGTCCGGCCCCCAACCGATGGAAAATGAAGTCACCGCATTCCCAACCCCAGGTCCCTCTGGTGAGAGTGGGCAGGGGAGCAGATGACAGGTTTAGGGTCTTGGCCTCATGGTCATTTCATGAGCCCCAAGCACAGACGTGCTCTGCCGCCGGCCCAGGGTCACACAGCAGGGCTGGAGGCTAGAGCTGACCCTGAGGGCACTGCCGTGTGAGCAGAGCCAGGAGGCGGTGGGGGCTGTCTTCAGCACTCCCCAAAGGCAATGAGGACCTAGGGACGGGGCATCTGAGGTGGCAGGGGGCAGGGTTGCCCCCAGCCTGCTTCCTTGGGGTGGCCAGGGTCCCTCTCGGGTAGGTCCCAGGACCAGCCTTGGCTAATCCCTGCTCCCACTTAGACCTTCTTGGCTAGAGGTGCCAGGAGTGCTGATGGACATGACCTCACCCTCGCCTCCCCAGGCATGCCCAAGCAGGTGACCCTGACCCCGACCAGGCTGTTGTACCCACCCCACACAGAGGAGGCCGTGGTCAACCCCTCGTGACGCTGGACACCGGGCTGGGTCCAGGAGACCCCTGGGGCCACCCCCTGGTGCCCCAGGCTGGTGACTGCTTCAGGGAGGTCAGCCAAACCTGAGCCTCCTCGGCCTCGGCTTCCTCACCTCGGAAGTGAGGTGGTCAAGAGGCCGGCAGCCCCTCAGGTCTGTCAAGGGAGAAAAATGAGGCCTTGCCAGGCAGCTGGGAGCGGCGCTGCTTGGACCGCAGGAATGTGTGGGTGGAGGCCCTGTCCAGGAGCCACCCGCGGGGAGGGGCGCCCAGGGTGGAGAGCTGCCCCAGCCCGGCCTTTCCCTGGTGGGCATGGGTGGCAGCTCTCCCCGGGGCCTGGACCGGACATGCGTCGCAAGCTGAGGCCTTGCCTCACAGGGTCTCACTCCCTGTTTCTTACGCTGAGACGAGGCTCAGTGAAGTAAAGTGGCCGGGATGTCACAGCAGAGCAAGGCTGTGGTGTCCCAGCAGGGGCCATGGCAGGATCTCTACAGGCCACCCCACCAGTCCCGAAGCCAGCAGATTCTGGGCAGTTGCCGCCCAGCCAGGGCATGACTCCCAGGGGCATCGGCCATAGTGTGACTTCTTGGAGCGAGTTCCAGGCTCACAGTAATGTGGCACAGACATCGCTGGGGTGGGGAAGGGGTTGGGTGCGAGCCTAGAGTTCACAGGAGGCAAATCCAAACCAGAGCCTGCTCCAGCAATCACACAGCACTGCCCTCCACAGTGGGAAGCTGCCTGCCTGCCCCTGGCACTGGCTGTGGACGGGAGGGAGAAGCCACCTTCCTGCTGCCGTGGCCACTGGCCAGTGAGGACAAACGATGTGTGCCTCTGATCTGGCCAGATGTCAGTGTCTGCACACTGACTGCCAACTGTGGACCAGAGCCTTCGTGGTACAGCCTTGAAGCCCACGTCCCTGGTGGCTCCCCACTTTCCCTCCAGCCCCTCCAATAATTTTGTAAACAGAATTCCCCGTGTAGACTACGTCTCTGCATTCATACCTGCAAAGGCTTCTGTTTGCTAAGTCGTGGATATACAGCTGCCTGTGTCTGATCTTTTCCAATGGGCTGGGCTCTCCGGTGTACACAGTCAAACCAAACACCGATTAAAACAATTCAGCAAGGCTGCCTGGTGCAAGAAATCAACTTACAGAAGTCAGAAGAGTAAATGCCTTTAAAAAAATCCCACCCACAGCTAACAACTGAAACATTCTGGACAAAATGTAAAAAAACAAAAACAAAAACAAAAAACACTTAATCCCCTGAAGGTTTGGGGGAATGAACAAAAGTGGGCAGATTTTGCCGGGGAATCGACATTTGAGGGCGGAGATTTCCCTCTGTGTGTGTAGCTTTGCCCTGAAGACCGCCAAGAGGCGAGGCTGCATTGGTGCCAGCCCTCAGGCTCCAGCGGACACCCCACCAGCTTTCTGGCTGAAGGAGGAAGGAGCCCAGGAGAAGCAGACACCAGAGAATGAGTGGAGAACTCTGGAAGTGAGAGCGCCAGAGGAGGGGCCCCAAACTCCGCCCAAGACTCTTGCTGATCCCTGAGTCACGCATGTGCAGGGCCTGTTGGAAACAGCTCAGCCAAAGATGAAGCACAGACTGGGACTGACCTCTGCCCACCTCAGGGTTTGCAGAGCTCACAGCTCAAGCCTGAGCACGTTCATTGCCGCCGAAACAAAAGCATCCACAGTCTTCATAGAAATATAACAGAATGCAGTGTCTCTACAACCTCTGGTCACAGCATGCAGGATAAAACCCAAGACCGTGTCAGCTATACTTGGCTTAAGAAAAAAATCCAAACTACTTGTCAGGGGAAGAGCCAGGAAACTGTGACCCATCCCCAAAGGAAAGGAATCCACTGAGGCCAATGCCAAGATGTGTCAGTTATTAGAATTATCACACAAGGTTTTTTCTTAAGATTTTATTTTTAAGTACCGTCCACACCCAACAGGGGGCTCGAACTCACAACCCCGAGACCAAGAGTCACACAGCCTACCACCACCGACTGAGGCAGTCAGGCGCGCCATCAGACAAGGGTTTTAACACAGCTATTAGGACTGTACCCAGCTGGGTAGTGGAAAGTAGGCTTTCATGAATGGAGATGAAGGGAATACTCACACACACACGACCAAACAGGAAGTTCTAAAAATTAAAAACGCACAACCTGGAATTTCAAAAGCCACAGGTTGGACTTAAAGCAAGATTAATCTCTTCCAATTGAGTTAAATGGATTTTGAAGTGTGGGAATTTCCTTTGCGAGCGCACCGAGGAGCTGTGGTTTGAGCTCACAACATATCACTGGTGAGACGTGCATGGGCGTGGGGAGCCCACTTCTTGCTCCAGCTTTGACAGCACGGCAAGGCTGTAAGTCACGTCACTTGTGGTTCACATGACGTTAGTTGCTGAAACGATGGGAACGCATTATAGGTTTTGCATATAAGGGCTTCTTTCCCTTGTAATCTTAGGTTGAATCATTAAGAGACTGAAATCATCAAGTCTGAAGGAAAAGTTAAATTCCCAAGCAATTCGGTGTGTGATCACTTAGGGGAAGCGGGCTCTTCACAGTGAATACGCAAGCGGATGCTGGATTGTACACTTCAGGGGCGTAAGCTGTGTGCTGTGGGAATTATAGCTCAGGAAAGCTGCTTTTAAAATGTAGACCAAAGGCAAGAATATGCAATGGGAAGAGGACAGTGTCTTCAACAAATGGAGTTGGGAGAACTGGACGGCCACATGTAGAGAATGAAACTGGACCGTTTCCTTACACCGCACACAAAAATAAACCCAAAATGGATGAATTCCTAAATGGGAGACCTGAAACCATAAAAATCCTAGAACTGAACACAGGCAGTAACTTAACTGACATCAGCTGTAGCAGCTCCTTTCTAGATGTGTCTCCTGACAGAAAGGAAATAAAAGCAAAACTAAACTACTGGGATGACACCAAAATAACAAGCTTCTGCACAGTGGAGGAAACAATCAACAAAACTAAAATGCAGCCTATGGAATGGGAGAAGATATTCGCAAACAGCATATCTGGTAAAGGGTTAGTATCCAAAATATATAAAGAACTTACCAAAGTCAACACCTAAAAATTGAATAATCCAACTAAAAAGTGGGCCATGTCTTCCAAAGAAGACATGGAGATGGCCAAGAGACACCAGAAAAGGTACTCAACATCACTCACCGTCAGGGAAATGGAAATCCAAACCACAGTGAGATACCAAACCAGTCAGAATGGCTAAAATCAACACAAGAAACAACAGGTGTTGGCGAGGACGTGGAGAAAGGGGAGCCCTCGTGCCCTGTTGGTGGGAATGCAAACTGGTGCAGCCACTCTGGACAACAGTATGGAGGCTCCTCACTAGGTCAAAAATAGAACCACCCTACCCCAAAATAGAATAATTGCACTACCGCTTACCCCAAGAATATAAGAATGCTCATTCAAAGGGATATATGTACCCTGATGTTTATTGCAGCATAATTTACAATACTGAAATTAGGGAAGCACCCCAAGTGTCCACTGATAAATGAATGGATAAAGAACAGGTGGTATATATACAAGGGAGTATTACTCTGCCATAAAAGCAATGAGATCTTGCCATTTGCAGCAAACGGATGGAGCTGGAGGGTATTATTCTAAGAGAAATAAGTCAGAGAAAGACAGATACCATATGGTCTCACTCATATGCAGAATTTAAGAAACAAAACAAACAAACAAAGGGACAAGAAGGGAGACAAACCAAGAAAGAGACTCTTGAGAGGAAACAGGTGGTCACCAGAGGGGAGGCTGGTGCAGGAATGGGTGACAGGGATTAAGGAGCGCACCTGCTATGATGAGCGCTGAGTAACGGAGAGAACTGTTGAATCACTATGTCGTACGCCTGAAGTTATTATAACACTGTGTGTTAACTACACTGGCATTAAAACATAGATAAATAAGCAAACAAATAAATAAATAAGGCCAAGGGTTGGAAGAGACATCTCACCAAAGCAGAGTGTGAATGACCAATGAACACGTAGAAAGATGTCCAATGTCACCGCTCAAGGAAAGGCAGATCAAATCCACAAGACACACACCTGCCTCAGCGAGTAAATTTAAAGGGACCGACAGGGGTGCCCGGGTGGCTCAGTCGGTGAAGCGTCTGCCTTCGGCTCAGGTCATGATCACAGGGTCCTGGGATCGAGTCCCACGTGGGGCTCCCTGCTCAGCGGGGAGTCTGCTTCTCCCTCTGCCTCTGCCCCTCCCCCCACTCATGCTTTGTCTCTAATAAAAAAAATAAGTAAGTCAAATCCTTAAGAAAAAATAAAATAAAATAAATAAAGGCCTGACAATGCCAAGTGTTGGCAGAGATACGGAGCAACCGGAACTCTCACACGCTGCTGGTAGAAGCACGTGTTAATACAGTCACTTTTGTTCACTATTTTCTTAAGAAGTTAAACATACACCTGGATACGCAATTTAGCCACACCACTCTTTTTCTCTTTTTAAAGACCTATCCATTTATTCGGGAAAGAGAGAGAGAGCACGCGAGCCCACGAGCAGGGGAGGGAGAGGGAGAATCCCAAGCAGACTTGCACAAGCACAGAGCCCGACCCGGGGGCTCGATCCCACAACCCCAAGACTACAACCCAAGCCAAGATCAAGTTGTCTACTCAACTGAAACACCCAGTCACGTCTAGTCACCCCACCCTTAAGTAATTACTCCAGAGAGAGGAGAACCCACGTCCCCACAAAGGCTTGTACTTGAATTTTCACAGTAGCTCTAGTTACAAAGCCAAAATTGGGAAAAAGCAAACTGGGCTCTGCACGGGGTGTGCAGTCTGCTCGTCCCTCGTTCTCTGCTCCTCCTCCCCCTCTATTAAAAAAAAATAAAAATAAAAACCACAGCATAACGAGTGTTGACAAGGATGTGGACACACTGTTACCTTGTGCGTTGCTGATGAGAACGTTCAATGGTGCAGCTGCGGTAGAAAAGGAGGTCGGATGACCACATGACCCAGCAACGTAAGATACACCCACAGAATTTGACAGCAGGAACTCAAGCAGATCCTTGTACACCCATGTTCACAGTGGCGTTATTCACAGGAGCCAAAAGGTGGAAACAACTCAAGTGCCCATGGACAGAGGAACGGATGAACAAAACTGGGGTCTATCTGAGCAGTGGAACGTGGGTCGGCCACGAAAGGAACAGAGCTCCACGCTACAATGTGGACGAACCTTGAAAACACGATGCTCAGTGGAAGGAGCCAGATGCGAAAGGACAAATATTCCATCTACGTGCAATGTCCAGGGGCGCCCAGGTGGCTCATCGGTTGAACATCTGACTCTTGATTTTGGCTCAGGTCATGATCTGTGGGTTGTGGGATCGAGCCCCACGTCAGACTCTGCACTCAGCGGGGAGCCTGCTTCTCCCTCTCTCTCTCTGCCTCTCTCATCCGCTTGTTCTCTCAAATAAATAAAATCCTAAGGAAAAAAAAAAGAGAGAGAGAGAGAGAGAAAGCAAGACCCCTAGCTTGCACCACAGACAGGCTGGACACCAAATGCACTGGAGACCCGCGTACATTACAGAAAACAGAAGCTATCTGCTGGTTGTGGGTAACTTTGACTTCATCAGAATTCAGGATTCCTGTTCAACAGACCCTTGGCAGTTGACAGGCAGATGTGAAACAGGGTGTGGGACACCTGACACCGCAAAGCGCCCGAGGCTCTGTGAGCACCTGGAACGCACCAAAAACAGGAGCCCAGGCAACCAGGGAAATTCCAGCTCAAACGCGAAGATTCACAAAATTAGAAAGGTGGGTGGTAACAGGTGCTGCTGACCTTGCAAGGGACAGACCGACAGCAGCCGTGTGGAGCGGAGCCCTCGCCTGGCTCCCACCGCCCTCCCCGGCAAATGTCCCAACTCGGAGGCGCGGTCCTTCCCAGGGCCTGTTCTCAGGGCGGCTCGGCTTGGCGTTTGGCAGGTGGTGCTCAGACGTGCCGCCAGCCTCTCTTCCTCGTGCACGACCTCTGTTTGTCCTTGCTCTCCGTCAGGTGTGGGCTGTATTTGCCCCCAGGCTGTTGCTGGCCTTGTCATTCTTTGGGTGAACAAAACAAATCTGGGACTGTTTACTCTGCACATGAAGAAAAAGCCTTTTTTCCTTTTATGTTCACATGACTAAATCTGTTCCTCATCAGGGGAGACGTCCAGTAATGCCTCCGGGGTTGGACAAGTAGTCGCTCCCGGTTTGACTGCCGGTGTAGACGGACGTCACTGTGATCTGATCATCCCCGAGTCCAGGGCCGACCAGCCGGCAGCCCCAGCAGGACTCACGTTCTCCGGGGGCAGCGTCTGTTGCCCCGAGTTCCATAGGATGTCTCCTGTGTGATTTCTCAAAACATCTGTCCCCCGGTGTGGGCAAAATAGAAAATGGACCAGAGTCTGCTGGCCTGGAGCCGGAGCAGACCTGTCATGGGTCTCTGCCCAGGCTGCCTCTTCCTGGAAGCCTTCCTTGGCTGGCCCAGCCTTCCTGACTCTGGGAGGTTAGCCCCTCTCCTCTGAGCCACTGTTCCCTCCGATGCCAGTCCAGAGCATGACATTCATTCCATGAATGAAGACCCACTGGAGATGGCTTTTTATCCCCATTTTACAGAGAAGAAAGCTGAGGCCCGGAGAGAGCCGATGTCCGGCCAGAGCCGATGGCTCTCCCGCTTTGGTGGAGAAGCATGGGGACAGTTCTGGCGTCAGGTGCCCCTGGGGCCAAGTTCTTCCTCAGCTGCTGCGCTGTGAACGGGTTCCAGAGCTTCGGTTTCCAGCTCTGCAGAATGGGCATCAGTGTGCAGGGCGCCACACGCCTGGCACGGGGTGGGGCGTCTGCCATCAGCAGGCTCTGGATGCTGGACAGCTTTGCTTCTTCAGAGTTTCACCAACTTCAGCAAATGCCTGCAACTGAGCCCCAGCTTCAAGGGCATGAGAGGGGCCCCTTTCTGCCTCCCAGGAGTGGCCAGGTTCAGCTGGTGGCCAGGGGAGCGTCCCTTTGCTGCTCTGTTCCCAAGGCTGCAGGGACTGCAGCCATCAGTGAAATAGTCAGGCTGGCCTGAGGCTGACGTGCGGGCAGAGCCTGAGGGCTGGTGTGGCCGCCGCTAACCACAGACCCAGTGGACATCCCCTGCCCTGCTGAGCCTGACCTTTGCTCACAGTGACAGACATGCTTGTCTTCTTGGACATTCTGGGACTGTCTGCAGAGGCCACGGCTGAGGCTGTCAGCCCTGTGGGCTCCTTGCATGCCATGGATCCCCAGGGCTACAGGGCACTGGAGTGACCTCACCAGTCGGGCCCTGCTCAGTCCTCCCACCACCACCTCCCAGGGGTCCATTGTCCTGGAGACTGCATTCCATTGCCTGGGGCCAGAGCTCCCACCATGGCCATCACTGAACTCAAGGGCTGGTTCTGAGAGCCACTGACCCTCTTCCTGGCCTCTGCAACTCCTGTCTCAGCTCACTACCTGCTCCCAGCTGGAGCCCCAGTGCATCCCCCGCACCCACACACCCAACAGGGGCAGGACTGGACTGCTTCATCCAGGGGTGAGGAACACAGGCCGGGACCCAGGGTTGGGTGTGTGTGTGGGCCAGGGCCCAGGGTGGGGGGTGGTGTGAGACAGGGCCCAGGGTGGGGGGGGGTGTGGGCCAGGA
>NC_048227.1:38128224-38162607 GCF_002007445.2 Ailuropoda melanoleuca
GGGGGGGGTGTGAGCCAGGGCCCAGGGTTGGGGGCATGGGCCAAGATCAGGTTTGACCTGAGTGCCCACCTGCCTGCTGCCACTACCATCCCAAGCCCTGGGCTATGAGGCCCAGCGGAGCGTGTGTGTGTCTTCACTGGCCCCCCAGTGCTGGGGTAGCCTGCTGGGTTCCCATGTCCTCCCCCTGACCATCATCCGTCCCTAGCATGACTATCCTGGATGTCACCTTCACGCCTTCTCAGAGGAACAGAGGGGACTCATGCACAGCTAGATGGGGGTGGGGGGGCAGCACACCCCCAGCACAGTACGGCGGTACTGGGGAGAGGGGGCAATCACGGGGCTGACCCCAGGTCTCTACTTGGGTCCTGTTGACCCTGCCCCCGCTGGCTGCACTGGCTGGGTATCCGGGTCACTGGCCAAGATGAGGGCCGGCCCCACCCAGACACTCCCTGGCTTGCTTCCGGGACGCACTGGCATCTGTGAGTAGGGGGTGAAGGGGAGAAGGAACTGCCGTTTGCCCAGCTGACCCCTGTTCCTCAGGCCTAGTGGAGAGAACCCGGCCATGGGCTCTTCTGTGCTGCAGAGTGGTTCCCTACCCCCATCTCTACCAAGGAAGCGGGCTTCTTCCTCCCAGTGCCCCCAGCATAAGAAAGACCTCATCTTCTACAGAGTGTGGGGGACTCCCCAGCCCACCTACCCCCAGATGCTACAGCCCAAGCTAGGTGAGCTGGAGGGTATCCTCGAGGGAGAGGTTCAGGGCAGGAGGGAAGGGAGCCCAGATGGGGTCCTCTGAGGAGGGTCCGTGACCTCACAAGCTGGGACCTCTCCAGGCTCAGCTCTGGGGCCCAGTGCACAGGGTGACCCTCCCACAGCAACAGGCCAGGCCTGACGTTCACTAACCAATGAAAACACCATGCAGAGAAAACCAAGTGGGCGCCTGATGGCAAAGAGGCCACGGGTTCCTGGTCCTCCAGTCGCTGTGCGGGTCAAGCGCCCTGAGCTATCCGGGGGGCGGGGGTGCTGTCTGAGCCAGCCCCCCCCAGCTCCATGTAGCACCTTCCAGGGCCCTTGCAGAGCCATGGGAGCTGGGGAAGAGGTGGCAGGTGGCAGGCAGGACAGCATCAGAGGGGCCACACCCAGGGCCAGCGTGGGGACCACAGAGGTGGGGAGTCAGGAGGGCTCAGACATGGCAGCAGGGGAGGGATAATGCCCATGTCCCCCAAAAGCGCTGGCTGGCTGCCAAGGGGCCAGCGTGAATGCGGACATGTGTGTGACCCTCAGCCCCAGGGAGGTCTGGATGGGAGGCGCTTCCTGTCTCTGAGTCTGCCGTCTTCCCAGGGCCAGCACTGGGACCCCGACACCCCCACCAGGGGGGTTCCTGGGCTGACCAGCCTGCCATGAGCCCCAGGGGGGAGGGGCAGCGATGGCAGAGGAGGACCGCTCCCCCAGAAGCCAAGCTCCCAGACCTGCTGGGTCAGCCCGCAGAGCTGAACCACGTGACCCCCAGGCGTCGGTGGCCCGAGGACCCCGCCCCACCCAGCAGCCCCACAGTGCTGCCACCAGGCATGCAGGTACCTCCCCAGAGCCCCCCAGACGGCCCACTGGATGCCTTGGGGGCTGCATACAAACTGTGGGTGCAGCGGGGCCGCTGGCCTGGCCTGGACACGCTTTCGAGGCAGGCGCAGTGAAGAGCGCCACAGAGCGGTGGCCGACCTGCCACCACACACCCCGGGCCGGCTGGCAACTTAGCGAACCCCAGACATCGTCGGCTGGCGCAGGCCTGCGGTGCCCCACGTGGTGTGTCACGGGGCCTCACCAGCCTCAGGCTGCCCTCCCGTGAGCGCGCCGCGTGCTCGCCATACTTCCCGGCCACGGCCCATGGACCCTGCGACACAGCGTGGCGCCGCCAGGTCCCCAGGCCATCCAGCTCTCTCCTGCCAGCACCCGGTCAGGCAGCGGAGTCGGGGCTTCCTCCCTTCCTCTCAGCCTACCTGCTGGAGTGCCCCGCAGAGACGCAGCCCCTGCGGCCCACGCTTGGCCTCCGTGCCTGTGGTCACATGTGCAGCGGTGAGGACCTGTTGGCCACCAGCTCCTTCTGCTCTTCTTGCACCGGGTGGGTGCAGAGGGAGGACCCCAGGAGCGCGCGCGCCCTCTCTCTGACCCCACCTCCCCAGCCCCGGGCCCACGCCATCTCGCCCTTGGAGCAGCAGGTCATGCAGGCCTTCTCATTAGCTGCTAATTGCAGGCGCGCCAGGCCTCCCAGGGCCGTTGCCAGATTACACCTGTTGACAAGATGTGGCGGCCCAGTGGGAAGGCGCCCCGCGCTGATTAGGCTGCTAATGATGTGCTCATTGCCCACGGTAATTTCCTTCAACAAATAAAACGTCGTGTCTGTTCAGCCCAGGGACGGTTCTGGCTTCTCAAGGAGCCCAGGGTGCACCCACGGTTTGGGAGGCCTGGCGGGCTCCGACGGGGACACCTGAGGCCACGACGAGCCGTCAGCACTACCTGCATGTTCTCCTAAGAGAGGCTGCTTTCTCTCTCAATTCCGAGAATGAGGGGCACTGGGACCACCCTAATGCTGACCCACCCCCTGTGGGCCCTTCCTCACCCACCGTCCCAGGGCCGGCGGCGCCTCACAGGGCGTGGAAGGGTCTGCAGAGACCGGCCTAGAAGGCTGTGCCCCACACCCACCCAGACAAGGAAGGACACCCATGACCCACAGGGATCTAGGCTGATTCCCCCAGAAATCCCTGAGCACGAAGACCCTCACATGGTAAGGAGACACCTAACGGGCCCCCCCCACCAACAAAATAGTCCCCAGTTTACAAAAAGCATGGGGGCAGATTTCAAAGGCTAGAACTCCTTGTTTGGGTGTGAGGCTGGCCTTGTCCTACGTGACTGACCCGAATGACCAACTGACTGACCAACCGACTGACCCCTACCAGGCAGGGGCTTGTGCTGCAGCGGGAAGCCCCTCCTTTGTGGGCCCTGGTTGTCCCCCCGCCCCATGTCCGCCACGGGGGCCAGGGCCTCCACACAGGCTGCAAGTGTCTGGGTGGGTCCACTGGACACACAGACACCACAAGCATGTGGGCCGCTCCTCAGCGCACGTCCCTCCCCCTACACCCATGCGGAGCAGGGGAGCAAACCCCACTCCTACGTTCCAGCATCTTGGGGGCCCGGTAATATTGGAGAATGTAGTAAATGCTTTGAAATCATATGTTTAAGAAAAAATTTTACATTTTAAGTTTTTTATGCATTTAAGCAATTTCCACACCCAACATGGGGCTTGAACTCATGACCCCAGGACAAGAGTTGCATGCTCTTCCGACTGAGCCAGATAGGAGCCCCTAAACATTCTTTGGAAAAGACAAAACGCCTTTTACTTTTCCTGACCCTGGATTGTTGTACTGCACACGGGCTGTCTGCCCCCCAAAGACACCTGCTGGCTCAAGCCTGCCTTTGGAGACAGCCTGGCAGGTGTGGTCCATCCCAGCCCCACCCCCTCAGGGCCACTGCAGTCCGAGTGGGAGGTGGGCTATGACCTGGGGAGACACTTCCCATGATGCAGCTGTCCTCTGACCCCGAGGGTCTCACAAAAACTTGGACATGAGGGCTGTAGACGGTTGAACAGTGCCCCCCAAATAACAAGAATATGTCCCCCAAACCTGTGAATGTGACCTCACTTGGAAATAGGGTCCTTGCAGATGTAACTAAGTTGCGGGTTTTGAGATGAGATCATGCTGGGTAGTAGGCTGGGCCCTGAATCCAATGACAGGTGTCCTTAGAAGAGAGGAGGAGACACACAGGAGCCCTGTGACAGAGCTGCGGAGGTTGGAGAGACGGAGCCACGTGCCCAGGGCTGCCCGGGGCCACCAGGAGCTGGACCAGGCAGGAGGGATCCTTTGGAAGGGCCTGCCAACACCTTGGCCTCAGACTTGGGGCCTCGAGAACTGAGAGAATAAACTTCTGTAGTTGTAAACCCCCCGTTGTGACCCCCTGTTGCAGCCGTGCTGGACACTAACACAGGACCAGGCCCTCCGACGGTGAAACTCTGACGTCCACCTGCAGGAGGCGACAGCAGCTCCATGCACCTCGGCAGAAACCGTGCCTGCTCCCACCTAGAGATCTGCTGGCCAGCTTTGGGCAAAGGGGGTCCTGGGGGCACACCCAGAGCAGGCGCCAAGCTCTGCTTCTGTCCCAGCGCAGGGAGGGGTTGCCCACACCCAGCTGCAGCATCTGGCAGCTCCCCAGACTGGCTGCAGAGCCCTCAGTTTCCCCCATGTGTGTAAACCCTGGCATTGCACATGGGAAGCAAATGGCAAATACTAATGATGATGATGAAACAATCTGCAGGTGTGAGAGCAGGTGCACAGAGGAGGCAGGCATGGTGTTGGCTCAAGAGCCTCGGGGTCCCCAGGGGCCTTGATCGTGTGTGTGTGTGTGTGTGTGTGTGTGTGTGTGTGTGTGTGTGTGTGTGTGTTATCAGAGACCAGAGACCTCCGGTCAGATTTTCTGAACCAGATGCTGTTTCGGTCACCCAGGCACTCCACAGGGACAGCGGGTCTGAGGCCTTGAAACCAGGTGTACTCGGGGACACTCGCTGTCCCAACCTCTTGGAGCCACCTTGGGGCAGCCAGTGTAATTGAGATATAGACTCACATATCATACAAGTCACCCACTTAAAATGTGCAATTCAGTGGTTTTTGATACACTGTTTTTAAATTGTAGTAAAATGTATGCAACAGAGTTTGCCACGGTGAGCGCGTGTATGTGCACGAGTCCGTGGCGTTAGCTGCATTCATGGTGTGGTGCAACCAGACCTTTACCCCCAACACTTCGCATCACCACACACCGAATCCCCCTCCCCGGGCCCTGGCAACCTCCCAGCTACTCACTGCCTCCGTGGAGTTCGCTACTCTGCACACGTCCTAGAAACGGAACCCTGCAATGCGGGGCGTTCTGTGTGGGTCCTCTCCCCTAGCATCCTGTCCTCGGGGGTCATCCACACGGTAGCAGGAGTCAGTGGCTCATCCCGCTTTATGGCTGAGCACTAATCCGTGGCAGGGACGGGCCACAATATGCTTCTCCACTCATCTGCTGATGGGCACTTGGGCTGTTCCGACCTTTGGTCCGAACCGCCCTTTGCTCCCCTCAGTTTGCGCCTACACACGTGGGTTCCGGGGGACAGAGGGATCGAAGCCCGCCCTGCACAGACACGGGTTCTGACATCTACGTGCTGCACTCCCCATTCCAGCGTTGGGAGGGCCCTCCCTGCACCCCCAGCCTCCGCCAGAGTCCCTCCCGTGTAAATCGTCTCCATCACTCCCGCCTAACTGATCTCATCCTGCCCCCAGCTCATGGGCACCTGTTACTCTCACACATTTTCCGTAAACCTTCTCTGGGGCATTTCAGTGAAGCTAAGGTTATTTCGGGCTCACCTACTTCTAAGAATCACTTGGGATTGTTCAGATTTCAGGCATCATATCTCAGACCTTGTTCAGGTGTTGCTAGGACAAGGGATGGGTAGGGCCTGGAAGCCCACCTGGTAGAGCTGTGGGGGAAAGTGTCCGTCCCCGTCGCCCCCCCATCCCCCCCCCAGGCCAGCTGCGGAACAGGAAAGGCCTGTCCTGGCACCAAGAGGAACAGCCCCAGCAGGTGGGCTCTCTGGACCTCCAAGAAAACCCGCAGGCAGGTGTGGGAGTCACCACACACGCCCACACCGGGGCAGGAGCTCCAAGAAAAGTGGGAGCACAGGCCCGTCTGGGCCCTGAGACTCAAGGTTACCCCCATGTTCTGGGGCTGAGCCTGCTGGGGCACCGACAGGGCTGGGCCCAGCGGGGTTCGCAGGACACACAACTACCGGAGTTCTCCGGAAAGCCCCAGTAAAAAGTGGTCATTAAATTTCAGCCTGGACTTGACGCGATGCGCAGGGGCTCGAGACCGCAGTCTGACCGGCAGCACTCCCGCGGCGCCGTCTAACATCTTGTAGGGAAATGGAGTTTGCCCCAGCTGGTCTCCGAAGTAACAGTAGAGGGCGTCGGAGGCCGGGACAGAAGCGCCGCGAGCGCCCTCCCGGAACCCCACGGCTCGGCGCCGAGCCGCTGCCTGTCCCTGTCACTCACTCCGCAGCACAATTTGGGTGCCCGTGAGTGCCGGGCACCCTTCTGGGGTCTTGAGGGCCCGTGGGACCAAGTAAAGCAAGCCCGCTGCCTCTGCAAGCTCCCAATACCTGGCCGGCAGGTGAGCCCTGGGCGGGCGACACGTCACTCTTGTCCACTTGGCCGCTCCGCCCGTGCCCAGGAGGCGGGGAAGACCACAGGCTCCTCCGCGGGGAAGGGTCCGCCAGCAGGGGGCGCACGCCCTGGGGGTGGGCAGACGCGCATGCGCCGCGCGGGGCGCTTTCCGGCAGCGTGGCGGAAAGAGCGTGCCGTCTCGCGCCGTTTGGCGCCCCGAGCCCAGCGGCAGTACGGCAGCCATGGCGTCGCCCTTCAGCGGGGCGCTGCAGCTGACAGACCTGGATGACTTCATCGGGCCGTCTCAGGTGGGCCAGCCCGCGTGGGCGGCGGCCGTGTCTGGGGCGGGGCCCCTCTGCTCCCTCAGTTTCTTCCCCTGAAAAACGGGACCGGAACCCAGGGACCCCCGCCCGCACCCCCCGGGTCCCCGGCGCTCTGGCCAGCTTCCTGCCGATGGGGAACCGAGGCCAGGGACGGCGATGCCCCGAGCCGGGTTACTGCGCCGCAAGGCATCCAGGAGCGAGGCGCGGCCGAGTCCGCGGGTGTGGGGTTGGGGCGAGCGGGTGAGGGGCGTGCCGAGTGCCCCGTCACTGGGGGTTCCCGGAAGCCGGGGGAGCCGGGCAGGGCCGCCTGAGTCAGCCCGCTGGGCAGTGGCGTGCTCGGGGCCGCGGCTGGGCCGACCCTGTCCGCTTCCTGCGGTAGACGGCTGGGACGGTCCCACCGGTCTGGAAGGCAGGGGACTTGGTCCCCTGGAGTCACCTGCCCTGACTGCCCAGTACCCGGCGGGGTGTGTGGTCGTCGTGGACAGAGCTTGCCCCTAAGGCAGGCAGGACAGCTACACTTGAAAGTGGGTGTCGTCTTACCTAGTGTACCTGCCTATCACGCGCACCAGGGCTGGGAGGGCCACAGCTCAGGAGTGCCGGGGGGAGGGGACGACGAGGGGCCAGTCACAGCATCATGGGCAGGGCTTTCGGGCCGGATCATCCCTGGGAAGGCAGTGGCCAAAGGGGTTCCTGTAGTGACAGTGAGACCCCAAGAACTTGGGGAGTTGGGGAGAAAAATGAATCCTTTCACTGGGCACCGGGCAGGGCAGTGACCGCCAAGCAAAGCGTTCCTGCAGAGGTGCAGAAATGGTGGTTCCCGGGTGTCCTCTCAGTGGCCAGTCCACCTGCTGAGCACAAGAATAAAGGTCAGAGCCGGCAGGCAGCAGAGGGTTAGCGTGTGGCCAGTAACGCCGGCCTTCATCTGACCGTGAGCTACAGAGTGACCGCTAGTGTCAGCAGGGTGTAGAATGTGTGTCCCGTGTGCAAGCAGGGTCAGCAGCCATCCTGCTAAGACTCCTTCTGTGGCCGGACGAGAGGAGTCAGGCGTGGTGGCATGACCATCAGGTCGCCCCTCTTCTTGGGGAACCTCCTCGCACTCAGACCCCCATTTGGGGTCTCTTCCTGATCTAGGACTGCATCAAGCCCATGAGGGTGGATAAGAAGCCCGGTAGTGGCGTGGCCAAGATCCATATTGAAGATGATGGGAGTTACTTCCAGGTCAGCCAGGTAAGTTCCAGCCCAGATGACCAAAAACATGTTTTTGCTGCTCTTTCCAGTCACGAGTACAGTGATCATGAGACCTTTCACAGTGGTCAGATTCACTGTCATCAAGGCCAGGAGCGCAGGGATGGGGCTGGCACTGGGGTGGAGGGGCACAGAGGCTGAACATGGAGCTTGACTTGTTCTGCAGAGGGGGCTCTTTTTGCAGCGATGGTGGTTCCTGTCTTCCCTTTCCCTCTCTCTCTGTGAGTTCCAATTGTGGGGGATTTTCCAGTTCAGACAGCTTGTTCTTAGGGAACACCTGCTTCTTGTCTAATTACGCAATAACAAGATCCTCGTCTGAGGGGTGTCTGCTGTTTGGACCCTCAGGAACATCTGTGCCATCCCATGGACCACAGGCACAGGCACGCTGGCCTAGGAACTCCTCCCAAGCAGGGGAGGAGCCTCAGGGTGGCACATGGTAGGGCTGGACCAGGGGATCAGACATTCACAGGGAGAGAGCCGGCCGTTTGCTCAGGCCAGGGGCATGATCCCGCAGCACAGCACAGGGAAATGCCACCTCAGGGCTGGAGGAGTCCCACAGGTGAAGGGGTCCGGGAGAGGAGGGGGCGCCAGGGGGCCCTGCCATTCGAGCAGCAGCGGTTGATCTGGAGGGAAGCTGGGAAGCTTGACGGTCTCTTGGCACAAAATCAAAGCCTGGGCTTTTAGGCCCATGTAACTCTAAAAACAGGCACTGAGCTCAAATTGCGGCTTTGGTGTGAAGCGCAGCCCTGAGGAGCTGGGCTGGGAGGGAGTCCCGGTCTCCTCAGCTCTCTGGTCACCTTCTGGGCCCCTGCGGCTTGCCCTGGCTCAGACCCTTCCTCAGTTTACAGAGGGAATAAAGGGGCTCAGCTGGCATTGCTTGCCTCTAGGGAAAGTTGCAGAACATCAGCCTGGAGACCCATATTCGACACCAAGTTCTGCATCTGTTTGGCCATCTGGCTGTTGCTGCCCGCGTGTGTTCCCCTCTCTGGGGCTGGTGCTCCCTGGGCAGAGCGCCACCTCACTCTGCCTTCTCCCCCTTCCTCTCAGCCTTGCCTTTCTCATCCTCCCGTCGGAACCTGGCCTTTGACGTTTTCCTGTCTCCACAGCCCCACAAGTGCAGACTAGGAACCTGTGCAAGTCACCCACTTCTCTGCAGGTTTCACGCCCACCCTCTACCCCTGACGGTCTACAGGCCTTGTTAATACGACTCTGATGTGCCAGCTGAGCGTGTGCCAAAGTTAGAATGTGATGGAGCTAGAATATGTGTAGAATGTATGTACTTCTGTGACAAATATTTAACTTTTAGAAATTCAGTGGCATTCAAAGCCAGCCAGCTACCATGTTGGTTGTCGGTGTTGCGAGCCAGAGAAAAAAGGTTTCCTGTAGGTTCCATTATCCCAAGAGCTCATGTCCCTGTGCAGAGGGCCCTGTTGAATACCGGGTGCTGTGCTTCCAGGATGGAGGGACTCAGAAGCTGGAGAAGGCCAAGATCTCACTGGATGACTGCCTGGCATGCAGTGGCTGTGTCACCTCAGCGGAGACCGTGCTCATCACTCAGCAAAGCCACGAGGAGCTGCGGAAAGTTCTAGATGCCAATAAGGTAAGTGGTGGGCGGTCCTAGAAACTTTTTTAACCTGACGTCAACCCCAGTATCCTTTGTTCTTCCGTCAAGAGCCGCTGATCTCCCGGTGACCCCCACGCTTTTAAAGTGGCATCAGTGGGATGTCAGTGAAGTACTCGTCATTCTTCACAGTGAAGTGCGGGCCCTCCGCGTACACAGACATGACGCGCCCTGAGAGAGGCAGGGCGTGCACTCACCGGCAAGGACCTTATGTGTGAGACGCACTGAGTGAGCACAGTCCCTTGCTTTGCAGACGGCGGCCCCCGGTCAGCAGAGGCTGGTTGTGGTCTCTGTCTCACCCCAATCCAGAGCGTCACTGGCCGCAAGATTTCAGCTGACCCCTACAGACACTGCCAAGAAGCTGACTGCATTCTTCAAGAAAATTGGTAGGCACCAAACGTCGTGTGAGCACTGTAGTGCAGCGTAGGGCGGGGGGGGGCATGAGGGGGCGCCTCAGGCCTCCGAGTCCCTGAACTCAAACACGCCAGAACCGTTCCGAGTTGACGGCAGCCTGAAGTTTTGATCTGACACGCAAGAACTGTGCCTTTTAAGAGCGAGCCTTCTGAATCCTCTCTGCTCTCCCGGTCTGGAACTCGCCCGCTCCTCACGTTGTTTTTAAATGATCGTCATCAAGGCCCATTTCCCAGGTCCCTGGCAGGCTCCGGCTCGGATCGACTTTCGTCGACCTCTGTGAGCCAGGAGAGCCAGGACCTGGGCTGGGAGGTCGTGGGCTGGGCGCCACCAGGTGCATGGCTGGTCGTGAACAGCCACGGTGGGAACAGCTCCCTGGGGCGAGGTCGGTAGTGCCTCCCGATTCAGCCGCCCTTCATGGGGGTGAGGTGGGTGCTTGCTTTCCAGGGGTGCACTACGTGTTCGATACTGCCTTCTCGAGGAACTTCAGCCTCCTTGAGAGCCAGCGAGAATTTGTGCAGCGGTTCCGAGGACAGGCCAACTCCACACAGGCCTTGCCTGTGCTCACGTCCGCCTGCCCAGGTGTGTCCATGCTGCTGGACGCGGGGAACGGGGTGCTGGGGGTGGGAGGTACTGCAGGCTTCTGGCAAGATGGCCTCCTTGGCAGAAGGAGCCGCCCTGAGAGTCCCTTAGTTCCCCAAGACAGTGATCTCACGGATTCTAGCAGCACAGGACAGCGAGAGCAGAGCAGGGACATTCTGTAACGGGACCCTAACTCCTTGTACAAGCTGGTCCAGCCCAGAACGTCCCGTCACTCACTGCCCAGCTGGTGAGATGCTCCGTTTGTCCCTGTGTCGGCCTCAGGCTGGATCTGCTATGCTGAGAAGACACACGGGAGCTTCCTCATCCCTTACCTCAGCACCGCCCGGTCCCCGCAGCAGGTCATGGGCTCCCTGGTCAAGGACTTCTTTGCCCAGCAGCAGGTAACGGGAATGTTCCAGCTGTGAACAGTTCAGTGCCATTATCCTGAAAGATAAGCCAAGACCTACAATGTCCACAGAGCCGTACAAATACCTTGGTCCCATCCTGGCCGCTGGCTGGCTACATCACCCCCACCTTACCCGATGGGCCCTTTTATTGTTGCGTCAGGCAGCGACTCCACATTTCCACATTTCTCGGCAGCGTTTGACCCCCGACAGGATCTACCATGTGACGGTGATGCCCTGCTATGACAAAAAGCTGGAAGCTTCCAGATCAGACTTCTTCAGCCAGGAGCACCAGACTCGTGACGTGGATTGCGTGGTCACCACAGGTTGGGTCCCGCCGCCCTGAGGCCGGGCAGGGGTGGCGTTGCCTGGGTCCTCCCATCGGCTCTGGCTGGACCTGCCATCCCCTGTGCACGGGGCACCCCCGGCCCTCCGCGTGGAGCCAGGTCCTACTTCGCAGCTGTTCCGTTGTGTCGGGGACCTGTGGCCGACAGGCCCCCCGGCTCTACCTGGGCGTTTGCTCTAAAACAGTCTGCATGGGGAGGTGGGCAGAGATTCTTGTCAGCTGCTCTGACTCATGTGGGTCGCCCCATTTCCGAGTTGAGCAGCCTCACAGAGACTCCCAGGTGCTTAAAATACAGGAGCCCGGACAGTAGGGGGGAGGCCTCCCTGCAGAACAGGTGCCGCTGTCCACCTTGTGGGGAGCCGTGAGCACACCGCTGCGGGCACACCCTGGGGACGGGCTGCGGGTCTGGGGAGCAGGCTGGCTCTTCCGAGGGGCTTCAGAAGTGGGTCCTTCCTCGCCTCTGCGGCCGGGTTCGTCCTGCACCCATGAGCCAGGAGGTGGGCGTCCGGGTGTCCATCTGCTGGGGACTCAGGTGATGTGGGTTTCCTCGCTACTGTTTTTACTGAGATCCCAGCTGAAGACGTCTGTGCTGGGGTCTGCTTGTAGGAGAGGTCTTCAAGTTGCTGGAGGAAGAAGGAGTCTCCCTCTTGGAACTGGAGCCGGCCCCACTGGACAGTCTGTAAGTCACCTGCTAGTGTGGTGGAGGCCGGCGTCAGGGTGCCCCTGCTGTGGTTTTGGGGGCTGCAGGTGTCCTGATGCGTGAGCTCGTGGGGTAGGCAGTGCCCCCTCCCTTCCTCTTCCCCACCACGGCTTCCTTCTAGTTGGTCCCATGTTTGCCCTGTGGTCTGTCTTGGTGTCCACAGAGGTGGTCAAGTTCATGAGACGGCCAGGGGACAGCTAACAGATGGTCATCAGAGCTGACCCCAACTTGACACAGGTCTGAGCTCCCCAAAGCGGGTTACTCAACAGAGGGACAATCTTTCTCCCACCTGGGCTACTTGGTGACACCCAGACAAAGCTGCCAGGGTTTGGACTCCTTTCCCATTTAGAAAGCAACTCCTTCAAACTTGAGAGATAGAAGTTACCTGAAACCTCCGTGGACAGCAGCCCTTGCTGCCACCTGACGTCGTGCCCTGCTCCCCAGGTGCAACAGTGCGTCTGCCCAAGAGCCCACCAGCCATCGGGGCGGGGGTTCCGGGGGCTACCTGGAGCACGTGTTCCAGCATGCAGCGCGGGAGCTCTTTGGAATCCATGTGGATGAGGTCACCTACAGACCGCTAAGGTCAGTGAGAAGGGCTGGAGCTTGGGGACAGGGCAGCCCAGTTGGGGCAGCCTTGGCCCTGGGTCTCCTCACTGAGGTGGGCTTGGAGGACAGCAGGCTGGGTTTGGCGAAGACCCAGGGCACCAGGTAGGACCTGAGCCCTCCTCTCCGGCCACAACTCTACAGGGCTCTGCCTCCCCATCACAGTGGCTGAGAGCCCCCAGAGGCCATGGTGGCAGGGCCTGTCCCGACATAACGCCTCCTTCCACAGATGGGGGGCCTGGGGTTGCCTGACCTCACCACGCCTTGTGGCCATCCTCGGGAGGGAGGGGGTGCCCATTCTAAAGATCGGGACACGGAGCAGGAGTGAGCTTTCTGCCCTCCCCTTCCGTCGCCATCCTCCATGGAGGAGCCGGTCAGGGTGGCACGTGTGCCTGCAGGGGTGGGGAGCAGGAGGGAGCCCAGCCTGTGCTCCCCTCAGGAACAAGGACTTCCAGGAGGTGACCCTGGAGAAGGAGGGCCGCATCCTGCTGCACTTTGCCGCAGCCTACGGCTTCCGCAACATCCAGAACCTGGTACAGAAGCTCAGGCGAGGGCGCTGCCCGTACCATTACGTGGAGGTCATGGCCTGCCCCGCAGGTAGCTGTGCCACGGGGGCCTGTTCCAGCACCAGGGCTGCGGGCAGGGTCCCGCCAGGGCAGGAGGGGTGGAAGTGGAGCCCCGTCTTCTGCCCAACCTGGGTGGTCAGGAAGCTCAGGAGAGCAGGTGTGGGAAGGGGTGTGCTGTGCCCCGTGTGCAGGTGCCCCCTCATGACCGGGTTCGTGTGGGTCCCGCTCTGCTACAGGCTGCTTGAACGGCGGAGGCCAGCTCAAGGCCCCCGACGCGCCCAGCAAGGAGCTGCTCCAGCACGTGGAAATGCTGTACGGCATGGTGAGGACGGAGGCGCCGGAGGACGCGCCTGGTGTCCAGGAACTGTACGAGTGCTGGCTGCAGGGTGAGGGCTCAGAGCGGGCTGGCCGCCTGCTGCACACAGGCTACCATGCGGTGGAGAAGGCCAGCTCCGGCCTCAGCATCAGGTGGTAGGAGGCCTCCTCACAGGGCTGCCGGGCCCAGCCAGCCAGTCCAGGGACTCCCATGAAGCTCATGTCCTGAGACCCCAGGGATCGCCCCCAAAACACTGAGCTGCAGGGATGTGTGGGAACCCACACACGAATGGCACTCAGGACCCACAGCCAGTTAAGTTGACCTCCAGCCTGCCCTCACCCAGACTCCCCACGGCGGGAGGCCAGGGGTTCCACAAGGTCCTAGCGCCTCCTCATGGGCCCAGGTCTGCGAGCACTGTCCTTGCTGATCCTGCCTGGAGACCTAGGTGAGGCCCAGTCCCGTGGGCAGCTTAAGGCAGAGTGAAAGTGGGACTCCTCATCCCCATTCCTGAAGTCACCCCTGAAGCTGGGTCTGCCAGGCTGCTGGGAAACCCTCCTGCCCTGGACGGCAGGGAACGCTAGCCGGAGAGAAGCACCCAGCCCACAGCACCCCATGCTGGGGTTGGCGTACCTGCCCCACCTGGAACTGAGCATTGAGGACGGCATGGCCTCTGGGACCTGACAACGTGCACTTCTGGGCAGAGTTCGGGCGGGAAGCAGGCTCTGTTAGAGAGACTCCGTGAGATCAGGCTCTAAGTCCATCTCCACAGCTAGGTCCCCACTTATGGGGGTGGGTGAGAGGGCAGATCGGCGTGAGCCCGCCAGGGCTATTGCCACAGAGCTCCCGATTTAATAAAAGGATCTCTCTGAAAACGGTTCCAAGTCCAAGAGTATCCACCAGCATCAAGAAAGCACCCTTTCACAGCTTTATTCAAAGTTCCAAAGCCCTGTGCACCCCAGCACACTGCTTCCCAAACACCCAGGCCTCGGGGCTCACATGCACCTCAGAGAGGAGCCTTGCATGTCCAGTGCCAGGGTCCCCACCCTCCAAGGCTGGACAGCCAGCTGGGGAGGGCCATGGAAGTTTCCAGAGGCAATCCTCCCATGGGCTCAATCGGCCGAGGGTTGAAGGAGAGATGTGCTGCCTGGCCCCACAGTGGGTCCACTTGGGGCTCACTTCTGTCGAGGTGTGCCCAGGAGCCCCCACTGCAGTGCCAGGAGAGCCCGGGCCTGCGGCTGCAGCGGCTCAGCCGCCCGCTGGAAGCTCGCCCGCTCCTTGCAGAGTGCCTCCAGGACCTCCGCTGGGGCCGCTTTCCCCGTGAACTTGCGCACAGGCTCTTCTCTGTGGGGAGAGGGGATGCTGTGGGGAGTGTGCTAGGGAAAGGCCAGGGGGTGCTGGCAGAGGACACTTAAAGAGCAGCCGCTCCCTGGTGCCGGTCAGCCCAGTAACCAGTCCCCTGGCACTTCCTGCAGTGCCCAAATGACAGCCAAGGAGGACCAAAGCACAGCAGATCAGCCACAAGGCATCCTGCTCTGGGGTGCAGCCCCTGGGGTGGGCACGGGGCCCCCACAAGAAGGCCTGGGACGCCGACCAGTACTCACGCCACCCTTAGGAAGGGGTTGTAGAGGAGCTCTTCGCACAGGGTGGAAGGCACTGTGGGCATGTCGTCCTCGTCCCTCTTCTGGAATGACCACAGGCCCTTGTCACAGCCTTGTCTTGACAGCCCCAGACAACTTGGCTCCACTCAGCCCTGCCCCTTCCTAGGGGGCGGGAGCAGAAGAAGGGCTGCCTCGCCCCATCTGGCCCTTGAGGGCAGCCACCCCTGAGCCAATCCTACCAGCTGCCCAGGCCCCTATCCAAAGCCACCCACCCCTCCCCTCCCCAGAAGGAGCCTGTCAGTGGTGGAACCTGGGCTAAACCAGGTCCAGTCATGTCTGACTCCCCCTGCAGTGCCCCGGTTCCAACCTTCATCCACCCTCGAAACCTCTAGGAGGAGAGAGGGAGGAGTGGCCGCACCTTGGCCCACGACAGCTTGGCTCTCACGTGGTCATTGCTGGGCTCCACTTTCTGTGCAAACTCAAGGTTGCCCAGCGTGTGCTCGTGGCCACAGAACACCTTCTGGAGAGAGGAGGCACTCAGGGGATGCACAGTGCTGCCACAGGCAGAGATGCGGGGAGGCACTCACCCAGGCTAGCCTGGCCCCCTCTGGACCCCAGCACCCCATGCCTGGTCTAGCTTGGCTTCTCGGCTGATGAGTGTTCATTCCGCACCCCCGTGGCACAAATCAGAGACAGGGCGTGCAGGTCGTGGAGGGCAGCTGGACCCTGCCGGAGGGGAAGGGATGGCCGCTCACCGTCTCCGGGGGCAGGCTGCCCAAGGTCTCCGTCAGGCTCTCATACATCTGCTGAGCTGTGCTCTCCAGGCGCAAGCCACAACCAGCCACCGACAGCGCATCCCCTGGGGAGGACCGGCGGTCAGAGAAGGTGGAGCAGGGTCAGAGGGAGGCGGGGCTGGTGGGGCGGGGCAGCCAGTACCCGAGAACACCGCGGGCGGATCCGGACACTCCTCTTCCCACAGGAAGTAGCTCATGTGGCCGGAGGTGTGGCCCGGAGTCAGGAGACAGCGCACGTGGATGGCCCCAAACTGCGGCAGAGGGGCGGGCGGCTGGTGAGGCGGGAGGGCCCAGGGCGATTCCCCGCCCTCCCGGGCGCGCGCTCACCCGCAGCTCCTCGCCGTGCACCAGCCTGCGGGTCAGCGCGCAGATACGCTCGTCCGCGCCCAGCACCGCCAGCCCGGGCCGCAGCCGCGCCAGTTCCGCGTTGCCCCGCGCGTGGTCCCTGCGGACGGGCGGAAGCAGAATCACGCCAGGGTCGGGGTGGGGCAGGGACGATGCCCTCGCGCCTCGGCCCGCCCCGACCGCGCTCACCAGTGGTGGTGGGTGGTCAGCACGGTGGTCAGTGATACCCCCTCCCGGCCCACGATCTCCAGCAGCTGAAAGGGACGGGTGTTAGGGAGATTTGGAAGGGTCGGCTGGCCGCCCCCCGCCCCCCGCTAGGGCGTCAGGTGTGATGTACACAAAGTCCCAGGCGGGCCAGGGGCCGTGGGGGTAGGGGAGACGCAGCAGACAATAACGGAGTGCCCAGGGCGAACGACAACAGTTAGGCACCAGCGAGGGCGAAACGGAGGTCAAGTCCTAACTTCGGGGCCGACCCAAGATATCGGGGAACGGTAATCGCCAAGTACCCAGAAATCAGAGAACAGGGGCAAGGCCTATTTCAACCACGGCGGTCGGGGGACCCCAGTGGCCCTCCCCGCCGCCCACAGGTTACCCTCACCCTCTTGGGCACGGCCACGTCCACGGCCACAGCCTCCCGCGTGTGCTCCTCGATGACCAAGTACATGTAGTTATCCTCGAGCACAGGGATGACCTTGACCTTCATGGTCGCAGAGCTCAGGCACCACGCGTCTTCTCCTCGAGAGGCCCCCCAGGCTTCGGAACCTCTTCTTCAGGGCGGGGGCTTCCCTCTCCGGACCAAGGCAGGGCTGTGCGAGGGAGGGCTCAGCTCTACACACTTTAGGGGCCAGAGAGGGAGCCCGCTCGCTGCTCCACGGACTTCCTGGAGGACCGGTGCGGAAGCCCACGCCCCAAGCTCGAGCCGGGCCGGCCAGTACGGACGCCAGCACCCAGGGACAGCGACGCGGCCGGCGCCGCCAGCCGCCGCCGCCGCGCAGGCCTCGCCCCCACGACGACACCGCCCGCTTGACCCGCAGGCCACGCCTCGCGACGACGCAACCGCCCGGGCCCCGCCCCTCCCGCGCCCGCCGGCCCGGCCTTCCCCTTGAACCACGCCCCCCGTGCCACTCCGGGCGTCGCGCCTAGGCCCCGCCCCTCTCCGGCCCCGCCCCGCCCCCCAGGTTCCCATCCCGTCGCGGCGCGACACCGGCCCCGAACCGTTTCCTTACCCGCAGGGGCTGCGCCAGACTACTGCGCCGACCGCCTGAAAGATGGCCGGACAGAGACGGGCCTCAGGCGCTGGCCACGGGGTCTGAACGCAGCGCGGCGCTCGACACGTCCGCCGCCAACGGCCCGTGCCCGGGCACAGGAAGCAAACGTGCGCGTGCGGGGGCGAGCGCGTGCCCGACGGGGGCCGCACGCACGTCCGCGTCCGCAGCGCCTAGCGCTGCGGCGCCGCCTCCGCGAAGCCTTCCTGGCGCCCGGGCTGAGCCCGTCCTCCTGAGCCCCCAGCCCCCTGACTGGAACGTCTGCGGCCCGTTCCCCCAGGCTGGGGACGGCGAATCTGCAGGTTGCTCACCTGCCCATCCCAGCGCCACACAGAAGGCGTCTGCTGTGTGAACCCCCATGGCGGGGCACGGCACCCTGCGTGAGGACAGCAGTAACAGCCGCGGCCGCTCCCTTCTGTGCTGGGCTTTCTCATGAACTCCTGGTTCCATCGGTGCCCAGGGTAAATGCTGCGGCGCCAGTCTGCACTTCGCAGATGAGAACACGGAAACCAGAAAGGCGGGGTATCTGTAGACGGAATGAGCTGAGAGTTCCCCTCCCTGACTACCCTCGGGGGTGGGGCCCCAGAGACTCCGGGGAACAGCAGGGGACCAACAGAGGCCTTGGCAACACAAGGCACCGTGTTGCAGCAACAGCCCAGGAGGCAAGGCGGCCCGGCACTTGGGGAAGCCAGGGTTCCTTCTGCCTATGGAGCATGCGGCAGCCACAGGCCCCAGGCCAGGGCCCCCACCTGGGGCCATTGGGAATGTGAGTCCCTCCAGGACACTTCCGCTTCTGCCATGGGGTCGGGGGTCCTCCCTATCCCCTCAGAAGCCAGGAGAAACTGCCCTAGCTCAGACAGGCTGTGTGTGGAGGGGGTATTGGGAGGGGGGAGTGCGTGGCTGGTGGCTCCTTGGGAGTGGAGGCCACCGCCCAAGCCTGAGACCCAACTGGGGGCTGGGGGTGATGCCTCCCCAGGTTCTGCCACAAGCGGAGGGCTGGACAACCAGCCTCAAGACAGAGCTTCCCTTGGCTCTAGAGCTGAGTGAGGAACAGCGACTGCAGGTGCGTGTGGGGGCCCTAGGGTGCTGGCTAGCAAGAGGGAGGGTCCCACAGGCACCACCACTTACCTGGCCACCCACAGATCTCCAAGGAGTTGGTGGACCTGCAGATCACAACTCATCACCTGCGGGAGCAGCATGAGGCTGAACTCTTTGAGCTGAAGAGTGAGGTGGGTGCGGGTACGTGCCCACGTGTGCCAGCCCAAGCACACAGGGGAGGGTGCCTACCTAGCACCAGTGGTGTGAGGGGTCCAGGTACACCCCTGTGATTGTGCACACTCATGCAGTGTCTGTGAGTCCCCATGTCTCCCGTGTGGTGTCCCTGTAGGGACCCAGGTGATGCTGACCTACTCTGGTCACCCTGCAGGTCCTCCGGCTGGAGAGCCGGGTGCTGGAGCTGGAGCTGCATGGAGATTGCGCAGCCCCCCCAGAGGCTGGCTTGGGGCACCGCCAGGAGCTGGCACGGAGGCTCCAGCACAAGGCCCATGAGCAGGGACACTCCATCCACCATAGACCCCAGGTCACCACGAGCGCATGGAGGGCCTGGCTGGGTGGGAGCCCAACAGGGGTGCAGCGGAGGCACAGTGAGGCTGGGACCGGCTCTCCCATACAGGCACAGCCTGAGGACTTCCCGACCCCTAAAGATGAACAGCAGAAACTAGGGAACAGCGTGAGTGTGCAGCCACCTAGCCTGGGGACCTATCCAGATTCCTCCCAGCCCAGGGTGGTGTGGGGCAGTGCCAGGAACCCGGAGCTTGTGTACCCGCAGCTGCAGGGAGGATGGAAGCGACTGCTGGAGCAGCACGAGGCCCGGGAGCAGGCACTGGAGGCCCGTGTGTGAGTGGCTGCCGCACTTGGGACGGGGAGGATCCAGTACCACGCCAGGCTCAGAGTGGCTCTTCCCAAGAGCAGAGGGAGTCCCCACCCTGGCCCACCTGAGCTTCACACGCATGTCCGCAGGGCAGACCTGGGCCTGCGGCTGCAGGGAGCCCAAGAGGAGGCCAGGACAGCTGGGCAGCGACTAGCTGCACAAGCCGTGGTGAGGCCCAGCCCTACCCACTCAGAGATCTAGTAGGAGGTGTGGTACAGTCAGCAAACGTCCGCCTCCACCCCCAGGTGCTGTCTGCCTGCCAAGGCCAGCTCCGCCAGGCTGAGGCAGAGAACGCCCAGCTGCAGCTGCAGCTCAAGAAGATGAACGAAGAGTACGCCATCCGGTTGCAGCGATGTGCCCGAGCCGTGGCCGTGAGCACTGGGTGGGGTGGCCCTGCGGTGCGGGGGCGGCCGCGCACCCTTGGGAGTCCAAGCCTAGCCTGGGTGTGCTGGACTGCTTCAGGGAGACCCCGTGGGCCCCGCCGGTGCACTGCCAGGTCCGCTCCGCAGAGAGGATTGTGGGAAGCAGTGTGCTCCCGGCAAGCCCCGCCCTCCCCAGCCCCGCCCCATCCCCTCCAGGAGTTTGCGAACGACGCCGGCCCACAGCCGGCAGCCGCAGCCCTCCGGACATTCCTGGAGACCACTCTGGAGGACATCCGGGCCGCGCACCGCAGCCGTGAGCAGCAGTTGGCCCGGGCTGCTCGTGCCTACCGCAAGCGCCTGGCCTGTCTGAGCCGTAGACATGAGGAGCTGCGGGCCGCCCACAGGTGGGCCCCTCTCTGATCGGGCACCTGGGGTGGGGTGGCCCTATGTGACTTGGCATGTGCCTTAGTGTGCGGCAGGTGCTGGCAGACTCCATCGGGGCACCCGGGACCCCCAAAGCTACTTCTGATGCAGCCACCTCAGACCTCGAGCCACTGCCTCTGCACCTGGTCACCGAACTTGGCCACCCAGGAGAGGACCGGGCCAGGCTGGAGACGAAGCTCCGGAAGCTCCCGGCCCAGGCAAGCTCTCCCTGCTGCCCTACACTGGCCTTGAAGCATAGCACCCCAGAACACACCCCAGGCCCATCACAGGCTCAGCAAAGACCCACTCCCTGAGCAGCTTGCCTCACTGAGCCAACAGAGAACCCCTACCACGGCCCACCAGGCTCATGCCCTGCTCTTGTTCCTACAGAAGGGACCCAGTGAAGTCTCCCAGGGGGGCACATCAGAGCCACAGTGAGTACCCTGGGTGGGTGGCGGGGGACCTGCAGGGCGGTCATTCATTTATTCCCCCAACTCGAAGCCCTGGGTGGGTTTTTTGGTTGCAGTGATGAACAAGGTGGCCCATCTGTGCCCTCGGGTTTTGGTCTGTATGGGAGACATCAATAATCACAGAAAGTCAAGTGCCTGGGTGAAGTGGGGCTCTGACAGGAGAGGGGCTAACCTTGAATGGGAGGGTCAGGGAGATCCCCTGAGGAAGGGGCAGTTCAGTGAGACCCAAGGGACCTCAGGATGAAGAGGTATGGTGGACAGCCAGCAGAGACCTGGCCCGGGGAAAGGACAGGGGCAGACTGCCTGGTGACTTTCACAGCCCTTGCTTCTGGACCTCCATGTTCCTAACTGCGATGGGCAGGGGCTTGTGTCAGCTCAACTCCCAGGGTTTTGAGAAATAAATCCCTAGAATGGGGGAAGGTCCCCCGTTAACATCTGTACAGCACTGGGGTCACTGTCTGCCCTTGTGGCTTAGCCCTCTGTGAGCGGCCAGCGGGCCCCCTGGGCCTGGGCTGCCCTGCCACCATGTACTGTTGGCTCAAAGGACCAAGCAGAGCCCATGGTGGACAGGTGGGCCCGTGCTGTCTTGACCTTGTTCTCAGCAGGCAAGTGAGGGATCTAGGTGCCCCAACTTGAGCAAGGTGATTGGTCAACACCTGGCCCAATGCTGGCCCTCAGACCTGTCCCTCCCTCTCTCCTTGCAGGGGCCAGGAAGCTGCATCCTGGGCCCAGATCCACCAGAAGCTCCAAGACTTCTCCCGTGGCGCCCAGGTAACAGGCAAGGCCTGGCTCGGGGCCCCTTCTCACACTTTGTCCGGCCTCACAGCTTAGGCCCTCCCCACGCCAGGCGGAGCTGGAACGCGAGCGGGCGCAGCTACTGGTACGGGCCGCGATGGCTGAGGAGCAACTTTCTGAGCTGCAGGAGTATGTGGCCCAGCACCTCGGCAGGTGGGCTGGGTGTGACCCGAGGGCCTCAGTCCCAGGCAACAGAGAAGGGCTTGTGCAGTCAGGCAGGTGACTAACCCTGAGCCCTCCGAGCAGGTACAAACAGGAGGTCCTGAGGCTCAGGAAGCTTGCAGGTACAGAGGACGCCTGGAAAGCAGGGGCCACACCTCCAATCAAGCCCCAGCACCCAAAGACCCGAAGCCGCTAGCAGTCGTCAGACTCAGAGCAGAACCCTTCGCGGCCAGCATGGAGGTGTCCTCACAGCAGCCCCTGTGGGGGCGGTGCCATTCCACCCAGCCCTCCGCCCAACAAGAGTGAGGATGGAGTCCACCGAGTCTTTATTGTGTCCAGATGATCAGCCGGCCTGAGAACTGGGGACCCCGGGGACTGAGGCGGAACTGGGTCCTGGGGAACCCTGAGCAGCTGACCCACCACTATGGACATCATAGGCCCAGACGCGGTCCACACCCTCACCCATCACAGCCACAGGCTGCCAAGTGGGGAGGGGGAAGCGCCCCGACACCACTCGGGCCCCTTCAGGCAGCTCTGCCTGCAGCTTGTCTTCTAGCAGTGGGAGCTGTGGGAAAGAGCAAGAGGGTAGGGTGCGCAGGATGGAGCAGGCCGCCATGCCCATCTCCCCCAGGCCCAGCACATACAAGGAGGATGGCTTGAGCCTCCCCTCGGCGAGCAGACCCCAGACCTACCACGCTAGGGGCCAGGAACACAGACACGTTGTGGCAGTCCCTCAGGTTCACCTGCAAGAAGAGGTCCCCCCCCGGCAGGGAGTAGCGCCCCAGCCAAGGAGGAGGTCTGGTGAGCATGGGGTCATTGTGGCTTCCAAGTCCTGGCCCCAGCCCACGCAGGTGGCAGGGAACCTGGGGTTGTCAGCACGGTGGCCAAACCGGCACTGGAAATGTGGAGATCAGGTGTGGGGTCTGAGGGGCTGCGGGACTCCCTGGGTTACCTTCCAGAGGTCCTCACGGCGGTAGCAGACGCTGCCGGCACAGCCCGCCCTCCAGGCATGCAGCCGAGCCAGCCCCACTAGCCACGGGTTCAGCTCGTAGCCCACAGCCGGGTGGAGACCACACCTGTGGGCGGCCAGCACCTGCGGGCACAGGAGACTGTGGGCACCAGAAGGTGGGGAGGTGAGCTGGCGAGAGGGCCCCCCCTGCACGCACTCCTTACAATCCTGCCATCTCCAGAGCCCAGGTCCACCATCTTTCCAGGACGGCCTCGCAGTAGCGACAACACGTGCTCCACCTGCCGCTCACTCGCACCGACGTAGGGCACCTGGGCAAGGAGGCAGGCGGGGCTGGGTCCACAAACCCGAGTCCCACGGCGGGGAGGGGAGGGGGCGCGGGGCGCGGCCTCTGGAGCCTCCTCTCTGGGCGCGGGCGTCCCGCCCCACCTGCAGCCCGTCCCCGCGCGCCGCCGCCCCGCACCTGCAGCCGCAGCGGCACTCGGCGGAAGCCGGGCTGCAGCAGCAGCGCCCTGGCGTTCCGGCCCGTCCCGGGGCCCTTCCCGCGCGTTCCGGGCCGCGGAGCCTGGCCCCACCGGTCCCGCTCGAGCAGTCCGCGCCCGCGGGGAGCTCTGGCACGGGGACCTGGCGGACCACAAGAACCCGCGCAGGGAGACGCGACACAGCCGCCGACCTCAGAGAGGGCTAGACGCTGCAGGGAAACGGGGTGCTGCGGCTGCAGGGAAGGGGAGCCGCCACGGGGCGGCAGGTCCCCCCGACGACGGTTCCCGCGGACCCTGCGGTCCCCACGGAGCCCGGGGGCGGCCCTGGAGCTCGGGGGGAGGGGCGGCGACGAGGCCGCACGCTGCCCCGGGCAGGGTCCCAGCGAGCTGTGTGTCCGCCCCAGGGCGCCCCGAAGGCCAGCCGCGCCAGTGACAGGTGCAGGGAGGACACCGGCCCGTCGCTCGAATGCACGGGGAGTGCAGGGTGCGCCGGGGCCTGAGGAAGTTCCGAGCTCCGCTCAGCGGCAGGGACGAGGACGTGTAGCGGGCTGATGTTGGCTCTCTGTGAGTGTGGTAGGAAGGGAGCTGGCCCAGCCACAGGGGTGCGAGGAAGAGCCCCAAGACTGGGAGACCACCTTCCTTCTCCAAAAAGTGTCCAAAAATTTGAGATTCGAGGGGTGACCTGCCAAAGCCTGGGGGTGGGAGAAGCAAGTTGGGGGGGGGCAGAGCCTGGGTCCAGTAGCAGGGCCATGTGTCCTCATTCCACCCTGAGGCCAGGTGTCTCCTGAATGTTAGGGACTTGGACCCATCCACCGCCCTGGTCAAGAGCCTCGGCATCATACCATATAAACATGCCGGAGACCACCGCCCCCACCCCCAATTACAGACGGCCCCACATGCCTGCCTGCACTTGGCCCCAGCTGCCACCAGCCCTGAAAGATGGGGGTCCCTGGGTGGCAGGGAACCCCAGTGCTCTACTCCCAAGACCTGAGCACTGGGGAAGTGGGGTGGCCCCACCTAGCTCATGGCATTCTATCTCCTTTGGGGCTGTCATGGGGCCCTCCCCAGAAAGAAAGGTTGTGTATTAGGCTCTAGGCTGGGCGGGTGCTTACAGCACCCCGCTCCATGTCTTTTGTTCCTTGTGTTATTATGGGGCCTAGACCAGCGCCTGGCAGACAATAAAAGCTTGTTGACTGAACGAACGCATCTAACCTGATTCCCCAGTGCCCACCCTGCAACACTCATGTTCACATCTGGCGCTCTGCTCCTCAGCCTTTGGACGCTGGGCAGCTGTGTGAGTGCCCGTGCCCGGGGGTGCCCCTAAGCTAGCTCCCGTAGCCCATGGCCCCCACATACATGCTCACCCGCACTGCTTCCCCTTGGCCCCTCCCCCTAGGGCAGGCATGAAGCCCCTGGCCCAGGACTTTGAGGCATGTCTTGGAGTACCATGGGGGCTCCTTTGGCCCTGTTAGCCACACCCACAACTGCCCTTTCTGCACTTTATGAACAGAGTACTGGTTGCAAAGCTAGCACTTTCTCCGGGGAGGGTGTGTGCATGGGAGGCTGGGGCACTTCCTGAGTCAGTGCGTCGAGACTGATGTCCAACCGAGAGCCCACCCCAGAGCAGCTGCCCCGCGTTTTTTTATCTTTTTTTTTTTTAAAGATTTTATTTGTTTATTTGACAGAGATAGAGACAGCCAGAGAGAGAGGGACACAAGCAGGGGGAGTGGGAGAGGAAGAAGCAGGCTCACAGCAGAGGAGCCTGATGTGGGGCTCGATCCCATGACGCCGGGATCACGCCCTGAGCCGAAGGCAGACGCTTAACCGCTGTGCCACCCAGGCACCCCTCGCGTTTTTTTAGACAGGTGGTCCGAGAGGCAGTCCACAGTGACCCCTGGTGTGGCCAGGGGCCTCCTTCCAACGAAAGGCTGTGGAGGGCTGCCCAGAGAGTCAGGACAGACAGCAAGGGTGAGTGCGAAAACCTCCCGGCGGAGGGAGGGTGAGGAGCGTACACTCATCTCCGCCTCCTCAGCTCTTCGCTAAGATACCTCTTGGTGAGGGAAAGGGGGCAGACGGGGAGACAACCGTCCGTAGTCCAGGGAAGAGGTCCAGGCTGGAGATCAAAATGTAGGGTCATCCGCAGCCTGACGGTTTTTAAAGCCACAAGGCTGGTCCAGCTCTCAGTGAAAGGGTACTAACGGTGAGGAGGAGAGGTCTAGTTCCCGAGCATGGAGCACCCCATGGTTGGGAGTTAGGGAAGAAGGGAGCAGCGGTGAACCTCAGGAGGGGCAGGTGGGCAGACACCCACAGGAGCCTACCTCCCCTACCCATAATTGTCAGCCGAATCTGGAGGAAGGGGCCCTGCGACTGGGCCCTGCACTGACTTGTCCCTCTCCTAACCTCAATTCCTGCCTGACAGATGACACGGCCTCTGGCCTCCACCCTCACCGTCAGCCCTTTCCTCAGTGTAGACTGACTGGTAAGGATGGGAAGCCGCTTCTAGGGCTCAGCCCATCAGCCCACGCACCCCCCCCTACAAGCTGAGCTTTGGGGTGAGCAGAGTCAGCGTGCCCCCCCACCCCAGGGGCATTCAGCCTCAGGGCCCTGGGCTTTGTCCCAAACTGCACTGGCCATTTGTGTGTCTGAGGCCGAGGAGGACGGCAGAGGCAGCAACAATAGGGCCAGTGGCGGGAATCAGTCCTTAGAGACCCCATTATATGGCCCTGCCCCTCAGAAATGGGCAACATGCCCGAACCAACGGGAGATCCCACTCACCGGAGGCTTGGAGGCTTTGAGCCATGTCGCGATGCTCTGCACATCTCAGGGCCCACCGGACAGAGGGGCCCATTCTTCCTGGAGGGTGGGGTGGGGCCAGGATGACTGCTGGGCTCCCAGCGCACTACTGCAAGAAGTCCAGCACCCTGCCCAATGGCACCCCATTCCCTCACAGGCTAGGAGCGGTGTCTGCCTACTTGCCCCCCGAAGGGACCCCGCCCACCTCAGACCTTGGGAGTTACAGCCCTTTTCCACTTCCACTGAGTTACAGAAGACCTGGCATTCAAGGTGGGAGCAGCGGTGCGGAGGCTCACGTGGAGGGGAGGGTCCCCGTTTCCCTGCAAGCCAAGCAGCAGCTCCTCCCCGAGGCACGGGCTGAGCCACTCTCCCACTCGCGAGCTGGGTGGCCTTAGACCAGGCACCATGGCCCTGAGCCTCAGTGTCCCGCTCTGAAGCAGAAATCGGGGCAGTCCTCAGGGCTGGGGGGGCTCAGATGACAGAGGGGCCAGTTCAGGCATGGACCTCTGTCTGCGCGGCCAAGGAGATCGGCGTTCTTATGGGTTATTGCTCTCACCTCGGAAACAGCAGGTACCACCTGGAGGCAACCCCTTCCCACTGCCCTCGACCAGCCCCCCCTCAGTGCCCTCTCCCAGGCCCCTCAGTCCAGGGCCGCCTCCCGGGGGCTGAGGTGGTTGGCGAAGGCAGCGGCACAGCACAGCTGAAGTCCTGGAAGTGAGGTGCACAGCCCAGCCAGGCCTCACGAAAGTGGCTCCAGCCCGTGAAGAGGACGGTGCTGGGGGCTGCCCCGACGCTGCAGTGAGCAGGATGTGAATGGAAGCCTGCACCCGGCCCCCCGACGCCCCCACCCAGAACAGCGGCAGTGTCTGCTGGAGGACACGGTAACACGCTCCCACAGCTCTGTGTCACGGGAAACCCCGTGGATGGTTCCCTTGTTCACTGTGGGGAGACACACTGGCCAGTGGCACGCAGGGCAGGGCGGACCCCAGGCTCCCCCCACGGCGGAGATGCTCACCAGAGATGGCACCGTCAGCAGGAGCTCAACGTCACTGCAGGGACCTGCAGGCAGCTGGCATGAAGGGGAGACGGTGAGTGTAGGTCCTGCCCTCTCCTGGACCACCCTAGGCCTCCCCCCAGGTGGAGGCAGGACAGAAAGTGCAGGCCACCAGACCCTCCCCTCGGGACCTGACAGCAACTGGGGACCCGAGGGAGCCTGTGGGCACCTGACCCTTGCACACTCACGCATGCGCAGACATGGGAGTAGGGGCTCTGCCCAGCGTGCGGGCATGAGGGCTCACACACCGGAAGTGGGTGTCCGGGGGCACATCTCACACACCCATCTTAACAGGTGCACACCAGCATGTGGTGACCCCTATGGCTTCCCAGAGCTGCCTCCTTGGGCCCAAAGACACCAGCCCAACCCAGGTGGGTGGCAGGAGGCTGTCGTGAGCTTTGGGGTCTCTGGCCTAGGGCCTGGGGCAGAACAGAAAGACCCCCTTCCCCTGTGGGGTCAGGTTCCACGTGCTACGAAATTAAAGAGGTGGGCCTGGGAGGCAAGGCCGTGTCTCCATGGTGACCAGGAACACACTGGACTGGGGGAAGGGAGGGAGGTCACTGATGGGTCAAGGAGACCTGGACAGCTTTGGCTGGAGGCTTTGATTCTGTCCCCTGTCATCCCCCACCCCCGACCTCTCAAGGACCAATAGTCCTGCCAGCCTTTTCCTGAAGTTGAACCCCGAGGGATTGCCCACCCTCTTTCTGTCTCTTCCACCTGTCCTCACTAGCTGTGTGACCTTTAACAACCCACTTCACCGTCATGGCTCGGTTTCTCCCTCTGTACAATGGGGATGACAGACGCATCCCGACCAAGCCCATCACTCCGCATCAGCACCAAGACCGTGGGCCTGTGGAGGCTGTTCTGCAAACCTGTCCTCGTGCATTTCAAAGCGGAAGGAGGCCACGCGGCGCTGTCGGGGTGTGGGGTGGCCTGCAGGAAGAGGGCCCCGCGCTTACGGGTCCCCAGCGCACGCATCGGCCCCTCGATGGGCCCAAACCCTCGGCCAGCAGCAGCTCCCGGGCGCCGCCCGCCCCCTCCGCGAAGACTTGCGTGCCTACGAAGGGCCGCGCGGGGCGCAGGCAGGCGATTCCGGAGAGCGTGCGGGAGTCGGAGCCGGCCAGGGACAGGCGCAGCGCCCCGGCCGGGTACAGCCACTGGATCACGCCCTCCGAACAGACCAGCGACAGCTTCCCTACGTCGCCCGGCTCCCGGGTCAGGCCGCCGGGGACAGGACAGGACGGGAGGCGCTGAGGCAGGCGGCTCGCGTCTTCCCCCGGCGCACAACCCGTCCGGCGCTCCCTCCCCCGAAGCCAGCCGCAGCTGCGTTCACCTAGTTCTCTGGACCCCGGGGGCATGAAGGGGCAGCACAGCTCCAGAGCGCGGCCTTCCGGGGCTTCGTACCTGCCGCTCCAGCTGCAGCGGTCCTCCGAGGACCCTGCGCAGGTGGCGGTGGCCAGGAGGCCCGAGCGGCGCGCGTCCGGAGCGCAAGGGGTGCCAGGGCGCGGGCGGGCGGCGGCGGCGGCGGCAGCACCCGGGGCGCCGGCCAGCCCCGCGCACCGCTCCGCTCGCGCAGCCCCGCTGCCCCGCCCGGCATGGCCAATCGCGGCTTGGTCCACGAACTTTCCACCAATCGCAGCGGAGCTCATTGGGGCGGGAGGCCGAGCTCCAGGCTCTGCGTTGCCCTCTCGCCCCCTTCACCCCCACCCCGGGATCCCCCTATGCGCCCTTGTCCTCGAGATCTTGGCCGGGATAGGGGTGGGAGTAACGCGCACTGGAACCTCTCTGGGGGGTAGGAGGAAGAGCAGCTCCCCTAGGGTGGCCCTTTCCAAGAGTGGACCCTGGGTGTCCAGTCCCCATCCTGCCCCAGCCTGGCTCTGCTGATTCGTCCCAAGAGATGGCACGGTATCCCTAGGGATGAGGGGCCAGATGCTAGGCCTCTGGGCACCATGGAAAAGCAGGAGCCAAAGAACGGCCCTGAGCCCCAAAATCGGCACCCAGGAGGTCCAAACAAGCTGAAATGCGGCCAAGACTCATGGAGGCTGAGGGGAGTGTTTGGGGGCCCAGAGATTTCCTGGTAGCAAGGACTTCCCCCTGAGGAGAGAGGGTGGGGAACAGACAGCCAGGTAAGGACTGGGGAGAATTCCAGGCAGGGGAGAGGAGCAGACTACCCTGGCAAAGGCCCAGAACAGGGCAAAACTCCTGGGTCAGATCACAGAGGCCCTAGGCACAAAGCCAGGAGTCCAACCACGTACTCCAACCCTTGGGGTCTCTGAGAGCTTTAACCAAGGTCTGCAGGAAACAGCATAGACTCTCGGCCACCTACGGGTGTGAACCCACCACTATCCTGTCCCAAGGACAGGATGGAGCCTGGGGCAGACCAGGAACCAGGAAGGTGGCCAGTGGGAGGAGCGCAGGGTCNCCCACTATCGCCCTACCCCAGCCCCCCAGCTACCCCTGAGCCTGAAGGGCATGGCTGACAGATGAGGGAGGTGGCCCCAAGGGGAAGGGGGAGACACCCACAGGCTACAAGAGACGCCCTGCTCTGGGCAAGGAGAGTGAGAAGCAGCCCTCACAACCCCCCAAAGGTAGCAGTTGCGACCTCAGTGTCTACCGACAGATGATGGGTACACAGCATGTGGTCCGTCCAACAGCCCATACGATTTCACCTTAAATAGGAAGGAGATTCAGGAGCGCCTGGGTGGCTCAGTCAGTGAAGTGGCTGCCTTTGGCTCAGGTCCTGGTCTGGGGGTCCTGGGACAGAGTCTGCGTCAGGCTCCTTGCTCAGCGGGGAGCCTGCTTCTCCCTCTCCCTCTGGCCCTCTCCCCCCACTCATGCTCTCGCTCTCTCTTGTGTAAATAAAGTCTTAAAAAAAAAAGGAACTATTAAAAAATAAGAAAAAAACGTAAAAAGGAAGGAGATTCGAATGCCGGCTACAGCCCGGACAAACCTTGAGGGAGTTATGCTGAGCCCAAACAGCCAGACACAGAGGACAAATACCTTATGATTCCACTTCTAGGAGGCCCCCGTCAAGTTCCTAGAGACGGACGGTAGGTGGTGGGCACCAGGGGCTGGGGCAGGGGCCGGGGAGAGGGTGTGTGACGGAGACAGAGTTTCAGGTGGAAAGTTGGGCCGGCTGCACGACGATGGGAATGTACCAGACGCTTGTCAACGGGGCACTTACTTAAAAATGGTGACGATGCATATTTTACTCAAGTAAGGATGCAAGAGGTAGACAGGGCCTGTGCTGGGCAGTGGGAGGAGGAAAGAGGGCACTTGGGTCAGCACCACGGCTGCCCTGGCAGGGGGCACGCATCCCCTTCCCACCCCGGGTCTCTGGCAGACGGTGGGCTCCAGGCGCCCTCTGGTGGCAGTGCGAGGAGTCAGCTGTGCACCGCCCCCCGCCCCCCCGCCCCAACTCTCAGAGAATGAGTCTGTGCCTGTGGGTGCAAGGGAAGGGTTCCTGGCCAGTGGCCTGGTCCGGAAGGGGCACACACATGGCCCTGAGCCAGCTCCTCACCACCAGGCTTCCCCTGCCCAGACCTCTTGCCCAAGGCCCGTGATAATGCCAAACGTCACCCACAGAAAACCTCGACAGGGGCCACCTGTCTTCACAGGTGCTGCCCCCCACCCACAAAGCACCTGGGTGGCGTTAGCCATCCCACAGGACAGGGAGCCCAGAAGGCCAGGCTTGCCCCGGTCGGCAGCGACCGGACACACTGCAGGTGCTCAGTAAACACATGGGCAAGGAGTGTGTGCACCAGTGAGCGAATGGGTGAGTGGATGACATCCCGGACCTCAGGCAACTCCCCCAATGTCTATGCTCAGTATGGGGGCTCCTTCACAGGCCCCCAGCTCCAGACCCTTCAGGGTCCTGACCCTCCAAAAGGGGTCTCTCTCCATTACCACCCAAAACCCAGTTCTTGGCTGGGGCTGCAGCTGATGCTGGGGCAAGGAACAGCATCCCAGCTGAGCCCCATACTCCAGCAGGGGGTGACCCCACATGGCAAAGGTCACCTGCCAGGAAACCTGCAGTACTGGGGGCATAAGGAAGGAGCACTCATGACCAAGGCAGGTGCTGGGCTGCTCAAGGACCTGGTGGGGGGCAACAGGAAGGCGGGGCAGATCCGATGGGTGATGAGGGCAGGAAGAGGGCTGAGGCCCAAGAAACAGGGCGAGGGGTCCCAAGGACAGGATGGAGCCTGGGGCAGACCAGGAACCAGGAAGGTGGCCAGTGGGAGGAGCGCAGGGTCAGCCCCAGGACCATCACCCATGGGAGAGCTTGGACTTGGCCTGGAGGGGAGAGTGAACAGGGCTGAAATGGTGAGAAGGCCCAGAGAGAGAAGACAAGGTCTTTCTTGACTTGCATAAGACCCACCTGGGTTCTCACTTCAGCAACAGTGAGGGAGAAGGAAGGGTGTAGCCTAAACAGAGACCAGCCCTGCCCGAGTCCCCAGCTGAGCCTGTGGCCACCGAGACCCTTGCAGCCAGGACCACCTGAATACGGTGCTCCTGCTGGCCCAGAGCACGGTGCTGCACCCCTGGGGTGGGGCTGAGGGCTGGGGACAGCAGAGACAGTTCCCCAACGGAATGCCAGGAGTGCCAGAGCCTGCCAGCTCCTGGGCCACCCAGTGATGGGCTCCGAGGGTGCCCATGAGCACTGGCCTGGCTTGTCCCTACCCAGCTCGGCCTGGGGAGTCCCAGGGTGCCGGAGTGACCAGGCTGCCCAGAGACCCCATGAGGGACGTGGTCGTGTCTGCCCACTCCTCAGGTTCCCCTTTGGCTGCACCGCGTTCCCCTGACCCTCACCCCCAGAAGAACCTGGCCTTGCCCACCTATGGACGCTGTATCTGGAGACACGTGGCAGCAGGGCTCCTGTCGTGGGGATGTGTTCTTCCCTTTGACAAGAAATCCACCCCCAGCACACCTTGCATCTTCCGGAGGAGCCAAAAATGCAGCTGTAGATTGATCTGCAGCTGAGCTAAAAATAACTGCCAGGCTCCAGCCAGGGCCCAGGAAAATATCCCATTGCTAGGAGACAGCCGCTCCTGGGAGACCGCCATTGCTAGGCAACGGAGTTGCCGTGGTGACAGCTGGGCCCTGAGTCATGCTCCACGCTGGCCGCTCCGCCCCTCTGCCCCGGGTGGGTCGGGCCTCGGTCCTGGGCGGAGGAATGGCTGGGAGCAGAAGCTGGCAGGCAGCAAACGGGCCCACCCCCTGATGCCCAGTCCCCGTGGCCACCGGGCTTCCCCGTCCTCACTCCTGTGGGCACCCATGCTGGCAGCTGAGCGGCGAGGACAGCTGACACCCCGCACCCTGTGCCCCACACAGCCCCCCCGGGCGCTGGGGACAGGGGGCACAGGAAGGGAGGGTTGCAGTGTCCATCTGGCCTGTGCCTCCGTAGCAGGGGGCTTCACGTGGGCCATTTACAAGCCGGCATGGGGCTCTTACCACCTACGCTGTCCTAGGTGCCATGCTGACCTTCGGGGCACCCCCTTGGGCCGCAGACCCTCCCCAGAAAGGAGGATTTGTGCCAGGCAGGTGGCTGCGGGCACATGTACCCAGAGCCCCGCGAGAAGCAGCTTGAGGACCCTCCCGTGAAGAGCCTCAAGACGTCCAGAGCGGCTGCCTCCATCCTCAGGAGCCACGAGGCCTGACCCCATCGTGGGCAGCCCCAACGCCTGCGGCGGCACTGGCTCCCTCTCTCATAGAAGGGTCTCAGGGCGGGATGTGCCAGCAGCCTTTGCTCCTCACCCTCCCCTGACTAAAGACTGGAAAGCTCCCGCAGTCTGGACTGGGGACACGGCTCCGTGTCCAGGCATCAGGACGAGGAGTGCTCCCGGTGAGGGGTGCTTCAGGTGAGATGATGCCCTAGGTGAGGAACGTGGCCCTGGAGGAAAGCCTGCGTGGCCGAAGTTCCAAGAGCAAGGGACCAGGTATCCGGCAAAGCTGCGGCCAGCAGTGCTGGACAGTCCGGCTTTCTCGGGCCGCAGCGAAGGGCAGACAGAGCCCTGGGAGCGCGGAGGCTGTGTCTACACTGTAAAGTGATCCCCCTGGACTGTGGGGAGAACACGAGCTGCCCATCAGCCGTGGCAGAGAGAGCAGCCAGCTGGCACAGGGAGGGACGACGGAGGTGGGACGTGAGCAGAGCCCACAGGTCCTCGGGGCTTCTACTCTCGTAGTGCCCGGTTTTCTTTGCTCAGATTCTTCCAAGGCACAGCATCTTCTCTTGCCCTGCTGAGGGCAGGACTTGCTCTCTCCCTGAGGCCCCGGCCCCTGCCGAGGGGCAGACACGCCCTACTGGTCACGCACCGTCCACACCGGGGTCCGCATGTGTGGAGCCTGACCTGGAAGGCCAGCCTGCTGGACCTGCACATGAGAAGTGACTGTAATCGGACAACGCTGTCCCAGTCACCCCAAAGGTCTTCATGCATCCCATTCTGACTGCCCACGCCAAGCTCCCTGCTTTGACCAGAGTCCACACTAGGGCAAGACTGTGATTCCTCAGCCCCCGCCGCACGGGATGTCGGCCTTCACCCCAGCCTCCGCAAGCTGGATCCCGTGCCCTGCACACAGCAAGGGCGGCCGCCCAGCTCCCAAACAGCCAGGCTCCGGCCAGCGTGGCTCCTCCCCTTCAGCTGCCCGCACCTCACGCCAGCCCCACTGGGTCCTGTTTCCCATCAAAATGCTGCAAACACCAGCTGTTTTCATTTCTCTCGAGGGCTTCCTTAAGGCTCTTTCCCTAACGTGAAGAGCCCTCTCTGTTCTCCCACACCTGATCCCTCCACAGTCTCTGCTCCCAGGAGACCCCAGGATGGGTACCATTAGCCTCCATTCTCCACTCTGAGCCTGCTGGGAGTCCTGGCATCTCCAGTCTCCAGGAGACAGCCCTGCACACCATCCCTCCACGCCCCACCCCGGCCCCTCTCCCGGCCTGGTCTCTGCAAAGTGGCCACGACCACCTGCCCCCAGGGTGTTCCAGAGGGAACTCACCAGGCTCAAGACTGCAAAACCTAGAGACCTGTGCCCCCTCCGTCCTGCATAACTCCGCCCATCCTCACCCTCTGGGGTCTCCTGTCAAGAGTCCTGTGCTCAGAAGCCACACCACCACCACCCTCCCAAGGTCACCATCACGTGGCCCTCCTGAACTTCCATCGCACTTGTCACTCTCTGAAATGATCTGGTGGTTTACTTGTTCCTCGGCTCTGCGGGGAAGGGGGCACTGAGGGGGGTTTCTGGGCCTGGCAGCCAGCAGGTGCGCCGGAGATGGGAGGGCCACGAAGGGCTCGGAGGGTGAGGGTTGGCCCGTACTCGCCCCCGCAGGTGGCACCCAAGGGTCGGGACGCGCGGAGCCGCCGCGCACCCCCGGGCCAGTCGCCGGCCCCAAAGAGCTTGAGTCCTCAAGCCCCGCAGGATTCCGGGACCCCGTTGCTGGGCGCAGGCAGGGCTCTCCCCAGGCCAGCTCTCCGGCCGCGCGCCCTGCCCGCCCCGCCCCGCCGTGCGCGCGGGTGTGTTGTTGTGCGGGCGCCCGCGGCGAGGGGTGGGGGGGTTGCCGGGCCGGCGCGTGTCCGTGGGCCCCGCGGCGGG
>NC_048227.1:38163008-38171182 GCF_002007445.2 Ailuropoda melanoleuca
CCGGGGCGCGGGGCGCGGCAGGGCCCTGCCGGCCAGGCCAGCACCTCGGCCGCATCCCCGCTTCGCCAGCGCCCATGCCGGGCTCCCCATGACGAGAAGACGCCGGGCGGACAGCGTGGCATGAGCCAGGTGCCCGGGCCGAGGTAAGGTGTGTGCACCGGGCCAGGTTGTGGGGCGGGGAAGGCGCCAGGCCACGCCATCGCGGCCGCCACAATGAGGATTGGGGAGGGGGCTTCGGAGAGGGCCGCCACCACCCCTGGGGTCTCACACAGGCGCAGCCCCTTCCCAGGCCGAGGCCGAGGCCGCTGGGCTTCTGTCCCCGACAGGCCCTCCCACAGATCCTGATCCAAGCGCCGCCTGGTTGAAGCATGCTCCCCACAGCAACTGGACAAGGGCTTTGGGCAGGTGCCACCTGACCAGAGCCCTGGGGACGCAGAATTGCAGGCCCCCAGCCCACCAGGTTGGGAGAGGCCCTGGACTTCCTTTGAGCTCTGAGCTCCCCCCCGCAACACCATGACCCCCTGGGCCTATGAGGCAGGTGCTAGGTACAATTACACTCCAGGAGGAGCCCTGTGGATGCGTGGCCGGGGGCTAGTCTGCCCTGGACGCCTGGGCCTGTGTGGAGGTGCCACAGCAGGGGTGAGAGGAAAGGAGGAAGCTGGCCATGTGCCTGGTTCTGGAGGAGGGCTGGGCCTTGGCCAAGGTTGGAGGGCCTCAGAAGGGGAACTGGGCACCCTGAGGCTCGCTGGGGAGGGGTCTGGCCTCCTGGGATTTGGGGGGAAGAGAGCCCCCACCCATCACCCCACGAGGGAAGAAGGCCTAGATGTTGGAGCCTCAGGGAGCCCATGGCCCAGTGGCCACTCCTCTGGCCCCTCCCAGCCTCTGCACAGGAAGCCTTCCCTCCAAAGAGAGAGCAGATGGCAGATGCCGCTTCACCTGCCCACTCGGTCAGTCCCCTCCCGCTACCTGCCACCTCCCAGGCCCCTTCTTTCAGCCAGCCCCTTTGAACAGAGGCCTGGGCTGAGACCTCGCGAGGGCCAAGGCCCGATGGAGACTTGCTGGCCTGGTAGGAGGTGGCCATAGGGCTGAACCAGGAGCTGTGGGGAAGAGGGACATCCAAACCCCTGTCATAAACCTGGGCCGTGCAGGGTGGCCTGTCCGGGTCCCAGGGGACCCCGGGACTCAACGGCCTGCTGTCTCCACTCCTTGGCTGCCCTTGTCATCAGCCACCTCCTACTTGGGCCAGGCAGGTCTCTCGGCACCTGTAATGCTGGGCAGGCTCACTGGGCAGGTGCTCCCCTCCAGCTCATGCCCACTTCTGGAGCACTTCAGTGAGTCCTGTCTCCCAGTGGAATGAGAAAACAAGTAGCCCTGCGGTCGGGGGACCGGGGACCCTCAAGACTACTGGCCTGGGCCCAGGAAGCGTGTACTGCTGAGAGCCAGGGAGACGTCTCACCCCCAGGTGGGGCCCTGCTCGGCTGCCTGCAGCCCCATTGCGTCACACGTGGGTGCTCACTGCTGGGTCTCAGAGGGGAAGAGCAGAGGCGGCAGTGAAGGAAGGCTCCGTGGGCTAAGTGGGAGGTGTGGCACCGCCCACGCCGACGGACAAGGAGCAGCCTCAGCCAGACCAGCCGCAGAGGGTGGGCTTAGGCCACACCGCCTCACGTGGCCGGGAAGAGGGCGAGGGTTTGAGGCAGCCACCCAAAGACGCAGACGCTAGATGCCCCCAGTCTAGGCACTGGGGCCGGGGGGCGGGGGGCTCAGAGCCTTCAGAGGAGAAGAGCCAAGATGGCGCTTGGAGCCCAAGCCCATTCCCCAAAGTGCCCCGTCCCACGTGGCTGGGTGGTCCCGAGCGTGAGCGCAGGACTCGGGCTGATGAAGCGCCAGTTCTGGTCTCTTTTGAGGCCACATGCTCCCTTCCTGGAGCCCCTGGTGCAGGGGTGGGGCAGCCTGCACCCCACAAGACTCTCTGAGCTGGGGGCGGGAAGGGAGCATTCTGCTGGCTCATGTGCAAAGTGGCAGGGATGTGAATGTGCCTGAGTCACGGGGCTTGTCATGGAGTTTGTCAGCCCGCGCTGTGTCCCCCGTCCCAAGCTACTCCCGGGTGCAACCCCCGTCCCTGGGGCTGTCACTGCAGATCAACCTGATGTGAATTTCTCTGGCTACCCACGCCCTGCCCAGCTCTATGGCCCTCACTGGGCATGGAGAAACGGTCAGTGCAGGTCCTACTGGGGCCAGACCCCTCCAGCACTCCGGGCAAGCTGTGTCAGACAGAGCATTGGACATGAAGAAAGAGATCTCTGAGATGGGAGCCACGAGGAGTGGGGGGTTTCCTAGGCATGAGCAGTCCAAAAAGTGTCCTGGGGTGGGCATGCAGCTTGCAGCCTCTGGAGTGAAAGCAGGGGCACGACAGAGACAGTGCTGGGAAAGACCACCAGCCCATGGTCCCAGGCTTGGGGGACACAGGGGACTGCAGGAACAGAACAGGGTACAGAAAGGAGGGAAGGGCCCAGTGTTGCCCTCTACACCCCAGTGCCTAGTCTGGTCTTTGGAGTCCTGGGATCAAATTCCAGCTCTGTGCAACTTCTGAAAATTCAGTCCCCGACTCTCCCTTTCCCTACTTGTGGTCAGGAAGTGTGTGAAGGGCTTGGACCAGCAATAGGGGAGTGGCACTGGCAAGCGCAGGGCAGGACCAGCTCCTCCCTCCCTTCTGGTGGCTCCTGTCCCCTCCTTGGATCTGGCCAGATTAGGGGGGATGGGCAACTCCCAAAGTAGACTCAGCCAAAAAGGAGGTGTAAGCCATCCTCTTCCCAAGGCTCTGAATAATTGCAAGGCCCACCCCAAACCCTAGGCTCTTGGAAGCCTTTTCAGAGACTGTGGCACCAACCCAACCCCAGTGACCGCCCGCCCTCACTGTGGACACCGGCCTCTGTCACAGCCAGGATTAACAAACTGAGCTACACCCCCACACACAGCATCCACCTGTCCTCTTCTTAATCTGGCCTGTCCTCCACCAAGCCTTCTGGGCACCTGGCAGCCATACCCCTTTCTGCATGACTGCCATTCCTCATTCATTCATTCATCCGTTCATTCATTCAGCAAGCATTCAGAGGCCATTCAGCCATGGTGCTGCCTGTCTTCAAGAAGTCCCCAGCCAAAGGAAGAGATAGATGGCTTGACAGTAATGACTGAGACCCTGGAGATGCTTTTTTTCGGTGCTGGGGAGTCCCACAGTGGGAGACACAGGTGGCAGTCACACTGAGGGCTGGAGAATAAGGAGCTGGCAGGGTTAAGAAGCAGGGAGGCCTCCTGAACAAGCAGGGGGACCAGCATGTGCCCAGGCAAAGAGAGAGAGGAGAGGAGGAATACAGAACAGGAGGTCTGGCTGGACTGTAGGGTCAAGGCTGGGGAGGAGCCAGAGGTGAACCTGTAAGGTTGACACGCTAGGTCTCGGGGCCCAGTGACTCGATGGCAAAAGAGGCAGCTCCTCTCAAACCCTCAGCATGGACATCTGCAGACGCCTGGAAGCCACCAAGTTCTGGAGTCCTCCCAGGAGACTTGAGCCCCCGCAGCCTATCCCAGGAGGACCTCCTCCAGAATTCCGCTCCACACGGAGGCACAACACACCAGGGGCTGAGGCTGAGAATAGTGCAAGTTTGGCCACCTTTTAAAAACGCCTCTTTTCCTAGCGTTAGCTCCTGGTGCTTATTTCTAAAGGAGGAGGCAGTCCGCATCAGATTGGCGGCTGCCCCTACCCCATCCCAACGAGAAACTCCAGGCAGGTCTTCTGAGCCTCATGGGTGCAGTGGGGGCAGTAGCAAGTACCAAAAGTGTTGGGGTCTCGCAGCCCATCTGGCTGGGTGGGTGGGACGAGGCAGAGGGGCACTCGTCCCCGCCCACCCCACCCCACCCCCCGCCCCAGNCACTGTGGGAAAACTAACACCTTGGAGCCTCCGGTTCCCAATCTGAAAGTCGGGTTAACGGGGGTTCCCCCTAACACACACACACACACACACACACACACACACACACACACACACGGCTGCCATGAGGCTGGAACCCATGATTATCCTAGTGGGTATTCAGCAGTGTGAGGCTGCTACTATGTGGTCATGAGCTGCAGTAAGAGGACAGCCAACGTGGGGAGCCTCCCCTGAGGAGGCCCAGCCCGATGTGGATTGCCAGCTTGGGGGCTCATGGCTGCCAGGGGGCCTTCGGACCCAAAGCTAGTTGGCAGCCATGAAGGCCACGTGTGCCAGTAGACCCCAGGTCCAGCCTAGGTCTGCACTGCCCTCCCCAGATGTGGAATGCCAGCAAGGGTTGTCCTGTCCAGGGCTTGGAAGCCAGTGGGGGGCATGGTGCTGGGTAGAGCAGGGCAGGGCAGCCCACTTCCCTCCCTTCCAATGGCTCCTGAGCCCTTCCCCGAAGGCAGGCCATGGGGGTCAGAAGCAGCCTCCGTGCCACTTTCCAAATGCTCACTGTGAGCCATGCACTATGCTTAGCCCTTTCCACATGTTGTCCTGTGGGGATGGATCATCCCTTCTCAGGCTTCAAAGTAAGGAAAAAGGAGGCTCAGAGAAAGGAAGTGGCTCACTGAGGCCACAGAGCCAGGGTGTATGACCCCAGAGCCTATGTGCCGGAGCCCCTGAGCGCATTGCCTTTCCGCTGGATGTCTGGAGTGGGGGTGGGCAGGAGAAGATCTGGAACGTGCAGCAGAAGGTGGCACTGTGAGGGTTCCGCTGTCCCCCTCTCCAGGGCTGTCTGCACTCAAAGCCGTCTGCCACCCATTCACAGCCTCAGAGGCCTGAGAGGGGGAGCTGGGTGGGTTCAGTCCCACCTTGGGAGGAACTCCCTACAAATAGGCTTCCACAGCCAGCTCTGGTTCAAGCCTTGGCTCCCCCATTCACTGTGACCTTGGGCGAACAGTTCATGCTGCTTTGTTTTCCTCATCTGTACAATGGGCACAGTCATCATAGCAGCATCGTCAATGGGTTGGATGGAGGATTAAAGAGACAGTATGTGTCCAGGGCTCACTGTGCCGGCATCGTATGTAGTAAGCTCTGCCCTTTCTTTGGGTAGATTATGAACCAATCTCCAGTACCACTGAGATTCTCAGGGGCTGGTGTGTGAGTCTTAGACAGGCTACTGGAACCACTCCAGAGAGCCATGATGGCACCCCATAGTGGAGGAGCCAGAGACCACCCCAAACCATCTCCCTCAGTTTTCTACTCCTAGCCCAGGAGAGGTAGGCCTGGCAGGCACTGACGGAGTAGTAAAGGTGAAGGGAGCAGTCACGAGCAAGTGTGTGTCTCTGCCTGCCTCTCTTTTCTCATCTCTAAAATGGACATAGTACCTAGGTGTCAGAAACATCTGTGAGTCCAAGTTGAGCTCAGTGCACACAGCAGGGGCTCAGGGAGTGTCAGGTCATGAGCAGCCCTGATCTTCTGTTGCTGCTCACAGTCAGGGAAGGGGTGGCTTAGATTCCGAGCCTTTCTTTGGGGGTGGTTCTGGGAGTGCCATGGGAGGAGATGCCCTGGGATGGGGAGCCCAGCTCTGTTCCCGCAGCGACTCATTACCCCCTCCCGGACCCTGTCCACAGATCGAGCGAGGAAGATGTCGAGCCCGGGTGTGGACGGCGACCCCAAGCCTCCATGCTTGCCTCGCAATGGCCTGGTGAAGCTGCCAGGCCAGCCCAACGGCCTGGGTGCAGCCAGTATCACCAAGGGCACACCAGCTGCCAAGAACCGCCCCTGCCAGCCACCTCCCCCACCCACCCTCCCACCACCCAGCCTGGCTGCCCCACTGCCACGGGCTGCCCTGGCTGGGGGCCTGTGCCCCCCAGCGGGGCTCCCTCTTGGTGGACCAGCCTCAGCCCCAGTCCCCGGGCCCCCAGTGGAGCGGCCACCACTGGCCACAGACGAAAAGATCCTCAATGGCCTCTTCTGGTACTTCTCAGCCTGTGAGAAGTGTGTGCTGGCTCAAGTGTGCAAGGCCTGGCGGCGTGTGCTCTACCAGCCCAAATTCTGGGCAGGCCTCACGCCTGTGCTGCACGCCAAGGAGCTCTACAATGTGCTGCCTGGTGGCGAGAAGGAGTTTGTGAACCTGCAGGGCTTCGCTGCGCGTGGCTTTGAGGGCTTCTGCCTGGTTGGCGTCTCCGACCTGGACATCTGTGAGTTTATCGACAACTACGCCCTCTCTAAGAAGGGTGTCAAGGCCATGAGCCTCAAGCGCTCCACCATCACGGATGCCGGCCTGGAGGTGCGCCCCACTGTTGGCCTGGAAGGGACAGGGATGGGGTGGGCAGGGCCCAGCAGCTGCCACTGAGCTGGTGTGTGTGTTGGGGGGGGTGCCCCCAGGGGAACTTGGGCATACAAGGAGCAAAGCAGCTGAGGGAAGCGCCGGTGCTCTAAGGATCATGGCTCTGGGGTGAGGGGAAGCAGGACTGGTCACGTAATTTGGGGGATCCAGTCCAAAATGAAAAATTCAAGGCCCTTGTTCAAAGATGATTAAGAATTTCAAGATGGCAACATCAAAGCAATCAAAGGGGAGGCTCTTCTAAGTTCAGGGCCTCTGTGAGGCCAGCCTTGGGTGGGGGGGATGCTGCAGGGGAGTGGGCGCACAGGTCGGAGGAGCCGCTGTGCAGGCAGCCCCTTCCCCAGGGCCAGGACTCTAGCCCTCAAATCATGCACACCGACTGCTCCCCAGAGCCTGCTCTGGTGAGGCCCTGAGCTCCCAGGCCCCCTGTGCTCTGCCTCTTAGAATGTGGCTGTGATGTGACAAACACGTCGTGAAGTGCACATGTCATGGCGCAGCTTGATGCATGTCTTACACACGGCCACATTCGAGAACCCTGCTTCCTGCCCCTCGGTGGGCTCCTGCCACCCTCACCACGCCCTGCCACCTGCCCGCCTGCAGGTGATGCTGGAGCAGATGCAGGGCGTCGTGCGCCTTGAGCTGTCGGGCTGCAACGACTTCACCGAGGCAGGACTGTGGTCCAGCCTGAGCGCTCGCATCACCTCGCTGAGCGTCAGCGACTGCATCAACGTGGCCGACGACGCCATTGCCGCCATCTCGCAGCTGCTGCCCAACCTGGCCGAGCTGAGCTTGCAGGCCTACCACGTGACGGACACGGCGCTGGCCTACTTCACAGCACGCCAGGGCCACAGCACGCACACGCTGCGCCTGCTCTCCTGCTGGGAGATCACCAACCACGGCGTGGTCAACGTGGTGCACAGCCTGCCCAACCTCACCGCACTCAGCCTCTCCGGCTGCTCCAAGGTCACGGACGACGGTGTCGAGCTCGTGGCCGAAAACCTGCGCAAGCTGCGCAGCCTTGACCTTTCGTGGTGCCCGCGCATCACTGACATGGCGCTCGAGTACGTGGCCTGCGACCTGCACCGCCTGGAGGAGCTGGTGCTGGACAGGTGCGCGCGTCCCCCACCCACGGGACAGTTGGAGGGCAGGACCAGGGCGGGGCGGGGCAAGGCCGCGAGACCTTCTAAGCAGGGAGCCTAGATTAACGGACCGACCTGTAGACCTGTAGCTGGAGCGGCGCCGCGGCGCCCTGGGGAGTGGGTTGACGGGCGGGCGCTCATAAGCTCGGGACCTAGAGTGGACTGTGACTCCAAGCACCAGGGTAAGGAGCGGGGCCTGGCTGGGGGGAGGCTGTGCAAAGGGAGGAGCCATCCTAAGTGCAGGAGGGGACGCCCTGGGAAAAGGAGGAAGGGGTCGGAGCTGGTGGGCGGGGCGGGGTGTTCTGGAGGTGGGCAGCGCCCCTCTGTTGCCCCCACAGGTGCGTACGCATCACGGATACTGGCCTCAGCTATTTGTCCACCATGTCGTCCCTCCGCAGCCTCTACCTGCGATGGTGCTGCCAGGTATGGCCCTCCCCGCCTGCCTCCGAAGACTGGGGAGTGGGGGACTTGGGGAAAGCCCTCGCCCAGGCAGTCCGCTGACCTGCTCCCGGCCCCCTCAGGTCCTGTGAGGAAGTGTGGGATCCCTCCACACCCAGCGGGCGACGTAGGCGGGGCTTAGGGACTCCCCGGGGTCCTCACCGCCACTCCCCAGCGGCCTCCTGGCTCCTCGGGAAACCGGGACACCCCCGTTTCGAGCCCCGCCCCCCGCCCCTCCAGCAGCTCCAGGCCTAAGGCCTGACCCCAGCAGTGGGCCTCCCC
>NC_048227.1:38171310-38183923 GCF_002007445.2 Ailuropoda melanoleuca
CCGCCCAGCCCGGCCCCGGCCCTCGCGGTGCCCTCGCGCCGCGCGCTCAGCCGCCGCCCCGCCTCTCGCCCGCTGCAGGCTGCCCGCTGCTGACCACCACGGGGCTGTCGGGCCTGGTGCAGCTGCAGGAGCTGGAGGAGCTGGAGCTGACCAACTGCCCCGGGGCCACCCCCGAGCTCTTCAAGTACTTCTCGCAGCACCTGCCCGGCTGTCTCGTCATCGAGTAGCGCGGGCCTCCCCGTCCCGGCGCAGGAAGCCGCCACGCTCGGGGCGGGGACGCCTTCTCCCGGCCCTGCCCTCAGGGGAGCCCTCGCTCCCGCGGCCCAGCGCGGAGGCAGGGCGAACCCAGTGAAAGCCCCGCCCCGCGCCCCTCCTGTCCCCGCCCGGGCCGGGAGGGGCGGCGGGCGGGCCCAGCCCCACGCACGCACGCACGCACATTCGGGGACTCTGTGCATGCCCCTCGTGCCCACACTGCACGCCCGCCCTCCACCGCACCACAGCCGCCTCCATCTTTCGTCCACCCGCTGGGGGGTGGGGGCGCGGGGCTCGGTCCTAGGGGGCGCTTCGAGCTCTCCCGACGGCTGCCCTTACCGCCTTCCCCGCCGCACCCCGCTCTGTCTCCCCGCTGTCCCCCCATCTCGGGCAGGGCCCAGAGGGATTGAGGGGAGCTGGGTACCCCAGGACACAGGGGCCAGAAGAGCCCCAAGGGCTTCCCGCATCTTCCACTGCACCGCGCCTGGAGCCCTCGGAGGGGTGCGAGGGGGAACAGGCCACCGCCAAAGCCATGGCCCGCCAAGGAGCCCAAGTCCCACCCGCTCTTGCCCCACCTCATGCCAGCCTGACCCAAGAGACCTCCCCCTTTCCTTGCCGCTGTATGAGGCAGCCCCCTGCTCGCCCCACCCCCACCTGCAGGCCTACAGGTCCTTGGGCCAGGCTAGGGAAGAACTGTTTGAGGGAGGGACAGACTGGCTGACCACGATCTTGCTGTAAATCAACATTAAGGGAGCCAGCTGTAGCTTACCTCAGCCCCGGGGGCGGGGACACCACCACCTTGAGAGACCACAAGCTGGAGCGACCCTCAGGCCCAGCAGGCCTTGCACGTAGTCCCGAGTGGACCTCACACTACAGTCCCTGTAGCCAGCGGAGCCCAGCCTCTTCAGTGCCACACGGTATCCTGGGCGGGTCTCTGTCAGGTGGGAGCTGGACACGCGGGCCCCAGCCAAGGCTCAGGATCAGCGCCAGCCAGCAAGTCCCGTCTTACAAGTGGCCAGCACACCCTCAGCATCCAGAGGAGGGAGGGCTCCTTTCTAGCTGCCCCCCTCCCCTCCCCAGCTTCCCAAAACTCCGCCTGCCCAAATGGGCTCTGGCCAAGTTTTGTCCACTCCTAAGACACATGCGAGTCCTGGGGGGATGCTGGCACATCTTAGCAATTGCTGAGGAGGGGGCTGGGACCCCTTCCTATCCCAACCTTGAGCCCCAGGAAGTACAGTGCCCACACCCAATCTCGGGACGCCCCCCCATCTGGTTGGAAGAAAGTAACCAGTTTCCAGAGAGCCAGAGAGTGAGAGAGAGAGCGAGAGAGCGAGAGAGCGAGAGCGAGCGAGAGATGCTGTTGAAGCAGAGAAAGAGTTCAACAGCCCAAAGATTTCCCTGTCCTGGAGCGCCCGCGGGAGGCTCCGGGGCTGAGGTGGTCAGGAGCCAGTGTCTTCAGCCCCTCCTCTTCACAGCTCCCTCGTGGGGAGGAGGCAGCTGCCCATTTGTCCAAAGTATTAATACAACTGAAGCTGTGATATTTCCAACGACTGTAGGAGGAAAAATTAAGGGGAGAGAGGAAAACAAAACCAACCAACCCCTAAAATCATTTTCTTATTGTACATAACGACCTCATTCTCCTGTATATGCGGAAGATATAACCTTATATTTGGTAAGTGTTTCTTGTGCTATTTTATCACGTGACCTGTTTATAAAAATATATATTAAAAAAGTTGTAAAAACACGTGTCTGAGTTCTTTTCAGGTCATCAGACCATGGCAGGGGAACATGTATCTGCTCTGGGCGGCCCAAGGCTCTGGAGTCTTGGGCACTTCTTGACTCGTCAGACTTACTGGTTCTTTTGACACGTACAGGCCCCATGCCACCTACCAGGTCGGAAACAGCAGTGACCAACACAGAAGGTCTCTAACCTTCCACCGCCTGTGGGGGAAGTGAATGGTGCTAAAGTCATTACATATAATATTAACTTCAAAATATCCAGGCTCTTAGGGCACCTGGGTGGCTCGTCTGACTTTGGCTCAGGTCATGGTCTCAGGGTCCTGGGATCGAGCCCCCCATCGGGCTCCCTGCTCTGCGGGGAGTCTGCTTGTCCCTCCCCCCACTCAAGCCCGCACTGTCTCTTACTCAAAAAAAGAAATAAAATCTTTAAGAAAGACAAAAAAGGGGCGCCTGGGTGGCACAGCGGTTAGGCGTCTGTCTTCGGCTCAGGGCGTGATCCCGGCGTTATGGGATCGAGCCCCGCATCGGGCTCCTCCGCTATGAGCCTGCTTCTTCCTCTCCCACTCCCCCTGCTTGTGTTCCCTCTCTCGCTGGCTGTCTCTATCTCTGTCAAATAAATAAATAAAATCTTTAAAAAAAAAAAAAAAGAGAAAGACAAAAAAATCTAGGATCTAGTCCACCCCGCCAGAAGGGCATAAATGAGCCCTGTTTGGCGCATCAGTAACGGAGCTTACTCAAGAGAGGGCAGGGATGTCTTAAAATCAGACAGCGCAGCAAGGACAGAACAGGACTCAAAACCAGGGAAGCGAGGCTCAGAGAGGGTCATTCGATCGCACGGGTCGTGTGAAGGGGCAGGTTCTGCCGGGCCCTGAAGTCGGTGGAGACCGAGACAGGCACGACCCCGGCCTGCGGGGGGGTGACGCGCGCGCGACACACGAGCGAGAAACAAAGGAACGCGTTCCGACAAGCGCCGCGGAGGCGACAGTGACTGCGGAGGCCACAAGCTGGCCGCGAAGGCCGGGGAAGACCTCGGGAAGCCTGAGTCTCGAGCCGAGGCCCGAAGCGTGCGGAGGAGCGAGCGCGCAGCCACGGCCCACGCAGCCGGCTCGGCTGCGAGCGCGCCAGGAGAGGCCGGCGCCTGCGGCTGCGCGGGGTTGCCGTCCGGGGGAGGGATTCGGGACTCGTTAGGGCTGGCTGGACTTGCTGGGGGAGAGGCGGACACGCGCACTGAAACACGGTGGCCAAGACCAAGCGCAGAGGCGGAATCGGGCGAGGCCAGGGCAGCGCCTCGACCGCCGCTTCCATCAGCTCAGCTCCCTGATCCGGAACGTGTTTGGTGTGGGCGCCCGCTTCCGGCGAGACGCCGGCGACAAGGACCACTTCCGGCGAGCGGGGCGGTGGGGACGGGAAACGGAAGGGCTGCTTCCGGCGCGGCGGTTCCGGCCAGGTCCGGCCCGGCAATTTTAGGAAATGGTTCTGGTGCCCGCGGAGGGAGAGGCTTCTCCGAGCCTCCGAACGAGTTCCCGCTGCCTCCGCTCCCCCGCGCCGCCGGCCTCTCTTCCGGCCAGCGCCCTCGAGCTCCCTAAACAGCTTGGTCCTTGACGTCCGTGTGTGTCCCCGGCGCCCCTCTGCCCCTCCCCGGAGGCCCCGGGACGCACTGTGTGGACTGGGGGGAACTACCGCGCTTCCTTGCGGGGACTGACTGACCGAAAGACCACTGGCCGCCCAGATCGGACTGTTGCGGGGATGGAGCGCTGGCACGGGATCAACTGACCAGGTAGGGTCTTCCCGGAAGGCAGACGGGCCGAGCTCCGGGGCAGCGATGTGTCCGCCTCACTGAGCAGCAGCGAACTGTTCTGGGCCGGCTCACCAAGACTGACCCGCCCAAGGGCAAGCAATTCTGGGGGATCCAACCAGGGTGAGGGGTCTCAACTGACAGGTCCCTCCAGGCCGACCAGGCCAGCCCACTGCACCGACCTCCTGTCCCCACCACCCGTGCAGCCATGGAGAAGATGTCACGGGTGACCACGGCCCTGGGTGGCAGCGCGCTGACGGGCCGCACTATGCACTGCCACCTGGACGCCCCAGCCAACGCCATCAGCGTGTGCCGTGATGCCGCCCAGGTGGTCGTGGCGGGCCGCAGCATCTTCAAGATCTATGCCATTGAGGACGAGCAGTTTGTGGAGAAGCTGAACCTCCGTGTGGGCCGCAAGCCCTCACTCAACCTGAGCTGCGCAGACGTGGTCTGGCACCAGATGGATGAGAACCTGCTGGCCACGGCGGCCACCAACGGCGTGGTGGTCACCTGGAACCTGGGACGGCCATCCCGCAACAAGCAGGACCAGCTGTTCACGGAGCACAAGCGCACGGTGAACAAAGTCTGCTTCCACCCCACCGAGGCCCACGTGCTGCTCAGCGGCTCCCAGGACGGCTTCATGAAGTGCTTTGACCTCCGCAGAAAGGACTCCGTCAGCACCTTCTCGGGTGAGGCCCCGGAGGCGGGTCGGGCAGATGGAGAAGTGCTTTGGGTGTGTCACAGGCCTCCAGATGTGTTCCCAGAAAGTACTAAAAAAGTGGGTGAGGATCAGCGCGGGAGGGGCAGGCTATGGGACGAGGGGCAGAGCCAACCTGAGCCGCTGAGCAGAGGGTCGGTTTTGCTGCCTCTGGTCCTGCCTCGGAGCTCCAGGCCACTTCACGGCAGGAAGCCCACCGGGCCCTCCAGGGTCTCCAGCTCAGGGATGGGGAGGAGGAGGGGTATGCTGCCTGGCCCCCCCCAGTTCTTTTCCCAGCAGGCCCAGCTCCTCGACACCTGGTCTTGAGACAGCTATCCCTTGCCCACCTTGCAGAGACCAACCCAAGCATGAGGCGGAAACCTCAGTCGCCTCAGAGAATTGGGGGCCTCTCAAGACAGAGCCTGAGCTACCTGTGCTGTGGAAAAGCTAGAGTCCTCGAAGGCTGCTGGGGTGGTGGTCCATGGGGGTGGACATAGACCTTTAAGGTCTCCAGTCCCGTGGGGCTGAAGGTGAAGCGTTGAGGCAGACGTTGGGGCACCCTCACCCAGGCCTCCTTGGGGCCCCCTCAGGGCAGTGCGTACAGATAGCACAGCAAGGCCCGTTTGCTCAGTGCTGATAGCCAGTCCTGAAGCCAGGCCACGGCTCTGTGCAAGAACTGATGTCAGAGGCACCGTCCAGGGGAAAATCGAGGTCCAGGTGTTTGATTCAAAAACTACACGATGCCTGGCATCTTGCTCCCTGGCCAGATCTACTGTATCTTCTCCAGGAAGCCTCTCCTCTCCACTACCTGTCCCAGGCAGGCTTAGACGTGTCTACTCCACCTTCTAGGCCTCCCCGCCTTGGCCGCAGGCAGGCATGTGACAGCAGTCCACAGTCTCTGCAAGGGCTCCCCCCTTGGCTGCTCTCTCTCCTGGAGCCCCTCACCTTCTCCCCCCATGGACCTCCCCCCGCAGGCCAGTCCGAGAGCGTGCGGGACGTCCAGTTCAGCATCCGCGACTACTTTACCTTCGCCTCCACCTTCGAGAACGGCAACGTGCAGCTCTGGGACATACGACGGCCCGACCGCTGTGAGAGGATGTTCACCGCCCACAACGGGCCTGTCTTCTGCTGCGACTGGCACCCTGAGGACAGGTGTGGGGTGGGGTGGCGTGGGGCGCAGGCAGCAGGGTGGCATGGGCGGGCTCACGGAGGCGCTGCCTCCAGACCTGTGAGGCAGAGAGTGGGGAGCCCTCCCACCCCTGGAGAGGACACTGAGGGCTTCGTGGATCTATTGTAGGGGCTGGCTGGCCACAGGTGGGCGTGACAAGATGGTCAAGGTCTGGGACATGACCACACACCGTGCCAAGGAGGTGCACTGCGTGCAAACCATCGCCTCAGTAGCCCGCGTCAAGTGGCGGCCTGAGTGCCGCCACCACCTGGCCACTTGCTCCATGATGGTGGACCATAACATCTATGTGTGGGACGTGCGCCGGCCTTTTGTCCCGGCTGCCATGTTTGAGGAGCACCGCGACGTCACAACAGGCATTGCCTGGCGCCACCCCCATGACCCCTCCTTCCTGCTCTCCGGCTCTAAGGACAGCACACTGTGCCAGCACCTGTTCCGTGATGCCAGCCAGCCTGTTGAGCGTGCCAACCCTGAGGGCCTCTGCTATGGCCTCTTTGGGGACTTGGCCTTTGCCGCTAAGGAGAGCCTAGTGGCCACCGAGTCTGGGCGCAAGCCCTATGCCGGTGATCGGCGCCACCCCATCTTCTTCAAGCGCAAGCTTGACCCTGCCGAGCCCTTTGTGGGCCTCGCATCTAGTGCCCTCAGCGTCTTTGAGATAGAGCCTGGCAGTGGCAGCATGAGCTGGTTTGTGGACACCGCTGAGCGTTATGCCCTGGCTGGTCGGCCTCTGGCCGAGCTCTGTGACCACAATGCGAAAGTGGCTCGGGAGCTTGGCCGCAACCAGGTAGGTGGGCTGGGCCAGGGACCGTGACCTTGGGGGCTCCCCCAACTGCTGCACCCAGACCCTGCCCTGGGTTCAGTGCTCAGCTCTGGAGGCTGGCACCACCAGCCAGCACTCTGGTAACTAAGGGTACCCCGTACCCTGGAGTGGACCAGATGCCAGTGCCATCATTGGGGTGCAGGCCTGGGGCGTTGCGGTGTTCAGGCCCCCTCTTGTGGCATATTTTTCCTTTGGGTTTCCCACGGTGTCTAACCCCACAGAGGTCCACGTAGCTTCCTGTTGTCTTCCTGGGACCGCACGCTCATTTCCATGTTGGCTGCCTCCAGTTTCTGCTGCTTTCTCTCCCCTTGTAGGATGGAGACTAGGCTTCATTTTCCCCAGCTGGGGTGGACCAGGACACTGGGTGCCTAGGGCAGATGAACATTGGGAGTCGGGGGGGGTTGCATGGGGCGTCCTTGTGAGTGCCTGGCGCCCGCCCTTAGGTAGCACAGACCTGGACCATGCTGCGGATCATCTACTGTAGCCCTGGCCTGGCGTCTGCCACCAGCCTCAACCACAGCGTGGGCAAGGGCAGCTCTTGCGGCGTGCCACTCATGAACAGGTAGACATCCGGGGGTGGCTCGCCTCAGAGGGTGGAACTGTTGGAGCCCATCTACCCATTGGCCTTCCCTGCCCCCAGTTTCAACCTGAAGGATATGGCCCCAGGGTTGGGCAGCGAGACCAGGCTGGACCGTAGCAAGGGTGATACACGGAGCGACACAGTGCTGCTTGACTCCTCAGCCACACTCATCACCAACGAGGGTAGGCCGGGGGGCGGACAGGGCATTGATGGGAGCGGGGCCAGGGCATCCCAGAATCAGCGGCTCTGGAACACCCCCCCACGGGCAGATAACGAAGAGACAGAAGGCAGCGACGTGCCTGCAGACTACCTGCTGGGTGACGTGGAGGGCGAGGAGGAGGAGCTGTACCTGTTGGACCCGGAACATGCACACCGTGAGTCGGGGCTGCGGGAGCAGGGGTGGCAGGTGGGGCCAGAGGCTCAGACCTCGCCTTCCCCGTCCCTGCCTCGCAGCGGAGGAGCCGGAGTACGTGCTGCCCCAGGAAGCCTTCCCACTACGCCATGAGATAGTGGACACTCCGCCTGGCCCCGAGCACCTGCAGGACAAGGCCGACTCGCCCCACGTGAGCGGCAGCGAGGCTGACGCAGCTTCCCTGGCGCCCGTGGACTCCTCCTTCTCGCTCATCTCCATCCCACACGCACTCTACGACACGCGCCTGCCACCTGACTTCTTCAGTGCTCTGGTGTGTGACATGCTGCGCTTCTATGCCGAGCAGGGTGACGTGCAGATGGCTGTGTCTGTGCTCATTGTGCTGGGCGAGCGTGTGCGCAAGGACATCGACGAGCAGACGCAGGTGGGTGACTGGGACGAGGTGGGGAGGGCCTCCCTGCCCCCCCCCGCACCCAGCGCACTCCGGGGGAGCCCCACAGCGTGCCCACCTCCAGGCCTCTGCCTCCCTCCCCTCCTTGCACCACCAGGAGCACTGGTACGCGTCCTACATCGACCTGCTGCAGCGCTTCTGCCTCTGGAACGTGTCCAACCAGGTGGTCAAGCTCAGCACCAGCCGCGCCATCAGCTGCCTCAACCAGGCGTCCACCACTCTGCACGTCAACTGCAGCCACTGCAAGCGGCCCATGAGCAGCCGCGGCTGGGTCTGCGACCGGTGCCACCGCTGCGCCAGCATGTGCGCCGTCTGCCACCACGTGGTCAAGGGTCTGTTCGTGTGGTGCCAGGGCTGCAGTCACGGCGGCCACTTGCAGCACATCATGAAGTGGCTGGAGGGCAGCTCCCACTGCCCCGCGGGCTGCGGCCACCTGTGCGAGTACTCCTGACCCGCCGGCGCTGGGCTCGGGGCGGGAGGGGCCGGGCGTGGGCAGCAAATAAAGGAAGCAGGAGCCGCAGTCTGAGGCCGCTTGTCCCCCGCCGCTCGCTCGTGCCGCGGATGGGACTGTGATGGGAGGGTGGCCGCGTCGCCATGGGAACCGCGGCGGCCGCGAGCCCCTCTCCGGCGGCCTTCGCACCGCCTTCCGGAAATCCCCTCCCGTCCGGGGCGGGCCCGGCGCCGGCGCCGTTGCCACGACGATGGAGCTCCCGGCATGCGTCGCAGCGGCGGGCTCATGGCGCCGGGGGCGCGGCCGCTGCTGCTGCTAGCGGTGTGGACGCTGGCGGCTCTGGCCCGGCGCGGCTCCGGGGAAGCGGGCGATGGAGGGTGGTGAGGCGGCGGAGGAGCAGCGCTGCGCGGTGGAGCGTCGGGCCGACCTCAGCTACTCCGAGTTCGTGCAGCAGTACGTGCGCCCCCTCGCACTGGCGACCCCTCCCACACCCCAGTGCCCGTGCCCTGGAGCGCTGCTGTCACGCCCTTGTTCGCCGACCCGTCCGCCCGGGGCCCCCAAGATTCCCCCACTTTGAGCTAACGCGGGCGGGCCGGGGCCGGCGGGCGGGCGGGAGCGAGACTGGGCCGTGACTCCGCCCTTGCAGCTACGCCTTCTCCAGACCCGTCATCCTGCAGGGGCTCACAGACAACTCGGTGAGTGCTGGCGCCCCTCCTGGCCACTTCACCCCCGTGTTGGGCCCGGCCCTTGAGTCTTTTCCCCATCTCCTCAGAGGTTCCGGGCCCTCTGCTCCCGAGAAAGGCTACTGGCCTCGTTTGGGGACACCGTGGTTCGGCTGAGCACTGCCAATACCTACTCCTACCGGAAAGGTGAGCGGCCGCACCCTGCAGCCCAGCCTGCTTGCCAGCATCTTGCAGGCAGCCTCGACCAGTCCTCATCATCCCCTTTCCCGCAGTGGACCTGCCCTTCCAGGAGTATGTGGAGCACTTGTTGCATCCCCAGGACCCTACCTCCTTGGGCAACGGTGAGTTCGATTTGGTTGGCCATGGAGTGGGATGGGGGCACTTCAAGTGCCCAGGTGCCAAGAACCCTGTGCCTCCTGTGTTCTTGGTTGGCAGACACCTTGTATTTCTTTGGGGACAACAATTTCAGCGAGTGGGCATCGCTGTTTCAGCACTACTCTCCACCACCATTTAGCCTTTTGGGTACCACTATTGCTTACAGCTTTGGAATTGCAGGTGGGTATCTGCAAAGGGATTTGGAAGGGAAGAGAAGACTGTAAGTTGGGTTGCATCAGCAGCTGCTCATAAATGACCCCACAGGAGCTGGTTCTGGGGTGCCCTTCCACTGGCATGGGCCCGGGTTCTCAGAGGTCATCTACGGCCGCAAGGTCAGGAGAGGTTGGGCGCCAGGGTTTGGGGCTTACTGACTGCAACAGAGTGACCTTGCTGCTCTCACCCTCAGCGCTGGTTCCTATACCCCCCTGAGAAAACACCAGAGTTCCATCCCAACAAAACCACACTGACCTGGCTTCAGGACACGTACCCAACCCTGGCACCATCTGCGAGGCCCCTGGAGTGCACCGTCCAGGCTGGGGAGGTCAGTAGGTGGCAGGAAGGGGCCAGGCTGGACCAGACGCCCCCACCCCAACTAATCCCTGTGCCCCACCCTCACCCCCCACCAGGTGCTGTATTTCCCTGACCGGTGGTGGCATGCCACACTCAATCTGGACACCAGTGTCTTCATCTCTACCTTCCTCGGCTAGCCAGAGTGGGCGGCTGGTGAGCCCAGCACACACCAGCACACACCCCTATAGTGCTCACAGATTTTATTACAGGACAGTGGTGGCAGCAGCCCACCCTCACCTGCTGTTTCTGGCCCACATGGGGGTGGAGGTGGGGCTCATGGTCCAGCAGCAGAACTGATGAGGGTGGGGTTGGGGACACCAGGGCACGGATCTAGGGACACAAACTATGTACAGGGACTGGGAGCTATTGCCCCAAGGCCCTCCTGGGCCAGGGCACTAGGCAAAGCAGGCAGCCCCGGCCCCTTGCCCGGCCTCAGTAGTCCTCCACCCAGCCGTTCTCGGAGATGAACGCATCAATGACCTCTTTCATGGCCAGGTTGGGGATGAGCTGTTCCTGGGTCAGGGGGCTCCGGGTGACAGGGTCAAAGTGGCCCACGCGCTGCAGTGTGCAGTGACAACAGGGTCAGAAAATGCTCAGTGGTTATGGGTCCTGCTCCCAACACCCGTGGGCCCTCACCTGCAGATGCTCCTCGATGTCCTTGCGGTCGTAGGTAATGCCGCTGGGCGTGATGCATGGCTCCCGCATGAGCTCAAAGCTGATCTTGCCACACAGGTAGTCCGGGATGTCTCGCTTCTGCAGCACATGCGGTGAGGTCAGGCACCAGGGTGGAGACACTGCTCCAGTTCCTGCTACCCAGAGGATAGACACCTTACCTTTCTCTTCTCATCCACCTGGGAGAAAAGCTCATCCATGTCTGCTAAGTACTTGTCCTGTGAAGAACCAGGCAGCTACGCGTGGGCCGGATGCCCCATCCCCCTTCCCCCAGCACAGGCACGGGCACCCTCCCATCACAGGCACACAAACACGCACACATCCACACGTGGGCTGGGGCACCCTCACGTGCTTGGCCTCGATGCAGGCCTGCTGGGCCCGGATGTGGCCATCGTCCTCATCACCCTCATGGTTCCGCTGGCATTCTTCTAGCTCCCTGGGGGTCGACCAGGAGCCAATCAGAAATGGGTCTGGCCAGAAGAGGTCACACTCCACCCCAACCTTGGGCTCGTTCAGGTCTTGCTTCCCTCCATCTCCTGCTCGCCAGTGTTGGCCTTCAATAAACACCTGTGTTCTTGACTCAGAGTTAACCCCGGAGTGCTGACTTGGGGGTGGGTGGGGCCCTGGAGCCTGCCACTACCACAGCCCACCTCTCCCGCTCGGCCACGATCAGCCGAGTGAGGTAGGAGTGCAGCTCGTTCTCCTGATGGATGCGCCGCTCCTCGATGCTGTTCCAGCGCTTCTTCTTGGCGATGCGCAGAGCACTAGGGATGTCATCCCCAAAGTTGAGCCGCTGCTCCTTGGCCAGGTTGTAGGCTGGGGGAACAGGGGCTTCAGGTCACCTGGCCAGTCCATCCAGCCGGTCCCAGGTGCCCCTGTAAGCGGACAACCTGTAGGCCCACCTCGCTGCAGATTGGCGATGGCCTCGTCATAGCTCTCCATCTCTAGCTGGCATTGCCCCAGGAAGAAGTGCGCCTTCACAGACTGCCCGTCCAGTTCCAAAGCCCGCCGGCAGTCGGCCAGGGCCTGCTCGTGCTGCTGCATCTTCAGGTAGCACAACGCCCGGTTGGTGTAGTACACTGCCACCAGAGGATTGCGGGTCTGGGGACCAAGGCCAGGCCGGCCAGTGTGAGGGAGGGAGCTCTGTGCCCCTTCTCCGTCCTAGGCCCTCTCCCATTTTAGACCCCATGGCTAGAATCAAGACACCAGAAACTTCTCAGCCCCTGCGGACTGAGGGCTGGTGGAGGGTGAACTCCCGGTCCTGAGGCCTTCATGAGCCCACCCTCTTGACTCCCAGGAGATCTTGTCAATCTAAGTTTCGTAGACCTGTGCAGATCCCCAGCTTTGGGCCTGGGGTTCTCAGGGGACAAGGATCCCTGGTCCTCGGTCCGGGGACCTGAAGCTCCCACCCACCATACTTCTCCAACAACCAGCACTGGCTCGAGGGCCGCGGCCTTGACCCGACTGAAACAAGATCATCACTTAGCTCTCAGGGCCCCAACGCCCCCGCGTACGAACCAAGAGCCTCCGAAGGTCCGGCGGGAATGGCCGGGCCGGGGCTCCGGGAAGGTCGCAGGGCCGAAGCCCGGGCCCGGGCCCCGCCCCCTCCCCTGGCCCGGACGCCGGCCCCCTCCCCCGGCGCGGGCGCACTCACGATAGCGCGGCCGTAGCAGGCCGCCGCCTCCGGGTACTTGCGGCCCACGAAGAGCCGGTTGCCCTGCTCCTTGAGCTCCTGCGCGCTCGGGCTCTTTTCGGGGCTTCCGCCGCCGGCGCCCAGCCGCGCGCCGCCCTCCTTCTCCTCCTTGCCCTTCATGGCGCCGCGCGGCACAGCCTGGGTTTCGCTCCCAGGCTCCGCGTCTGGCCCGCCCTGCGCCCGCAGCCCGAGCCCGCAGCCCGAGGCCCCGATCCGCTCGGGCCCGGTCCAGCGATCCGCCACCGGAACTTCCGGCCGCACGGCGGGGCCAGAGGGGC
>NC_048227.1:38183947-38216338 GCF_002007445.2 Ailuropoda melanoleuca
GGCTGCCCGCGGGCCGTGGGGTCGCCGTCCGGGCGCCGCACGGGGAGGTGCTGTGGGCGCGCGCGGACCGCCAGGGGCGGCTGGAAGCCCTGGACCGATGGTAGAGCGGGGGAGGGGCCGTCAGCAGGGCGAAGACCGCCCCTCCCCAGGGACCGAGAGGAGCGCCGGCGGCCACCGAGGGCCGAGCGCAGAAACACGTGACACGAACCGAGCTGGAGCGGCCGCGGGCGTGGAAGCTGGCGGTGAGGGCTTCCCCCGCGAGGGGCGGGGCCTGGCGGCGCGGGCGGAGCTTCCTCGCGGGGCGGCTCCGCGTGGTGAGGTCCACCACCCGCGACCCCCCAACCCACCCCCGGCCCGGCTTGGCCGGCAGAGCCGGGCGCCCCGCGGGGTCGTGGGCTAGCGGGCCGGACCTGGCCGGTTAGTGACCTTGCCTGTGAAGCGGGCCCATGGCCACGTCCGTGACACCGGAGGTCCCTGGGAGCTTGTTCGGACCCTGGTGGGACACGAGTCCTGGCTGCAGGGGCTCCGCGGGCGGCGCCTTCGTGCCCCAGCGCGCAGCGGCCGCGTACTCTCCGGCAGAGGTGAGGGCCCGCTGGCAGGCCGGGTGCAGTATGCCGCGCCGTACAGGAGGATCTCGTGGCCGGCGGCCCCGGGCCTCAGCCTCCCTCTGCCCCTCCCGAGGCAGTCCCTCGGGGCGGTGGACCCCTCACCATGTGGAGACAGCAGCATGGACATGGGCTGTGGGGGAGAAGCTGTGCCCCGACCTGCTGCCCGACCACGGCCCCAGCGCGGCCATTACCGAGGACACTGCGCCGGCTGAGAAATGCACAAGGCAGGCTGCCTGAACTTGGCTGTGGCGCGGGCCTCAGGCGGCAGGTTTCTCCGGAGGGCGGGCTGCCCCAGCAGGAGGCTGGGTGCTGCTGGAGCTCAATAAATGCTTGCTGAACTCCCAGCTGACTGTGAGGACCACAGCTCCTCCCCACGCCCATCTCACACACACACTCCTCGGACCGTGCAGAGCAGCAAGGGGGGAGCTCATGGAGGGAAGGGCCCCTAGGGTCTGCTCCGTGAGTGGGACGGAGGCCAGGCCAGTCCCCAGAGCCCGGGTACAGCCACCTGCTGTGTAAAATATTTATTCATTCTCCAAAAAGGCTCAGACCGCAAATTCGGGGGAGAGGCCAGGGCTGGGTCTCCTCTGGGGCCACACTTGGGGAGCTCCACTGCCTGGCCAGGCAGTCCTACCTCCCCAGGCCTGGGAGGGGGTGGCCAGGGCTGATGTAAGGCTTGGCCTGGACTCAGTGGGTTACAGGGGCCACCTGTCCCCACGGAGGAGAAGCAGTCTTGAGATGTACATTCACAGAGGGCGGACATGCAGGCTCGCCTGGTGCCCAGCCCGCATACACCTGTGCCCTGGCCCATATGGCCCTGGAGAGGCCATCAGGGTGGTGGAGGGATGTGGGCGCCCAGCAGGTCGTAGGCGAAGACGTTCCAGAAGATGGCAAAGAGCAGGAAAGTGCCATAGGCAAGCAGCACCACCCACCAGCCACACTGGTCCCGCAGGCGTTCCTCATAGCTGCGTAGGATGGTCAGACCCATGCTGACCCCTACCACTGCACCTGCCAGGTGTGCCATGAAGCTGGGCTGGGGGCCCGAGGCAGGCAGTGGTGGGGAAAAGCGGAGCCACACGGCCCGGCCCACCTCGGAACTCACTGCAGAGAAAGGTGGCAGGTGGGAGGCACCCTGGCCTTAGGCTGAGGCCCCCCAGCCCCCTGACCCCTACTTACTGCACACCAAGGCCAGCACCATCCTCAGCAGCTTGTAGGGACACCTCATCCCAGCCCAGTTCTGATGGGGCGTGAGACAGAGGCTGTGAGGCAGGCCTTGTGGGCCCCTCCCCACACCCACCCCCACAGTCTGCCCTATTACCATGACGACGTTGGCCAGGTGTGCCGAGCACAGGGCGTAGACCCCACCAGAGCCCCCCACCACAGGGGCCCGCATGTCGGTAATGGAGACAGTCAGGGAGCCTGTGTGAGCAAAGGGAGAGCCATGAGGATGAGGCTCACCAGTAAGATGGCCAGGGGGCACGTGCCTGCCTCACCTGCCAGCACACCGGCCAGGTACAGCAGGCTGATGCGGAGCAGACCATGCACCATCTCCAAGGGCACCCCAATCATCAGCTGCAGGAGCGCATTGAACCCTAGTTGCTCCAGGCTGGACATGTGGGTGTAAACAGATGTGAGGTCAGCTGTCAGGCCACCAGCCCCTGACTCCCATCAGAGGGATGTCGGCGGGGGGCCCCCACTCACCCAACGTGCATGAACATATAGGTGAGGAAGCGCCAGGCTCGAGCACGGTGGCCAGGGTGGTACACGAGGGGGCTCTTCATGTATTCAGGGTGGTAGGTCTGCAGCACCCACTTGTTGAGTCGAGCCCCGTAGCACAGGAACACGATGATCTGGGGGAGAGAGGCGTTAGGGGCAGGCAGGGCCAGGCTCGTGGGGGGCTCCTGGGTGGCAGACAAGTGGGCACACCTGGGCGAGAGTGACTGAGGCCATAAACACGGGGGGTGGACAGCTGCGGTGCCGGTAAAAGTACCAGTGGCGGTCTACCTCTCGGGGCAGGATCTCGTAGGCAACATAGCGCACAAACCGCTTGTAGACACCCAGGCCTGGCTCGTCCAGCAGCCCGTCCCGGGGCAGTGCCCTCTGTCCGTTGGCGATGGCCCGCTTAAAGCTGCTTGAGCGTTTGCTGCTGATCTGGAGGGGGGTGGCCCTAAGCAAGGGCCATCATACTCCCCGCCCCCCAGAGCCACCCTGTCCCCTTGGCCCACCCAGCTCCTGGTAGAGTCTGAGTCCCTGCCCCAAGTCCACACCCCTCCCTGGTGGGAAGGGCAGGGAGTGGGGGCTGCCTGCCCACCCCACTCCAGCCAGGCACTGTGCCTGCCAAGGCTTGGGCCCCTACCCCTGCTGTCCGCCCATCATGACACTGACCAGGTCCACCAGCTCCTGGTAGCAGACCTGGCCCCGCTCGTTGCTCTGGGCCAAGGCCACCAGCATGTCCAACTTGGCCGGGTCCAGGGGCAGCTCATGGCTGTGCACCAGGCCGGTGAAGGTGTCCGCACCGATGAAACCTGTGTGCTCAGGGTCCAGCTGCTGGGGGGGGGGGGGCATCGGCCAAGGCTTGAGGGTGGGTCGGGCCTCCAGGCCACAGGGCTGGGCCAGGCCAGCGGGGAGAGGCAGGCTGCAAGCACCCTGGGTCCAGACCTCTGTATGCACTCGGTCCCAGGAGCTGCCAGGGCACCAGTGCCTGGGTCCCAGGCCTCCAGCTCTTCCAGCTCTTAAGGGCCTCCCCACCTCATTTCTGCCCTGCCCCTCCTCCTAGAAGGGTAGGGCCAAGGTGTGAGGACAATCTCCTACCGTCCTATACCTCCCCAGGAACCCAGATCTGGCTCGCTCTCTCCTGGGGTGTCAGGCAGGGGGCCAAGGTCGTGGGAGAGGGGGCTTGAGAGGAGGCGCCGAGCGGGGACTGGACCGCGGCTCTCTGAGAGCTCCGTCGCCTCGGCCCAGCCCAGCGGCGGAGGGCTGCGGCGGGGGCGGTGCCGGCGCCCCCCACCCACCCCACGCACCTGCTCCTGGATAAGCTGCAGCAGCGAGCTCCTGTCCATAGAGCCAGGCGGGGCCGGGGGCCGGGGTCGGCGGCCGCGGCCGGAAGGGGCTGCTCTGCGGACGACTCCGCTCCGCCCCGGCCCGCCTGCTCCGCCCGCTCCGTTCGGCGCCGCGTCACGGAGCCAGAACAGCCCGCCGCGCGGCCGGGACACGCGCGCGCCCCGCGTGCGGACGCGCCCCGGGAGGGAACGGCCCCGACTGGAGCTCGGGTCTCGCCGCCCCGCTCACCGCCTTCCCGTTCCGGGCCGGGGCTGCTCGTCGTCAAGCGGGCTCGGCGGCTGGGAAACTGAGTCACAGGGGAGCACCCAGATCCCTCTCTCGCGTGCCCCTCTGCTTGGGGCTTCAGCGCTGAAGCCACCGCCCTGGGGTGCCTTCCGACCGCCGCCCTGACTCCTGACTCGGGCCAGCGTGCCTGCCACATGGACACCAAGGCCAACAGGGCAGCTAGCAGGGGTCAAGGGGGAGGCTGGATGCAGCTGTCCCCGGTCAGTCCACGGACACCAATGCCCAGCACCCACCTGGTACCGAAGAGCCCCGACCACTCCAGTTCCGGGAGTTCAGGGGGAGCCTAGGCAGACCCATGGACGTTGGTGCAGAGCCCAACGCACAGGGCCGCGGCTGGGCCAGCAAAGGGTCCCTACTTCCTGGGGAGAGCAAGCAGACCCCTCCAGGGATGGATGTGACCGAGACCATGGGGATGTGTCATCATAGCAACCCCCTCAAGGGGCACTCAAGATCCTGATGCCAGTCAACACTGCTGGCGCCTGGGCCTCAGGAGGACACACTGGCCGGAAACAGCATCTGGCCCCACCCTAGAGCAGGTGAGACCCACATCCATGGGATGAGGGCCAGCAGGGCTGGTGGAAAGACAACTTCAGGGTCAACCCCAGACCTTGGGTCAGGCTGGAGCAACCCTGTTGCTCCAGGCGGAGCTCCCCCAACCTTCTACAAATAGCGGCTTGGGGCAGGCTGCCTCACAGAGAAGGGCTGATGGCAGGGAGGAGGGTGGGCCCAGCCACACCGCAGGCGCTCTGCTCCAGGCCCCAGAACACATACCCAGTAGATGCCCCACACTGGGCCCCTCCCCAGCCCAAGAAAGGGGTCTTGGCCCCCCACCCTGCAGACTGGGGCTCTCTGGCTGTCCCCTGCCCAGTGCGAGGGGCCGAGGCCTCTGGTAAGGGCAGGAGAAAAAACGACAGAGTTCTCAGGCCAGGCCAACCCTGCACACGAGCAGCAGGGCATCTGGGCACACCCCAGGCCCGCCCCAGCGTCCCAGACCCTTGGCACACCTCAGCCAGGCGACTGGGACGCTCAGCTTTGTGAGGCGGTGCGGCCGCCAGGAGGGTCTCTCATATCAGAACCCCTCAGGCCAGCATGGACCCGGATGGATGCAGCTGGACCCCGAGGGAGCCCTCAGCAAGGGGACCCAGGCCTGGAGGAGAGCTGTGGGGCTCAGGAGCTTGGTTTCCAGCCCATGCTGAGACAAAGGGCATGTTTCAGTAGATTTGAGAAAAGTCAGCTTCAGAAACCAGGATCCCAGGTGCAAAAGACACAAGTGAAGTTTAATCAGGAGGGCCCACCTCATGTCTTCCGGGCGGGGTGAGGCACTGGACCACTGCAAACCAGGGAGGAGAGCGAGGCCACACGATCCTCACCCGTGTCCTACCCCTACCCCCACCCCCACCTCTGGTCCAGAGTTCTGTCTTCTGACCCCCTTCATGCCCACTGGTTGCCTGGGACCAGGAAGGAGCGGAACCCTGAGAATACCTGGGTCTGGGGTCACTGGTTCCACACCCATGACGCCCAGCCCCTCCAACATGTGATACCCAAAGGGGGCGACGCTTGGCATGTGCAGCTGGGTAGGGACACAGGCGGCTGGGACCTGGGGGCCTGCCCTTGGAGTCAGACAAGGAAGTGGGCAAAGTGTCCCCAGAAGCCAAGTGTAGACAGAAGGAACAACCCCCTCGAGCAGGTGGCCCCACACCAGCACCCAGGTGGCCCCCGAGGCCTCATCGGCTCTTCACCAGAGCCCTGTAGAGTGAGAAGCTGAGGACAGCAGTGACAGCAGCCCCAATGGCCCCCAGCGTCACCCGAAGCCAGAAGGAGGTGGTGTGCAGCTCTCCGTGGGCCAGGTGTCTGCAGGAGAAAGAGGATGGCTGGAGACACCCTGGGGGTGCTGCCCAGACGCCTGCTGCCACAGCCCCCACCGTGCCTCCTGGCGCTGCGTTCCGTCCGCGTGGCGCACAGCCGAACTCCCAGAGCACGGGGCCACCAGCGAGACCAGGCCCGCCCTGCACCCGAGTGACTCTGGCCTCGACGCCACAGCTGTCTGGCTCTCCAGGCAGCAGGGACTACGGGTTCCCTGGGACAGGGCCTGGCCTCCCGCCACAGGGCTGTGTGTGGGTACCCACGGGAAAGCGGCCATGGCGGCGAGCCGGGTGAACACAGCAGTGCTGAGCTTGGCTGGGCCGACACACGAGAAGGGGGCAGGGGCAGGCAGCCGGTGTCTGCGGCAGAACTCCGTGGGCGACAGCCCGGGTGGCGGGATGCCTTCGGGCAGGTCGGCCTTGGAGGAGACAAAGAGGCAAGGGGTCTGCCCGTCCATGTAGTGGCGCTGCGGAGAGAGGCTGCATGAGGTGCCTTCCCGGACGGCCGAGGTGTGGGGGCTGCCCTGGAGGGACCGGGGTGGGGTGCTTGCCTTGTAGACGCTGGCGCAGAGCGCGAAGGACCCGGGGTCGCTGCCATCGAACATCAAGCAGGCCACATCACAGGTGGCATCGGGCGCGGTGGCCAGCAGGCTGTCAGCACTCACCTCACACAGCTAGACAAAGAGTGGCCTCAGGGCAGGCGCAGGGTCGGCCCCGCGCGCCACGGTGAGACGGCCCCCCGCGCGGACCCAGGTCTATCCTGGGGACCCCAGCACGCACTATCAGGTACTTCTCCTGCCCGTTGACCTGCACCGTGTTGATAGCGTAGATGGCACGTTCCTCAGCGAACTCCCTGGTACCCTGCGTGGAGGAGGGAGCCACGTGAAGCCCGCTGGCCCGGACACAGTCCAGAGCCCCTGCCCCCCACCTGCAGATGCTCACCCTGAGGCTGCGGCCGAGAAAGGCCTGCAGGAAGGCAGACTTGCCCACTCCGCGGGCTCCCACCACCTTGCACAGGAGAACGTTCCTCTGAGTCTGCCCCTTCTCCTGGTCCAGCCTCTTCTCACGAGTGACTGCAGACAGACAGCCCGGGTGAGTGGGACCGAGGGGGCTTCCAGGGAGGGGCTGGGCTCAGGGTGAAGGCGGGCACCCGTACCTGTGATGGCGTGGGCCTGGGAGTCCTGCTCACAGAGGGTGGGGTAGCCCAAGTAACCAAGGTGCTCAAGACAGCGCCGGACGTCCAGATAGGTCACCAGGCTGGGGGCAGGAGGAAGGGGAGGGTGAGAGGTGCGGGGTCGCTGCCGAACGGCCGGCACGGGCAGTGTCTCCACGGGCAGGGGCTGAACTCACGTCCACTGGCAGAGGTAGCCATGCAGAGACAGCCGGCCGGCCTCGGCGCAGACCTCAAGGGGCAGCTCGGGACCCCAGGGGGCAGCAGGGAACACGCTGAAGAGGCTCTCTAGCTCCGCAGACGAGAGGCAGCCATCACGGTCCTGTGGGCAGAGGGGCTGCGGAGACCTGCGCCTGGAGGCTGGCGGGACCAGGGTGGTGCAGGGCGGAGGTCACGACACCCTTACCTGGTCGTGCTTCTCGAACACCCTCTGCACAAACTGGTAGCCCAAGTGGTTGAGCTCAGTGCTGCAGCCTGGGGGCACGTGCAGCCTGCAGGAGATGCGGGGGCCATCCGGTTCCTGGGAGGCCCTGCCCGCCAGGCTCCCCACACCTCCCGGGTCTTGGGACAGGGACGGGGAGGCTCCCGCACGACCCCCTCAGCCGAGCACCGTGGTCGGAGAGCAGACTGGAGAGAGCAGCACTCGGGGCAGGGGGCCCTCTGCGTCATCCGATCCTGACCACTCACGGCAAGGCCGTCCTGGCCCAATGCCAAGGGCCCCCGAGGAGGGTCGAGGAGCCCACAGGCACCCGCCTGCCACTGACAAGGGAGGCTGAGCCCCGCCCACCACTCACGGTGGGACAAGGTAGTCCGGGGTCAGCTCCAACGTGTCTCCATAGCCGAAGCGCCGCAGGATGGTCCATGTGGTCTCGTGGCGGCCACGCTGGATGAACAGCGTGTTCAAGAAAAGAAAGCCTGTTCCGCAAGAGGCAGAAAAGCAGATAGCACCGAGCACAGCCTGGCCGCCCCCCGCTCCCAGGGCACCGCAGGGCGTCAGGACTCACCGTCCAGGGTCAGCCGGTCATCCCGCACACCTCCTGCCACGTTCTTGCACACCACCATCTTCACGTCCTCCAGGGCCTGCGGGGCCAGGGGGTGCCCAAAGCAGGATTTCTGCCCCCGAGGGAAAGTCGTCATCAGCCAGCCAGCTGCCTCAGTGACTGCTCAGTGTCACTGAGGGCACCCGAGGCTGTGCCCTCGCGGGACGGGCAGCACCAGCAGACAGAGGGGGCCGCACCTGGAAAGCGTTGAGCTCCTCGTCACTGAGCGCCTGGTCTAGATCCTGGTCTGAGAGCCTGAAGATGCGCGTGAGGGCCTGGGCACACGCGGGCCTCAGCTGCAGGGACAGCCAGCTCAGCACGTACCCCACTCCACCGCTGCCCCCCGCCTGGCCGCCTCACCAGAGCCTGCTGCCCACCTGCTTGGCCTCGGGGTCGTAGAGCGGGGCTGTGGGGTGCAGCACGGCCTTCTGCGCGTAGTAGAACAGCTCCGAAATGTTCCTCAGGTTCTTGGCAGAGCACTGGTGGCCGCAGGGACAGACTCAGAAACATGACTAATACCCCAAAACTCAAAAACGCTCCCCACAAGAGGCAGGTGTGGGTTGTCTTCCAGCAGGCCTGGGGAGCTCCAGCGGCCAGCAGCACACGGGCACCCGCCCACTCACCTCCACACACGTCTCGATCTCAGGGAACTGGCTCATGATGGGCAGCACAGCCTCCATTGAGCTCCCCGGCCGCAGGTCCGACTTGTTGCCCACCAGGATGATGGGGACTCTGTGGGGAGAGGCCTACGGTCACGGCGGATGGGGGAGCTAGCGGGGCCCACCCACCTGGGCCCTGCCCATTACCTGGGGCCCCTCTCAGTCTCCCCGTTCACCAGTGGGATCCACTTGGTTCGTATCTGAAAAGTAAGGCTGGGCCGTGAGGACAGGGGCCTGCCTGTCCTCATGGCTCCCTCCTAGAACACATGCCTGGATGGGGGGAGGTCAGAGGCCCACTGCGAAACAAAGTCCTGGACGCTGGGAATGTGGCCACTTGGAGAGAACAGTCAGCAGGTGGGACCTTATCTGACCCTAGCAGTTCCCAAACACCGCCAAGAGGCCAGGATTCAGCAGCCCAAAGCAGCCCCTTCCACAGGTCTGAGTGGGGCAGATTTCTAACCACCCACGTACTTTGTGGGGAGACAGGGCCACGGGAACTCCCTGGGGAATCTGTGGGGGTCCTGCCTACAGGCCCCCAGTGCCCAGAGCCTGGGTCAGGTGAATGTCCATCTGGAGTCTGTTCAGAGGACAACACGGAGTTGGGTGCCAGCAGCAAGGACCTGAGGCGCAGAAGCTCTTGCCCTCACCTTCTCAATGGTGGCCTCCTCAGACACGTCGTACACCATACACACCACATTTGCCTGTGGGAAAAAGGGGGTGGGGGCGTGGCATGACCACAGGCTTCCCGCTCCACGCCACCCTTGATAGGGCCAGACACCTTGGAACCCCACCCCTCCTGAGCACCCCTCTAGCCAATACTCCCCAGCCGCCGTCAGCTGCTCCAAGCTGACAAGTCCTCCCCTGTCCCCTTCCACTGGAGCCACCAGGCCTGAGCATGGCAGCTCTGGAAGATCCCCTGGAAGGTTCAGGACAGACCAGGCCACCCCCAGAACTTGGCATCCTGGCCGCAGCCCTTCGTTCCTGTGTCGTTTCAGGCACAGAGACTGACAAGGATCACCACAAGGGATGATGGTGACAAGAAGGCTGCTCCTGGATAGCTGTGGCCTTTACCCTGGGCCACGGATGCCCCAGGATACAGCAGAGGCTCCCCCGGGGAGCTCAGTTCAGGCACAGGTCCTCCCGATAACAGATGAGCAGCCGTGACCTGCAGTGTTGGTCAGGGCACCCGCTAGGGTCCAGAGGCTCAGAGCAGTGTGCTGGACTACGGGATGGGAGTACAGGTAGCCAGGACACAGAGCTGGGTAAACGACCACTTTGGAGAACACGACAGGCTGTTCCCAGGATCCAGCAGCAGGGCAGACGATGGGTGTACAGAACCATGGGGCCGGCCGGCCCATGTAGGAGGCACGGTCCCTCTCCTCCCCAGCTCCGTGCAAGGTGAGCCCAGGGAACCTGCCGACTAGCAGTGCTGAGGGACCACGCAGGATTAGTGAGGTCTCAGGCACCCTGAGCGCCTTAACCTAATCCCCGGGAGGCAGCAGCCGGGGGGCTTGGCCCTCAGGACACGGCGTACCTTGTGAATCTCGTCCCGGAGCTCCTCTGCCGTCTGCTCCGCTTCTGCACAGAGGGGAGACCTTGACTGCGACCTGCCCAGACGCCCGCCCCCCGCCCCCCGCGCACGGCCGAAGCTCGGGGCCGACCCGCTCTACCTGAGTAATCCACGATGTGGGTGGGCACCTTCTCCGGGGTGACGTCTGCGGGAATGGTGATCTCCTCGGCGCGGGGAGGGACCTGCAGGGGACACGGCGTGACGGCGGCCCGAGGCCCGGGGACGGGTACCGACGGCTGCGGCCACTCTCGCCTCTTACCTCCGCGGGGAACTCCTCGCCCACGAGCGACAGGATCAGCGACGTCTTTCCCACCTGGGCTGCGCGGGGCGGCGCGGTCAGCGCATCGGCCACGATGGCCGCGCTCCTCCCCACTCCGGACCGACCCCGGCGGCCCCGAGACCCCCGCCCGGCTCCCCAGCCCGGCGCCTACCCTCGCCCAGGAGCAAGATGCGCACGTCCCGCTTCATGGCGGCTACACAGTTCCCGCCCCCGGCCCCGACCAGCGATCTCCCACTCGCCCACACTTCCGGGCCCCGCCCTCACTTCCGGCCCCCGCCCGCTGAGCCTCACTAACGAGCCGGGCGGCCCAGAGCGTCCCGGCTGTGCGACAGCGCCACCGCGCGGCCACACTGGGCGTTGCAAGCCCCGCCCGGCCCACTGTGGAGCACGTTCCCTCGCAGGGAGCGGGAGGTCTGGGGGTTTGGTGGAGGCTGAGCTCAGGGCAGCAGGAGCCTGGAGTGACCAGCTGACAATGCCAGAACGCAACACCCACGTTTATTTGAACTTTACAAGGTAGAAATCTAGAAAAGCCCGCAGGTAAAGAGCCAGCAAACACTTTCCGTAAGTTCAGGATCTTGATGATTTAGAGTCCCAGGTCCCTCTGGTGCGGAGAGGCCCAGGCCTTCCTGGCTCAGCAGGAGGCCCTGGGACATCCCGGCTTCTCAGCCAAATGGGGGTCCTGAGCTCAAGACCCCCTCCAAGGCCCGGTGGCCTGTGACTTCCCACACCAAGATGTCACTGTGGGCCACCGAGAAGAGCAGCCGGGCAGATGGGGCAAACCTGCAGAGCTGCACCACGTCATCATGGCCGGCGACGTCCCACACGGCCCCGGACTCACAGTCCACAAGCCTCAGCACACGCTCTGTGGGCAGACGGCACAGGGCACGCCGTACCCATGTCTGTGCAGCTCCAGGGCCCGGGGTCCCCCAACCTGTCCTGGTGTCGGTGCCTCTGGACGAAGGTTTGCTAAAGCCCTGCGTCCACCACACCCAGGGCCCACTACAGCTGGGACCAGGGCAGCAGAGCTAATGGGAGGGCTCATCAGCACCCAGATATCCCACCACATGGGGATTTCAAGGCCCCAAGCTAGGCCACCGAGTCCCTCTGTTGAGGCCCTGGCGCTGGGTGCTGCAATCAGCACCCCACACCCCTCATCTCCTGACCCTACGACTCCCCTGGGGCCTGTGTTCTCAGCCCACTTCAGGGATGAGGAACTTGGGGCACTGATGTGAGAGATAGGTCCCAGGTGGAGGTATGGGTGAGCCCCCCCAGCTCCACTCAATACAGGCTGGAGTCCCATTCCACCACAGCTCACCAGCAAAGCCAATGGCCATGAGATGGGCTTCAGGGGACAGGCTCAGGGACACGGCAAAGAACGGCAGCGGGATCCTCTCCACCACCTGTGGACACTGAGTGTGAGCCTCCCCTCCCCGGCCCTGGGTCCCTCAGGCTCCTGGCCCCACACATGCCTGCTTCTGGTGAAGGCTGTAGAACACCACCTCTGGATGCACGCCGAGGCCCGCACACACCAGCAGTGCCCCATCCCAGGGGCAGAAGGCAACAAGACAGGGTGGTGGATGGCTGGGGACCTGCGGAGGGGCGCAGCATGCTGCAGTCAGGTGGGCAGGCACCGTCCCCACCCCTGGTGCCCCGCAGAACTCTTACCTCCGTGAGGGTGGGCGACGGGGAGCTCAGCCAGTCCACGAGCTCACAGTGGCCCCGCGGCCAGTCGGCGGCCCAGATGCTGATGCGCTGGTCTGAGCTGGCAGCTAGCCACAGGTCGACACCCTCTGCCCCGAAGTCTCCATGCTGGGGGTGGGTAAGGGCTGGTGGGTGCCTCCTGCCCTGCCCTACCCTACCCAACCCAATCTCCCTCCCCTGCCAGCATCCCCCCGGCCAGGCCCTGCCGGCTCATGAAGCCACGTCACCTCTTTGTTTGTGCTCTGGATGGTGGCGATCAGAGCACCTTGGTGATCACTCAGTACACGGAAGGTCATCCCCGTGCGGGGGCGGCTCACAGCCACAAGCCCATCCTTGTCTCCAGAGAGGATGGTCTGACCTGGGCCAGACAGGGCCACGGTGTTACCCTGTGAGGCCCTGGCCCCCAGCCCAGACGTGTGCCTACACTGTCGCTCTGCGGGTCCCCACTCCTCACCATCTGCAGAGTAGGCCACGGCCGTCAGTGCAGCCCGATGGGGGTGCATCTTGAACTCCACGGCAATTCGGGAGATGCTAAAGACACGCAGCGTGCCATCACTGTAGCCTGCTGCCACCTGCTGCTGCTCCGGGCGTCCACAGGAGGGGGGGCTCCACGCCAGACAGAGGCAGCTCTGGGGGCCCACAGTGGGGAAACACAAGCACTCACCTGGGGATGGGGAACGGGGGCCCGGCCCCAAGGCCGGGATGGACACTCAGGGAGGACATGGAGACCAGGAAGGGCCGGGAGGTGGTCTGGGCTCGGCCCTGGTGTCCCCTAGTACCTGGTTCAGCACCTGGAACTGGATCAGGAGCTCCGTGCTGGCCAGGGACCACACTCTCACACTCCCGTCATCACTGCACGTGGCCCAGTGGGACGTGCTGGGGCTGAAGACCACCTCGTTCACCTGCAGGAAGCCAGCCAGCCCCCCCTGAGGCTGTGTGGCCCTCGGGCAGAGGAAGACACAGCAGGGCCAGGTCTGTTTTGTCTTTTAAAGATTCTACTTTTTAACGTAATCTCTATCCCCAATGTGGGGCTCAAACTCACGACCCCAAGATCAAGTCGCACACTCTTCCGACTGAGCCAGCCGGGCACCCCAGGTGGGTCTTTCTGACAAGACTACCCATCTCAGCACAAGCCTGCCTGGCCCCATCCACCGCCATGTGGCATAGAGACACCATCCTGGCCTCCCTCCCAAGTGTCCCCACACGAGACCTGGGTGGGATGGAGTCACTAGAAGCCCACTGGTCGGTTGAACCTGATGGCTCCCTTGCTAAGACAGCATAGAAGGAACTGTTCTGGCAGGCCCTAAAAAGTGGTGACATGATGATGCATGACGACGTGTCCCCAGAGGGCCGCACACAAAAGGTAAAGGAAGACAGCCTGGGCAGGAGAGCGCAGGGAAAAGGAGACACAGAGGCCATTTGCCCAAGAGGGAAAAAACACAGAATGGTCTAGCCTTGAATGTGAATTTCAAGGGTAAGTACGAACTCATAATACATCTTAATTAAAAAAACAATAATTTTGCTGTGTGGCTAAGCAGCGACTGGCCCCTCTGGCACTCGGACCAGGACCCCCACGTCCATTTCCCACAGGAGGGGCCCCCAGACTGAGAGGGAATAGCCAAGTCTGTTTCTGGGCAGAGCTGCAGAGGGGAGCCTGGAGCACCCTGCCCTTCCACATGAGAGGGAAATCACCTGCGGCCATCAGCTCTGGTCAAGGACTTAGGGCCCAAGTCCGCGTGCGCCGGTGGATGAACGAACATGGAAAGGTACCCGGCACTGACACGCTATGCTACGGATAAACCGTAAGGCTCGTGCTCAGGGAAAGAAGGAACGCCCAGAACAAGTGAATCCAGAGAAACACAGTTGGTCAGTGAGACCCAAGGGCTGGGCAGGGCAATCGGGGTGGGGGGGTGGGGCGGTGTTTGAAGGGTATGGGGCTTCCTTCTGGGGAGGTGAAATGCCCTCAAATGTGACTGTGGTGACGGCTGTGCAATTCTGGGAAGGTAACACAACCAGAGACTTCAAGAGGGTAAGGCGTACGACGCGTACCTTGTACCTTAACACACAGCTATCACCAAAACACACAAAGGACAGATGATACTCGCCCATCTCAAACTCAAGTTGCTTTGATGGCAACGATTATATCTAAAAAAACGAAAGAGGACTCAGGAGCCAACTTGAAGAGCCTGCCACTGGCCAAAAACAGGGCTTGATAAGCATCAAGAGAGACACTGACTGCAAGGAAGCTGGACCCACATTTCCACCCAGCAGCTCGCACAGAGCCTCACAATCGTACACCAACACTGGAGGCCAAGGAGCCAAACCGGCACTCAGGAGACGCGGCCCAGGAAGGAGAGACTCGCCCACCCTGCGGCTCCTGCCTCAGCCCTACCTCGGAGAAACCAAGCTCGCGAGGCCGTCCCTCGTGGTCAGGATCAGATCAGCACCACCAGCAAGTCCTACCCAAGTAGTGAGTCATTCTAGGAGCACAGCGCCGACAGGCAAGCGGCCCCTGACCAGACCCTGGCCCGGCCTCCAGACCTCTTGGACCTCAGGGAACATAGGGCCGAGAAGCAGGTCCAGCCCAGCTGGTGGGAGGTTCCAGGACAAAGAAGCTTGTTTTCTCAACAAGGAAAGTGCAAGAAAAAATAGTGCCAAAAGAAAAAGGACAGAGAAGGCCAAAAGGCCTCGGTGGGGATGCGTGTGGGTCCTGTGTGGACAAGGGGTAAGCACACAGCTCCAGGCTGTCCTCATCCAGGCACCTCCTGGACCATTTACGCACAAACCCGTCTGACTTGGGCTTGAAGTAAGCCGGGGAAAGGAGGGGCAGAGCAGAGCACGTGTGGCTTACCGCCCTGCCCCCGTCCAGGCTGGAAATGCCCTCACCTTGCTCCTGTGGCCACTGATGAGGCGGGTGCTGGCACCCTCGGCCCAGCTGATGTACCAGAGCGTGCCTGCCGTGGTGCCCACCACGCCCATGTCCATGCTGTCGTGGAAGACCGCGCTCACGACGGCCCCGTCCAAGGTCAACTCGCGCTCCATGAACACAGAGCTAGACCTGGGGTGGGGGTGAGGCCAGTGGGTGGAAAGTGTGGCGGCAGTGACAGCCCCCACCCCCAGTGACACGCCCAGCAGCTCACCTGGCGCGTGAGCCCTTGCACCTCAGCTCCGGCACGGCCCCCACGGCCCACAGGCGCAGTCGCCGGGTGTTGCTGCCGCTGACCAGCCTCGCGCCCGAGCACAGCAGCACTCCTGGGAGGCAGGAGGTGGCGTGAGCCCCCTCCCCAGATGCCCAGAGCTCGAGACAAGGTCTCCCAGGGAGAAGCCAAGCCTGAGCCGTCAGGGGCTGCAGGGACTCTGTCAGGCACCCACCAATCTCGCCGTCGTCCGCGTCCCAGACCAGGAAGCAGCGGCTGGCACTTGTGTCCCAGACACAGACCTGGCCGGCATTGGAGCCACAGTAAAGCAGAGGTGTGGCCCCGTAGCAGAGCGAGGTCAGCTCGCCCGCCCCCACCTCCTCAGGGATGGGCTCTCGGCGCACCTGAAGGGACACGAGGGAAGCATGGGTCAGCAATGTCCTGAGGCCCAGCCAGACCCCATCCTCCGGAACACCCTGCAAATCCTGGCACCTGGAGGCTGACGTTGGTCCCACGCTGCTGCACGAGCCAAAAGGTAATGGCGCCTTGGCCCACACAGGCCAGCTCGCCAGCATCCCGGGGGTTAAAGGCCACACTGTGCACTGGCTCCGGGAGGTGCGTGGACGCCAGGAGCTCATAGGTGGCCATGCTCCACAGGGCCAGAGTGCTGTCACGGTAGTCCCCTGGCGAAAACGCACGTAGCTGCATCAGCTGCCCGGGGTCCCAGGACAGGCAGGAAAGTCGAGAGGCCACTGTCCTCCCCACCCCCACTGACCCAGGGTGACAAGCAGCTCGTCATCTGGTGAAAATGCCAGGGCTTGCACCGCGGTGCTGTGATAAGAAATGAGGTGCTGGCAGGAGCCCCCCGGCACGTTCCAGATGCGGATGTGGCAGTGGGAGGAGGTGCCGCTGCAGCCCGAGGCAGAGGCCAGGACCTGGAGGGCAGGAGGGCAGGACATTAACAGGGAGGGCATGGCCCACGGCCCATCCTGCTTCTGGCTGGAGGGAAGGGTGGACCAGCATCCCTTGAGCTGCCCTGGAGGTGAGAGCCCGCTGTGGTTGTCAAGAATCCAGGCTCTGACCCTGGTGGGCAGGGTGGGAGGCGAGGCCAGCACCTGAGCATTGTGGCTGAGGGCCAGGGTGGAGATCTCCTCGGGGTGGCCGAGCCAGTGCTGCTGGGCGCCAGAGTGCAGGTCCTCCACCACCACCAGACCGCCACAGGTGTAGGCAAAGAAGCCTGTGGGCAGGAGGGCAGCCCTGAGCCAGTCAGCTGAGGCCAGGGTGCATCTTCCCTGTTGCCTTCCACAGCCATGGGGGCTCACCCCCGGAAAGCCCGCTCAGAGGCTGGAACACAAGACGCTACCGGGAGATCATGTCTCAGCTCAGGCACCCCTCTTGCCCTGCCACCCAAACCACCTACGAGCAAGTGCTCACGGGCTCTCCCTGGGGCCTGTCCTAGGGGCAGACAGAGCTGGGCCCTCCCTGTAGCTTCTAGGCTGGGAGCCAGGGTGCGCGGCAGCCCCCACCTGTATCTGGCTTCCAGACCACATTGGCCCGCCCGTTCCCGTTGTAGCCCACAACGGCCTTCAGGAGCAGACGCTCCACGCCAGCACTGGAGACAGAGGCACTCTGCGAGGACACGGACAGGACGCTGGGGTGCCGGCACAGTGCCCGGCAGCCCGCCCCTGCAACTCAGGCTCTCCCGCATCAGGCTGGGGCCTGCGATGAAGCCTGGGGGGATGCAGGCTCCCAGAAGGAGACAAATGGCAGGAACACAGGCCCCAAAACCCACGTGAGCAGCCAGCAGAGCTCAGGGTGCAAAGAGAAAAGTGCACGTGGGAGGTGTGGGAGGCAGCGAGAGTGCAGGGAGGCCAGGCAGGGGCAGCAAGACCCAGGGGGGATCTCAGGGAGGGCACAGGTACAGGAGGAGGAAATGGGAAGTAGCCAGGGCTCATCAGGACACCACCCAGGGCCACTCTGGACGTCCGCAGGACAGCGAGAGCCTTGGCCAGCCAGCCAGAGTGCAGACACAGGGTGGACAAGTCACCTGCAGGGTGACCGTCACCAACATCTACAGCTAAGCCCTGTCACCACACCTGTGAGCTTTGGGGGCCGCGCTAGGGAGACCCCAGGAAACCAAGTTTCCTAGGGAGAAAGGACACTCCCAGAAGCTACAGGGCCGTGCCACCCCCACCCCTGTGCCTGTAGGCTATCTGCTTGTGAAAGGGCCTCCGAGGATCCCCCACGCCAACTGACCTTGGCCAGTGGGGAGGTCTTATAGCGTGCCAGGAAGTGCCTATAGCAGTCTGGGCGGGCAGAGGGATGGACCTGAGCTTCTCTGATACTCCAAGCACCTGATGGGGAGAAGGATGAGGCCTCGCAACACCAAAGCACCCATGACCCTCACAGACCCCTCCCTGCACAGTCACCCAGCACCGCCAGGGGGACACGTGTCTGAGCCACAGCATACATGTGGGGTCAGAGGACACAGATGGGCTGCACCCCACTGCTAGCCTGGCCCAGCCGGGGCCCCAGACGAGCCTACCTGCCCGGTACTGAACATAGCTCGTCTCACAGAGTAAACCTCAGCCCATCAGGCGGCTGGGCCTCCCTCAGGCCACCTGGAGCCCGTGAAAAACCTTGGTTGATCATGAGTATCCCACCCCACCCGGCTGCCCCTCTTCTGCTTACTGGACCAGCTATGGGGGTGGGGACCCATGCTGAGGTCCCAGGGGCCCCCTGGAGACCCCCAGACCCCAGCTCCAGCCCCGCTGGCCTCCTTCACCAGCATGGGCAGACTTGAGGCCTGATGGAGCCCCTCAGGGCTGTGGCTCTCCTCAGAGGGTCCTTCTTCATCTGACAAGGAGAAGGCACCTGGGGAGAACAGGGGGAGGTGGGGCACTGAGAGGAAGGAGCGGAGCACCGTTGCCCCCGCCCCCCGTTCCCCCTCCCATAGGCCTGGACCAGAAACACACAACAATCCCTCCCAGGCCCTCCACCCTTACCATCATCACCCTTGAGGGGTCCAGCACAGACGCCCAGCCGGAGTGGGGAAGCCGGGGATGGCTCAGGCACCTGCGGCCGGGGGAGCCCATTGGCCCCAGACACCGTGTCTTCCAGCTGCCTTGCATCCGGGCCTGGAGACAGAAGGACCCAGCCTGTGCCACACACCCCCAGTTCTGCACTAGAAACCCCAGGGAAGAAAGGGGCGCTATGCCACCCATAGAGACTGCAGGGCTAGCACCAAAGGTCATCACAAAGCCTGCCCGTGTGGTGGGGTCACTCACTAGCCTCGCAGGTCGGCGGTGCCCCAGGTGAGTCTCCGGCACTGCAGAGGCAACGAGAGATCAGGTGGGAAGGGTGCAGCAGGGTGGCGAGTGGACGTAGGTCTAGGGCAGACACTTGCCTTCCTGGTGGTGAGCTCTCCGGGGGACCCAGAATGTCCCAGAGGAAGATGGCATCCCCCACGCTGAGGAGCTGCTGCTGGTCAGGGGTGAAGGCCACAGCACGCACAGGCTCTGAATGGCCGATATACACCTGGGGGCAATGGGAGTCAGACACCGAGAGCTTCGAGGCACAGCGAGGGCGCCACGGGCCTCCGCTGCACACCGCAAGAGAGCGACGCATCCTGCAGGTCTGGCTGTTGAGTCCCCGGACCCCCCAGACGGGGGGTGTGAGGAGGAGGCTCTCAGGAGTGTCAGGCTCCAGCAAGCACAGGGGAGCTGGGGGTATCACCCACCTGGCAGCTGGGGCAGGCCTGTGTTGGGTAGTCCCACACCTTGATGGCCCGGTCAGTGGCCATCAGCAAGAAGCGGGCATCCCTGCTGAGGGCCAGGGAGGGGCAGGCCACAGGGGGGACACATGGCAGCTGCAAGAAATGTTCTTGTCAGTGACAGAAGATCGGAAATCACAGACCGCCGCACAGGGGAAGTCTCCCTTCTCAAGAAATGCCCCTTTGGAGGAGCAGCAGGTGGCCCAGGGCCGTCCCCTGCTCGATGCACTGCAGGCACTAAAGCTGGAGCCCAGAGGGAAGGGGAGGTCAAGCGGTTGACCACAGCCCTGGGCTCACCTCCCGGACCACGTGGCCCGAAGTGGTATCCAGCACCATGACCATGTTAGAGGACGTGGACACCAGCAGGTGGCCAGGGGGTCCGGGGCCAAAGCAGACGGCCACAGCTGAGTCCAGGCGGCTGCTGGCCAGGTCCAGCGCACTGACGTCGATTCGTAGCAGCTGGGGGAGAGCACCAAGGAGCCACCGGTGAGGGCCTCCGGAAAGAGCTTGCACCCCCCAGAGCCAGAGCACAGGAGGTGAGCGACCTCAGACACCCACTCAGCAACCCTGCCTGCCTGTGGCTCACACACTCCATGTCTGTGAGTCGAGGCAGCAAGGATTAGACCCTCTCTGGGGTGAGCATGGCCTCCCACCTGTCCCCTCAACTCCCTCGCACTCCACACAGGGCCGAGGAGAGCCCCTGCCCCTCCCTGACCCCCTCCGCCCTGGTGGAACCTGGGACAGCCATGTGGCAGCCGGTGGGGGACATCCATGGAGTCTGCGGCCATGCCAGCACGGCCACACAGAGGGTTCCAGCTGACTCACCTCTTCCAGGGAGGCTGCGTTCATGACGGTCACCACGTACTTGGAGGGGCCCACAAAGGCCAGCAGGCGGCTGTCCGCGCTAACCGCCAGGGCATTGGGGGTTGGGTGGGCGTCCCGGCACACCATGTCAGCTGCCGGCAGCATAGGGGCACAGGGTCAACCGGGTGGAGACCCAAACCTGCCCCCGGCTGTGGGAAACAGACACCAGTGGGCACCAGCTACTGCTGGGATAGCTGGGGGTTCTCCTGGACCATGACCAGCTGCCAAGTGACCACCTGACTGTCCCAAGTTACAGTGGCCACAGGAGGAAACACACGCTCTCGGGTGACCCGACCCCTACCTAGTGCTCAGGCCATTCACCTGCAGCAGGGCTGGCACAGACCCTCACTGACCTCTCATTCTGGGGCGCTGAGAAGTTCTAAGACCACACTCACCCCAGAGCTGCAGGCAGCGAGCAGCCCCCACCCCACGGGGACCGGACGAGGAGATGGTCAGGAGGCTGGATGGGGCAGCACGGGGTCTGACCTGCCACACGCAGCACACGGCACGGGGTGCTGGCGCAGTGGTACTGGGCCAAGGTGCCCGAGGAGCAGGAGCTGAACAGGAGGCTGCCGTCGGGGCTGGCGGCCAGGCCGGTGACTGGTCCTCGGTGACACCTGCACCACACAGGGACGGCCACTGCCCCGGCCCTGAGCTGCACCGTCCCAGACCGCTCACAGCCGGTGCTGCCTGAGTTCCCGGGGGGGCAGCAGAGGGCTGGGGCTCTCTGTGGACGGCCCTTCCCCACCCGGCCCCCCACGCAGCACCGCAGCCTCCACCACGGGCGTCTGTGGGGCTGGAACCAACTGGGCACCCACCTGTGCCCCGCCAGAGCCTCAGCAGCCTCCAGGCTGAAGGAACGGACGGCCCCACTGCTGAAGCCGCAGAATAAGGCTGGCCGCGTGGGGTGGAAGGCGACGGTACACGGGGCCTCCTCCGGGGACCTCAAGTCATAGAGCTGGAGGGCGGGGTCCATGAGGGCGGGCAGGGATGGGGCTGCCGGCCGGCCTCAGAGCCCGAGAGCCCATCTCTCCACGGGCCCCACAGACTGTGCAGTGCTCCACGCCTGCCTGGGCCCCACCCACCAGCCCGCAGTGCCTCCCTCTGCAATGGCTCCCTTCTGGCCGCACCCCACCTGCTGCAAGGTCGCCAGGTCCCAGACGCGGACAGTATGGTCCTGGGACACCGTGGCCAGCTGCCCTCGGCTGCCCTGGGTGGCCAGGGCCAGCACCGGAGCGGTGTGGGAGCGAACCAGCACGCTGTACTCCTGGGACGGGATGTCCAGGAAGCCCAGGTGGCCGGAGGAGGTGGTGGACAGCACACGCAGACCATCACGGCTGACGCACACTGAAGTGACCGGGCCCTCGTGCTCTGCGGACAGGGTGGCTCAGGGACCTCCCAGGCCTCCGCCACAACACAGACAAACCCCTTTCCTTGCTACCTGCAGCTCCATCTCTCTGTGGCAAGACGGGCAGCTCCCCAATGACCACCCACTCCTGGGCTCAGGACTTGACCCCCTGGAGGCCTGGGACTGACGTCTAGCCAGGGGATGACCCAGGGACACAACCCTCCCAAAACAACTCGGATGCTGAGACGGTACCGTGGTCCCACCTGCCTCCAGGAGCACAGAGGAGAAGTCCAGGGGCCAGAGCCGCAGGTAGCCATCCTCCGAGCCCATGGCACATACGGCCTGCGACACGCTGAGGCTGCTGATGGAAATGCCGGGGCCTAGGGGGCGGGCAGGGTCAGCCCACAGCACCAGGGCGGCTCCCCCCGCACCGCCCCCCATACAGCAGGGGACGGCCTACCGGAACTGAAGGTCTGCTTCTGTGAGAGAGGGCCGCCAGGGGTCCGCGTGGGCAGGAGGCGGCGAGCATACCGCACGGCCAGGAGCTGGTGGTCGATCTCCAAGACGTGTCCACTGCGGCCGCACACGTAGCTGCTCAGGGAGGTGACAAATGAGGACCGAAGGGGCAGGTGGGAACAAGACCCAGCCACTTATGGGAGTGAGGGTAGGGCTCACAGCGTATGGCCATCCTGGGCCCATCCAAAGGCCAGGTCGGTCAACTCCAGCACCCGGTGCTCCCCCAAGTCCACAGGGCAGGAACGCAGCTCCCCGCCGCGCAGCCGCCACAGCCGCACACTGCCCTGCCCGCACGAGGCCATCCTGCAGGGCAGAAACAGGACACTGTGGATGGTCCCCAAGCCAGGGAGCGGCAGGCTCAGACCCCATCTGGGCCCATGGGCTGTCGAGGCCTCATCCCAGCAAAGCACGGACAGCACCGTCACCTGGTTTCGTCAAAAAAGGCCACCTCAAATGCCTGGATGTCAACTCCGGTGTGCGTCTTTGCAAGAAGGACTGCCTCGCCGCCTCGTCCCACCTGGGCTGTGCCCCAGGCCATCACCACCTGCAACAAGCCCATACTGAGTGCCCATGGCCCACGCATTCGCCCTGCCTGCCTGTCTGGCCTCCCGCAGGCCTCAGCTCTTCTCTCCTACACAAGCCCGCCTGAGCGCTCGTTGGCTGAGGGTGTGGGGACGTTGGCCCCACAGCCCAGAGAAACCTATTCACGTGCTCCTGGGCTTCCACACTCGAAGGTGGGCGTGTCTGTGGGAACAGAGAAAACACCGACCCACGAGCAGAGATGGGCCCGCGCTGAAATATGAACCACCTCAGATACACCTGACTTCAGGAAGGCCACTGCGCCAAACACGGCCAGCAGAGACAGCAGGCGGCGGCAACACTGACTCTGCCCGAGGGCCTGAGAACGTGAGGCAACACACAGGGCACGCAGGGCAGCAGGCTGGGCAGGGGAGCTCTGCTTCCTAAGCGCTTTGGCCTCTGCCTGCACCCAGGCACAGGCCACCCTTGCCTCCCTGACCCGGGCCTGTTACCGTCCTCCCGTGGCGGTCCTTGCCGACACCACAGAGCAGCGCCCCACTGTTGGAAAAGCTGCGGATGGAAGGCAAGCAGTCAGTGTGGCTGGGGCCAGCCCCCCACCCCTCCCAGAGGCCCCATGCGCACCTAAGGGAACAGAGGGCGTGGGCCGGGCTCCGGAACAGGGACAGGCACTCCCCAGTCTGGAAGTCCCACAGGCGCAGCATGCTTGGGGGCCGGGCCTGGGCCGAGGCCAGCAGCACGCCACTCCCATCCAGTGCCAGGGCAGAAACCTGCAGGAGGCGGCAGGGTGGGGGGACGGCCCTGGGCTCGCAGGCACGAGCCTTCCCTGGGACAGGCGGGTAGCACCCACCTTGTCAGTGTGGCCGAGAAAGCAGCGCTGCTCCCGGGTGTGGACGTGCAGGACGACAATGACTGCGTGACAGGGGTACACCACGGCAGCCCCGTCCCGGGTCCACAGCGCCTGCGCACAGGGGCCAGATGCGGATGTCACAGGCTGCTTGGCCTCCGCCCTCCCCAACCCCAGCACACCCCGCCGCTGTGTCAGGAGCACACACACACATGCAGGACCTCCCCCAAACCCTGTCTGCAATACTAGAAACTCCACGGTGGAAATAATGAAACACCAAGACCCACAGACGCTCGGTTTACGTCTAGAAGGACCTGGCAAGCACAGCGCCACAGATCCAAAACTGGTGCCCACACCAGCCCCACACGTCAGACAAGCATCAAAGCCTCACAGGACACGTGAGAGCTCTCGGGTCTAGGGACGCTCCAGCACCCGGGCCCGTGTGAGCGCGGCCTGCACTCCCAACAGAAGAAACGGACACCAGAACAGGAAGTCCACGCTTCCACTGAGCAAACGCCAGGCCGTGTGCCAACACGGACAGGGCCAGGCATTCACGGGGGGTGAGAGACTCCACACTCCAAGGAAACATAGATGTCCACGTAACCACCTTGGGGACTCCCGGTTTTCCCACTGCCCCCTCTGTGTACCTGACACACGACCCAGAAAGAGCACCACACCACTCACCCATTTGGTACTGTGGCCCCCAAAGCCAATGACTGCCTTGAGTCTCAGGATCGGATCCGGGAGAAAGCTCTGAAACAGGCGAACTCACAGTGAGACGCCAGGAGGTGAGGCTCCCATCGCACTGGGGCCGCACCAGCCCAGGCTAGCTCCTCCCTGAAAGCAACGTGGCCCCGGGTGGTTCCTGCCGGCTGCACCGTGGCAGGAAGCCAGGATTGGGCCTCAGTGCCAGATCCTGTGGGGACCTCAGCTCCTGCCCCTGCCCGCACTCCCAGGCCTCCACGTATCGCCTGGTGCCTCCTTACCTTTTGTCGGAAGAGATCCTTGTCCAAAGCCACCTCCTGCCTGTTGTGCTTTCGGCTAGAAGGCTGGACGACAAAAGGTCTCAGAGACCCAGCAGCCCTGAGCCACACCTCATCAGGGCCCCACTCACCTCGGTGAGAGAGCTTACCCCTCACCTTCCCAGGGCTAGGGCACTGACCTCGTGCACAGCCACATCCTCCAGGGCCATGGCAACCATGGTCGGCTTAGGCGCGGACACGTGAACACCGTTGCCAGCTGCATGCTTGTCAGTGACCTCCGCCCCGGCCGAGCGCTCTTGGCTACGGTCACTGAGGCCATTCACACTGGGGACCTCCAAGCGCTCGCAGAACAAGCTGACCTCTGGAAGGGGCCTGGGCACTGAGGGGGCCTGGCGCGACTGCAGAGGCACAAGTGCGTGTCAGCACCCTGAGGCTACCACCCTGCAGCCCCATCTCCAAGGAACAGGAGCACTCACAGCCATGGGACCCAACATCTGGACCGGGGAGGGCACACTGTCCTGGAAGGGATCGCTGAAAGCCACTGGGTGAGCGGGAACCTGCAGCATGCGCCCCAGGAAACCTGGAATGGAGCCAAAGGCCACAGAAGCCACTGAACAGAGCGCACAGAGGCCTGGAGACAGCATGGTCACAGGGCCTCGCCCACTCCTCCGAAGCCACAGCAACAGCTGCAGCCCACCCCTCTACGCCAGGCCCCGCACACCCTCCTAGCTGGAAAGTTTGAGGACACCAAGCACCCCACACCACCTCCCACATGGTCCTGGCATCTCAGGACAGCCTCAACGCTAGCCCTGGACCCCGTGGGCACCACCCTGCCAGGTTCGCCACCCCCATACAATATCAACGCCCCCTCCCGTGAAACGCCACGTTGCTGCAGGCATGAGCCCACATCCCTGGTGACCCCACAGGCCCACCTGCCTCAGGAGGGGAACGGCTCTTCTGAACCAGCTCAGGAGATGCTTTTGAGCTGTCACTTGGAAACCTTGACATGGCAGAGGTAAAGTTAGTGTCCAGGGACCGCCCTGCGCTCCCCTCACTGGCCTCCCTCAGGATGGGCGGAGCTGCTCACCGGATGTGGACATAGTGGTCATACCAGCTCTCCCCCTTTGGCACCGGGAATGCCATTTCTCGAGGTACAGGTGTGACAGGCAGCTTCGCTCGCTGGGCCTCAGCAACGGTAACAGCTACAGAGAGCGGGCCTGGTCCACGGAAGGGAGCCCATCCTGCTCCCTCTTCCAGCCCAGGCGGGTCTCAATACCAGGTACCCCCAGCCCAGCCACCACCACCCCTGCCTCCCACAGGTGTCTCAGGAGCTGGGGGGCTCCGAGAGGGCACCGCACAGGCGTTTCCATCACAGGCCGGGATGTCAGCCCCTCCTGCTGAGAACTCGGGGGTGGGGGGAGAGAACCGGAGCCGGCAGGCTGCAGGCTGCACACAGGGCGGAAGTACAGCGCTCACCGGGGTCAAAGCACAAGTCGCTGGCGTAGAGGCTCTTCACGAGCAGACTCGCGCACAGCTTGACGCCCTTGAGATGGCCGTAGCGCCGGTTCAGGAACACCAGGAGAATGTCACGCAAATCAAGCTGTAGGCATGTCCAGCGGGCACCAGAGGGGGCAACAGCGGGCAGCTCTGAAGAACACGAGCCAAGACCAGCGCCCACGGTCTCACCGGCCAGCCCACGGCAGTCTGTACTCGGCCGGCGCCAACCATCACGTGCCCCCCAGCACCACCGGTCCTTGTGCCTGCGACCGCCCACCTCCCTCTCTGCTCTCAGGCCGCCTCTCCCGGGCTACCGCAGCCCTTCATGTCCCGTTTCCACATCACCTTTTACAGATAACCCCGCCTCACAGATGAAGGGAAATTGCAGCCATGTGGCCGTAGACTTGAACTCCTTGAAGAGGTTGGAGAAGGACACACGCACGACCTGGCTGTCCTGTAGGGCACGGCATGACCGTGAGAAGACAAGAGGGGCTGCAGGAATGCAGCACCCCCGGCCCTGCTCCCAAGCCTGGCACCTCGGTGGCCACGTCCAGGTGAATGACGAAGTGCCTGGCTGGCAGGGGCCTGAAGAGCACGTACAGGTACCGGCCTGTCAGCCCCAAAGACTGGGTACTGGTTTTGGGGAGCTGGATGTAATTTCCGGCAGACACAGAACCCCGGATGCGATATACAGTGCACTTCAGAGTCTTATCCTAAAGGGAGAAAGAAGGGAGGTGGCGCTGTCCAGCGAGAGACACCAAGAAGGGCACGGTTGTGTGACCCTCGCGGGCTTCTACCAGGGCTCTCGGGAGAGAAGGAAGGGATCCCCTGGCCCGCTTACCGTCACGGCAGCCACATCGCCTTCCTTAGTGGACCGCTTCCACTCGCCCACCTTGAAGTGTCTGAAGACGTTGAGGAACGGGTGCTGCCACACTGGGGGGCCACGAAGGTGTGAGGACCCCCGTGGGCATGAAGGTGCGTCCCCAGACGCCAGACCCCGGCCGGCGAGGGCGGGTATCCCGCTGTGGGCCTCCAGACCTTCCAGGCAGGGGCCAAAGGCTGGGTCTGTGTTCCGCCCCGAAATCGCTATTACTGAGCGCCAGCCCCGGTCCCCCCGCCGCGCTGACCCCCCGGCCCAGGCCTCCCGCGCGCCGCTACCTTTCGCCATGGCGTTGGGGCTCGCACTTCCCGCCTCGACCGCCGCGCGCTCCACGCAGGGCACGCAGCGCGCGCTTAGCAACGGCCGCCTGGCAACGGCGCCACTGCTGCCGTCACGCAGCCGAGGCCACGTGACCTGCGGCGGGGCGGGGCGCGGCGCACGACGGCGCGACGTCGGCCACGTGACCGCGGTGCGACCGGAGCCGGGTAGCCTGATCGCTGTTGGTCGTAACGGAAGGTTCGTCGGGCTCGCCGTGGGTCGCCTCTCCGGCGCCCTGAGAACCGTCGCGACCTGGGGGCCTCTGCGGCTACTCCCAAGCCAGGCCCCTGTGCCGATGACCTAGCAAGGCTAGTGGGAACCAGGGAGGTGCCCGACTCTCGGGCGCACCTGTGTATCGGGAAGGTGACGTACCCTGTATTTATGGGAATGCACTTGGCAAGGGCTGTCCACACCCACCGACAGCCCAGACCGGTCTCCACCCTCCTGCCTCCAGCCCTCTAGCGTCCACACCTGGGGTACTCCACTCCGCAGGCAGTGCCACCCACCCGAGGCCAAGCAGTGTCCCACAGGGCACCTCGGCCTGGGGGGTTAAGACACAGGACCAACCATCTTGAGATCTGGCCCCAGTCCCGCGTCCCTGGGACTCCATCCCTGGGCCAGTTGCTAACATTCGTGAATCGTGAGATGGGGCTCAAGCACCTGCCAACAGGAGAGAAAGCTTGGGTGGTGCTGGCAAGGTCCAGCGACATCCAATAATGATGAGTGGCCCCAGGGCCCCAGCACCTCCGTCAGGACACAGGAGGGCCAGAATTGGGCAGAGCCATAGCCGCGGGGCCAAGGAAAGGTTAGGCTGGACCTAGTACGTGACGACCCTGAGGCCACCCCACACACGGCAAATAAAGGCCACTCAAAAAGGGCAGTTTCTCAACTTTATTAGCCTGGAACTCCTCCCTGCCAGCCCCAGGGGCTGGTCCCTGGGCACACTGAGCAGGATTGAGGTCAGACAGATTCAGCTCCTGGCCCCTGGCAGCACAGCACAACTGGTCCAAGGGGTCAGCAGGTGCAAAAGTCCAAACGCTGGCACTTCAGGTGTGGCCGGCTCCTGGCCAGACTCAGGGTGAAGGACGGCCTGCCTCAGCGGCTAAACAGGGCTCTGTGGTCCTCTCCTGGTGAGGGGTGGGGGTCATCCACCACGAGGCAGGGCTGGGTCCTGCACGGGCAGCATTCCTTCCAAGGCAGCTAGGAGCAATTAGTGATTCTGGCCAGGAACTGCTGTGCCCACCACTCGTCCAGGTCAATGGGCACAAAGTCTGTGGGCAGAGTAGAAGGCTGGGCAGTGATGCTGCCTCCCAGACCAGTCAGTGTCTCTCCCTTTGAGCCGACCACAAGCCCCTCACCCAGACCCAAATGTAGCAAGCACTAGGAAGAAGCGGGTCAAGTTCAAGTGCCCTCCCCAATCCCCTAGGGCTAGAACCCAGCAGGGCCCAGGTCAGGGTTGAAGGGAGTAGAGGGGACTCCCTGAGAGCAGGGGAGGGCTCACTCTGCAGCCGGGGGTTGGGGGTCTTCTCCACGTACTGCACAGGCCTGGGCCCACTATCGCCAGCTGGGCCACTACCCAGCTGCTGCTCCACTTGCTGCCAAGCTGCGGGGAGAGGGCAGTCAGGCTGAGCCAGGCCTGGGCATCCTGTCTCCCACCCAGGGCTTGGTGGCCACCCTGGACCCAAGCCAAGAACGGGAATAGGCAGCCCACTGGACAGTCACAGGACAAACAGGCACACAGCCTAGGAAGAGCCCGGTCCTCTAGCTACTTTGAATCAGGTCACAGTGAGGAGAAAGAATAGGGGCCCGGGCCTCACCATCGGGCCTCGACACTACCTTCAGACACAAACCGGACATTTTCCTCATGGGCCAGCGTATAGGTCTCTTGGGTTCCCTCAAGGGATGGAGATGTGGCAGGGGGCCGCCGGCCATTCACCCGATTGAACACAAGCCTTGGCCCCGGACTGTGGAGGGGGGAGGAGCCAGTCAGCAACTATCCTAAGCCCAGATGATGCCTGGCAAAGCTCCAGGAGCAGCTTCAGGCCACACCCTCCACCCCCAGACCAGGCCCAGCCTGGGCACTTCCTTGACCTTCAGGGTAGCTGCATGCTGCAGTGGTGGCCGAGGAGGCCTCTCTCCTGCAGGCCCAAGCCGCCAGCAGCTCGATTCACACCTGCAGTCCCCAGCCCTGTGTCCCAGACCCCCAGCAGGGTTCCATGCTCAAGGCACACAGGCGCTCCTCCAAGGATCTCTCGGGCACCCCTACTGCCACCTGCATCCCACCTCCCCAGGACCAGCCAGGCCTCCAGCAACCCACGTACGGATCTAAGCTACAACCAGATCACTCTGACCCAACCACAACTGGCCAGGCACAATTCTCGGCCATCTTCTCCCCCCACAGAAGCTTCTCCATCTCACCACTGTCCCCAGTGTGGAAGGACCCAGACAAGAAACAGGCAGTCTTTGCCCTTCCCTCTTCCTGGCTGCCTTAGGCTCCATGGGGATGAGCCCTAAGTGATGGTCTGGCCAAAGAGCACTGAGTGGAGAAGTTGTGACTTCAACCCCAGCCCATCCCTGGAGGTCCCAGACAAGGCAACACTCTTGCCCATGGGGGTGGGAATGCTGAGTGAGGAGATGGCCCCCAGGCGCTGGAGCTCAGTCTGGTGGGCATGGGATGTCCAGGGAGCCACTGGGCCTGTCCCGGTCAGCGATGAGCGGGGCCCAAGGCAGTGATGGACTGCCCTTGCTGGCGGCAGCTGGCCTAGCCCTGCACACACAAAGCCCAGGATGGGGCCGTGGAGGGAGCGGGGCCCACACCTACAGCAGGAGGTGGGAGCCGGGAGTCCTGGGCTGCACGTGCCACTCCGCCAGGCACTCGCGGTCCCGCCGGCCTGCTCGCCTTCCTGGGCTCAGGTGCCCCACCGCCGCTCGGGGGTCCTCCTCGGCTGAGAGGGGCACTAAAATAAAGAGGAGTGTCTTGAGGGGCACCGGTCCCGCCAGCTCCAGGCCAGCGAAGAAAATGTAGGGGGCGGGGCTCCTCCCAGGCCTGAGCTGCACCAACCAGAAAGTATGAACGTTTGTCCTCCACTTGGACAACCCCCTGCCTGCCACCCCTGCCCCCACAAGCCTGCAGACTCCAGGAAAGGGAGGCTGGACAGCAAAGAAGGAAAACCGAGAAGGGAATTGCAGCCATGGGCTGTGGATCCCAGGGACCAAGGCGGTGGCCTGACCAGGGCTGAGTGGGGGCCCTAGCAGGCAGGTACCCACCTAACTCCCCCACCCCTCTGGGAGTTAGTTACGTAAGGGTGCTCCCCAGGCCCTCTGGGGAAAAGGGCGCTGGCTGCAGCGTGCACCATGGATGAAAGCCATGCTGTGCCTGCTCCCACAGCTGCTGCCCGCGGGCACGCTCCAATGTCCCTGCTCAGCACGCACGTGGGCATCCTTGCACTGAGTCTCCTCTCTGACCCCCACGGTCAATCGCCTACCCATTGCCAGCCCAGGACCCTGTCCTCCAGAGGGAAGTGACCCGCCAATGTCACACGCTGTAAATGGGTGTTAGTTCCGGAACATGAGCGCACACCTGCGTGACCTCAAAGCCCATGACTCAGTGACACTCCCAGGCCACCTCCCCCACCTGCTCGCAGGACCATTCCGGGGCCACGGGGTGCCACTGTATCTTCTTCCCGACAAAGCATATCACCGCCACTGTTCTCTGCTGTCTGTCTCACACTGGGAGCCAGAGCTGCTCAGAGGCACGGCCCCACGGCGGCCCAGAACCCCAGCCCGCAGAATTAGCAGGTCAGACGTTTTGAGCACCTGCAGCGCACCAGGCGCACCAGGCGCGGAGGACGCGGCAGTGGCCCAGACACCCCATCTCTCGTGGGCAGTCAGGGTGAGGGATGCTGGGTAGTAAAAAGGCACTACAGAGGAAAAAACAGGGAAGGATGGGTAGGAAGGCAGGTGGAGCCATTTTGGAGGCTGGCCCCCTGAGAAGGTTCAGGAGAGGGGGTAGGGAGGACTCACTGGCAGCGTTGGCCTCCCAGCAGGGTCTTTTCGAGGTCACGGGGACTGGGAGGGGGCAGCTCTGGAAGAGGGAGTGACCTCAGAGGGAAGGGGGGCCAGCAGAGCCAGCACATGCCGTACTGCTCACCACTCCCGGACGCGCAGTAGGACCCACGGCCACACTGGACTGAGGTGGGCCAGGCTCATCAGCACCCTCCTGACCCGGCAGGCTGTGGTGTGCCCAACTGGCTGAGGGCCAGCTGAGGGTGAAGGTGAGGCCTCCAGGGGGTTTTAATGGCTCTACACGGTCTTTCCCATTTCCCTCCCCAGCACTCCCCAACCCCGCCACAGATGCACCCTGATTTCATCAGCAATGGGACTGTGTAGAGGAAGGTGAGAGGGACAGCGGCACCCTGGACCACTCTGCTCCCAGGTTATTTGCCTGGGGGACCTGTCTGTGCCTATGCACCTATGTCCTGTTTACTTCTCTGGGCAGCAGAACAGCCGTGAGGGCAAAAGCTGAAATCACAAGGCAATATTATAACACAGCCTGGATCCCAGGAATTGCCCCCAAGGCCCTGCTCACCTGTCTCCGAGGACAGACCTGTGGTTGTCCTAGAACGCTTTCATCACTAGGAAGTGGCCTCAAAATGTCAACATGCCCCCAGCAGAAGCCCCTCCACCCCCCCAGGGAAGGGCCGCAGCCCAGAAAGATCCCCACAGGCTGCCCCCTCCTGGCAGGCCCCCATCACCTGCACCCTCAGAGCTGCCTCAGGGGCTCCTGAGTCAGTCACCCTGTTTCTCTGCGGCCCCTACCCAAAGCCTAGCCCAGGAGACCTCAGGCTTTTGTGCACTTGGAAGAAAGCCCTGGGTACAGGAAACGCATAGAATAAAAAAAAAACCAAAGGTCCAGAGCTGAGACGAGAAAGTAAAAGGCTCAGCTCTGCAAGATTGGGGGGGGGGGGAGGGTGTCAAGGTCATGTCGAGGCCAAATTGGGCAGGACGGAGATTCCTGTGGGACAGGCGTGGGGCACTGGCAAAACTGCCGGTCAGGAAAGGCGGGCAACTGCAGGTTCCGGCAAGGCCTGAGCATCTGTGGGAGGCCTCCCGTGCCCAGCCAGGGTGTTTTGGGTGAAGGGCGCAGGAGAGCAGCGGCCTGGTAGGGCCAGAAGAACCACGTGCGCTTTCTCCCCAAGCCCGCTCTGCAAGGACGGGGGTGGCGGCCTCCCGCCAGGGCCGGAGCCAGGAGGCCCTGCGGGCCAGCGCCCTAGGATAGTTTGCTCCCGCCTTCCTGGGCAGCTCGCCTTAAACCTTGGCCTCGCCGCCCAAGGTCGCCCGGGGCATCTGAGTCAGCCGCGTGGAGCTGGTCAGCTTCCTCCCCACTCGGGCTCCGCCAAGGTCCCACAGGGCCAGAGTGGGAGAGGGGTTCGTGCACATCCGACCTACCCCCCCCC
>NC_048227.1:38216687-38220727 GCF_002007445.2 Ailuropoda melanoleuca
GGGGCCCAGGGCGCGGCCCCTTTTAACGGGCGGCCGGGCGCGGCGGGGAGGGGGCGGGCCGCTACACGCCCCCGGCCCTTAAAGGGCCCGCGCGTACGGGCCGGCCTCGGGGCACGCGGCGGAGGTGGCGCTCCGGCCGTTGGCGAGACTGGCCGCGGCCCGCAGCCACCAGCGCCCCACCCCACACAGCCCAAGGCCAAGGCGGAGGAAGAGGCCTGGGGCCTAGGACGGCCTTCCACCGCGGGAAGGCCTGGTGAGCCGCGGGGGCGGGGGTCCGGGGGCGCTCTGTGCGGACCCTGCAAACAAGGCCGTTCCCACTCAAGTTGGGGAGCTTCAGCCAAGGTGCCTGGGTGGGCCTGGGCCAGCCTGAGGGGTCATTGTTGGCCTGGGTCTTGGGACTGAGGGCCCAGAGACCAGAAAAAGTGGGTTTGGGCAGCAACCTGGCTCCCTGGGAATCTCCCACCCCGTGGGACAGGAATAGTGGGTGCAGTCGGCTCCCTGACCGAGCCTCCCATGCCACGGTGCACCCCCAGCTCCAGGGACCGGAGGCCCCCTTCAGCCTAGGAGCAGCGTGGGGGTGGGATCTCGGGGAGAGAGAAGGTGGGTGAGTGAGGATGCCCGGTTTGCCCGTTTCATCCCAATTGGCAGGGGGCAGTTGCCTCTCACCCGCACCTCCAACTCAGGTGGCCTGCCCCCACCCCCAGGGTTCCTTCCTAAGAAGTACAGAGGAGTGCGATTACTGCCGGCTCCCGGGCTGCTCAGGGGAGAGGAAGCGTGGCACTCTGGGGTCTGTGAGCCTCACCACCTGGAGGGCTCAACATAAGGCTCCCTCGTCCTCCATTTGGTTGAGTTCAATCTTTAGCATCCTCCCACCCAAGAAAACACTGCCCAGAGTCGTCCAGGAGTCAGCCCCCAAGGCTTGTATGGCCACTGCAGGGCTCACATGCTGTCCCCACAAATACTTGAGGAAGCTCAGTCCAGCAGGCACTAGGGCCTGGGGTGTCCACTGGGGAATTTGTCTAGGAGCTGCCGCCCCCAAGGGGCGGGGGTACTTACCTCGGCAGTGGCCCAGTGGGCTCCTGGAACAAAGGCAGCCCAGCTCCCCCACACCTCACTTTCGGAGCAGACCTGAAGCCTCTCCACCCAGGCAGAGCGCACAACATTGAGGGGGTGAGGGGTAGCACCTGTTGGGGTGTGACAGCAGGAGGAACTCTCACCCCACCTGCTCTGTGCAGTGTCCCTCTCCAGCTACCCCTTGCACCTCTGTGGGTGGTGGGAGGGAGCCAGGCCTGCTCAGGTACTCTTAAGGAAATTTTTGTCCCAGGGGCCCCCTCCCCAATTTTCTCCTCTGCAGGGTGGGCTGGGCTGGGTCAGACCTGTGATCCCGAGAGGGGAGAGATGGGGTCCCCCCAGGCAAGAGCATGTCCATGGAGTGCAGGCCTGGGCAAGCCCCCCCCAGCCCAGCTGGCCCTTCCCCAGCCCCCATGCCCCCCTGCAGTGTCTGTCCTTTGTCCCTCCCAACAGCAGCGTCAAGGCCAGCCTGTGCTAGCTGCCAGGCCTTGAGCGCACTGCTCACTCACATGCTGCAGAGATAGCACAGGGTGCGGGGGGCCGAGGCCCTGGTGTGGGGAGCACGGGCCCCCAAGCTCACACGGACTGAGAGCCCCTCCCTTGGGCACACCCCTCCAGCCTGCATGGACACCCCTGGATGGGCGCACACGCACAGCCTTTGCTTAAGCCCTCTGAAAATCAAGGCCTTGAGGCCCTAACGTTCAAGCCCTGCCCACAGGCCTTGTTTAAGGTCAAAGGTTGGGTCCAGAGCCCTCAAGCCTCTGGGGAGAAGCAGCTGAGCACAGATGATCCTGACAGGTGGGAGGGGAGAAGGTGTGGGACCAGTGGGGGGAAGGAGAGCCCAGTGGCCCCCAGGATAGCTGAAGGAGGAGGAAGGCCAGATGGTGGGGGGCAGGCAGTGAAGCCCCCTGCACCCGTGGGGAGGCCTTGCCAGCCTCACTGCTCCCAGGACACACTGTGGCCCCAGCCTCACTGACCTTCCCCTGCGCTACAGGTCCTGAAGCCCCTGCAGGGTGTCAGTCACCTACCCTGTTGTTGGAGAGGTTGGGAACCTATCCCCAAGCTGGAGAGGGCAGTTGGACCCAAGGGAGGGGCCTCACTCAGTTTGCAGACAAAAATGGCTGTCTGGGGAAGAAAAGGCCTTCACTTCACAGACCCTAATCATCATAATAAAAGCAAATAGTATTTTTCTTTCAAAGATTCTAACTACAATACTAAAACTTCGTCTGAAAGAGAAGGAAGCGTGTTTGCAGTCATTCTCAGTAACTTTCTCCGTCTGAAGTCCATGCCATCACCAGCACGTGTTGGAGGATGGGCTGCTGCCAGTGGAGAGGTGGCTACCAGACCCCCCAGGAAAGGTGCTGGCTGGGTGCTTGCAGCCACCAGCGGCCAGAAACGGAGAGGAGCCATCTTCCTCTACAGCCTCTGGAGGGAGCAGACCATCTTTACCTCGGCCTTGGGGCCTCCAGAAGCATGGGAAAATACATGTCTGTTGTTTTAAGCCACTAAGTTTGGGGTCATTTGTTAGAGCAGCTCTAGGAAGCCAGTGTATCAGGGGAAGTGGTGGTGGATGACCGGACAGGAGGGGAACTGCCCAGGACATGGCGAAGGGCTGGGGAGGAAGCCTGCACCCCCATTGGGGGGTCTCCTGTCTGCTCAGCGCTCTCTGGCCACTAGAGATTTTATCATGTGGATAAACACTCATTTGGAAAGGTGGCCCGGGCCAAGGTACCTTCCACACAGTGCGTGAGAAGCTCAAGAGGGTTTCCTGGGAGCTGAATTCCGCCCCAGGAGACGAAAGCCGAGGAGGCCCCAGTGAGCACAGGCCGTGGCAGGGGACAGACATTACCAGGGGTCCACTGTTCGGCATCACTGGGGGTCCTGGACCCTCCCAGAGTCTGACACACAACCATGACTTTGCAGAAAATGTGTGTTCAAACGTGTACACACAGGCATTCACACGTGCACACATACACACACTCGTGCACACATTGTGGCAAAGGCCGCGGTCAGCCTTCTCTAACTCTGAGCTTGGTGAGCACAGAGTGCAGGGATAGCTCAGCGTCCAGCCCAGAGTGACGAATGTGGCAGGTGGATACTGATGGGGGAAACAAAGGCAAAAGAGAAATTATTACATTTCCTTAACTACCTGCAGCATGTTGACAAGTCCTCAAAACAGGCAGAGTGACATTCCTCTAAGGTCTCAACTGCCCTGATGTTGACACTCTGCTAAGGGCAAAAGGCCATCCTAGCCTGACCCCCGCACCCCATGATCCTGTAAGTTTACTTGAACATATAAAAATTCCTTTGGAAACTTCCCTTCTCTCTACCCCTGCCCCAGGATGTTGGCAAGCATCCCCCAAACGTATGACCCACCAATATACATCTGAAGGGTCTCATGACTGAGAATTTATTAGACGGTAATAAATGACCTTTTCCTAATAATAGGTAGCACCCTCAAGGTCCTGGGATTGAGTCCCGCTGCTTCTCCCTCTCCGTGCTGCTGCCCTACTTGTACATGCTCTCTATGTCAAATAAAATCTTAAAAAACAAACAAAAAAACAGTATATAATGGACCGCTCATGACCCCCGTGCAGCTCTTTCTGCCCATGGGTCCCCCGTCCCTGTGCTTTCATAAAACCACCTTTTTGCACCAAGGACATCTCAAGAATTATTTCTTGGCCGTCGGCTTCGAACCCTAACGTCTTTCCTACATCAGGTATCACCCTAAGGGCAAGTACTGTTACATGGAAGACACTGCTGGGTATTTGGGCAGCTTCTGAAGCTGGGCCATATGACCTGGAGGAAGCAGGGAGACTGGTCAGTCTGGTTTCTTGCTTTTTACAGAACACGTGGTGTAAAGGAAAACACCTGCAACACTTTATACCAAAGTGTCCCACAGAGTAACTCAGTTCTGACACTATTTGCCCGGCATGAGCGCAGACCCCCCCCCCCCCCGGGGGGCCCCC
>NC_048227.1:38221205-38254669 GCF_002007445.2 Ailuropoda melanoleuca
GGGGAAGGAGCACGGAGCTGCCAGGCCCTGCCCCCTGCCCCGGAGCGCCCCTCCCCCTTCCCGGCACCTCCGTGTAGCCGGAGGCTCCCGAACCCCTTCACTTCGGGTTTTCAGGGGGGCCCGTTCCACAGGCGCGGTGGATTAGACGGTCGGTGGTCGGTGCTGGGCTCGGTCTGCAGCCTTAGTCACACGTCGGGGCCCCTGGCCACCAGCCCCCAAGCTCCAGGAGTCACCCGATTGGTGTGAACCCAGCTATGGCTTAAGGGGCCTGTTACGAACCACAGCAGATGTTCCTCTCAGCCCCGCACATGGGACAATGCAGAAAATGCCCAGCTCGGCCGCAAACCAGGTGGAGGGAGGCAGAAGGTGACTGAGGCCAGAGAAGGTCTGGGCTGCGAACCAGAGAGCCCGTGGAAGGGCGGCCACGTGCAGAATGCCAGTGGGGCCGCCTGGAGGGGGAGGCCGCCGACCGACCGAGGGGCACTTTCCCGGGGTGCCTGTCGAGAGCGGCCAACTCGGTATCACGTGCCCACCCTAAGCTGCGAGACTGCCCTCCTCGCCGACCCAACCCACCTCCCGGCCCGGCCACGACGATCCCAGTGAAGCCTGGTCGGGGCCGTCCTCCGAGCCCTGTCCAGCCAGGGTGACGTCGGGTATGGGGGTCTCCCACGTGAAAAACTGCGCAACAAAGGAGATAAGCCAGCCCGCTGCAGCACAGGGCCCCTGGGAGGCACACCACACAGAAGGCTCCGGCTGCATTCAGGCCTCACCGACCCCCTCGCACCGTCCCCGAACCCGGCCAGCGCTACTATCTGGGCGTCACAGAAATGCCCTGAGCGTCCCAGAGTCGCAGGGCCTGCAGGCTAGGACCGCCATCCCCGCAGGAGCCCCGCCCAGCTAGGAAGGCCCGCCTCCGAGGAACCCTGCCGTAGCCACGCCCCGCCGGCTCCGGACGCCCCCGGTTGCCATGGTTTCCAAGGCGCAGGCGCAAATCGTTCCCCCCCCCGCCCGCGTCCCTTAGGCCCTCTCCGTCCGCTCTAGCGCTGGGAGCCCAAGCGACACCCCGAGACTCCCCCCGTCCCCCTTCACGCGGACCCGGCCAATCCCGGGGTTCCCACCTCAACCCGCCAGCCGGCTGCGGGACGCTGGGGCCAGCCTCACCCTAGGAGCGGCGCGCATGCACTGTGGCATTTTTGCGCGCGAGGAGGTTGCGTCACAATCCCTTAAATCTCGCGAGCGGCTCAACACCCAACAGCGCCGCTGGTGTAGTGGTATCATGCAAGATTCCCATTCTTGCGACCCGGGTTCGATTCCCGGGCGGCGCAGGCAGCATTTTTCATTTTCCCCATCTCAACAAACTAACTCTCGCTAATGACACCGATTTCAAAAGGAAAGAAAACCAGAAACGAGCAAACACCCTTTCCGGAGCAACGCGGATGAGGCAATTTCAGAGACTGAAAGATTGACAAGCTCAATGAAAACGCCAGGCGGCCGTACTGAGCTGACGGTCACCTGTAAGCCAGCGACCCCAACTTAACCGACCAGTACCCCCGCCGGGGTTGTCGCTCCCGCGCCTGCTGCGGCTGCGGGCTCTTTAAACTCCCAGCCCGCCCCGCGGCGCCGGACTACAACTCCCGGAGGGCTTCGCGGCGCCGGACTACAACTCCCGGCGGGCCGCGCGGCGTCGACATACGGCTCCTGGTGGGTCTCGCAGCAACTGACTGCGGCTACCGGCGGGCCGGCTGAGCTGCTGAGATGCTGGTGGCGGCGGCGGCCGAGCGGAACAAGGAGCCCATCCTCCGTGTGCTGCGGCAGTACATGGACCCGGCCCAGCGCGGCGTCCGCGTGCTCGAGGTGGCCTCGGGCTCCGGCCAGCACACAGCCCACTTCGCGCGGGCCTTCCCCCACGCCGAGTGGCAGCCGTCCGACGTAGACCAGCGCTGCCTGGACAGGTGCGACCCCGGCTGGTGAGAGTGGGCGGGGCGCGGGGGCAGGCGGAGCAGGGCCTGTGCCGCTGTCCCGACTCCCCACGCCGCCGGGACCCCGCTCAGCTCCCCCCCGCGTGCTGTCCTTCTGCAGCATCTCGGCCACCACTCAGGCCCAGGGGCTGTCCAACGTGAAGGCCCCGCTGTACCTGGACGTGACCTGGGACTGGGAGCACTGGGGCGGGATTCTGCCCCAGTCGCTGGACCTGCTTCTCTGCATTAACATGATCCACATCAGCCCCCTGAACTGCACCGAGGTCTGTGGGCGCGCGGGCGAGCCACCCCCCTCGCGTGCAGCGGGAGGGGGCGGCGTGGCAGGTTTGCCCCGCATCCCAGATGGCCAGGCTGGGCGTCTGGCCGCTAGCTGAGGGCGCTTTCCTCACTGACATCCTGCTTCCTCCCTCCCCAGGGGCTCTTCAGAGCAGCGGGACATCTGCTCAAACCCAAGGCGCTGCTGATCACCTATGGGGTGAGTGCTTCTGCCAGACAGGACGGGCCTCCCCTGGCAGGGCAGACCTGATCCCAGCCAGTCTCGCTGTGTCCTACTTTCTGCACTCCCTCCTCCTGGTTTCAGTGTTTTCAGTTGCCTTCTCCCCTCACTACCCATCATCATAAAACTGCACCCAGGGTCTTCCTACCAGTCTCCCTGCAACCCCCTGGCTCATCAGTTGGTCCTCAGCTGTCCCCCATCTTGGGGGCAGGGAGGGGTGTGTCCTTTTCATTCTCTGGGTGCCAGCCTACAAGACTGCCTGTGTGTCGACTGAAGCATGGCTGACCCCGTGTCTGTGGGTGGCGGGCAGAGCCGTGTCCCCCGTCTCCGCAGCCTTATGCCGTCAATGGGAAGATCACTCCGCAGAGTAACGTGGATTTTGATCTAACTCTTAGATGCAGGTCAGAGCCGGATAGGTGGGGGGCCTGGCTGGGAGGGCAGGTGGGCTGGGGGACCGCCCCCAGCCACAACTCCACCTTCTCCTTCCTCCTTACTGCAGGAACCCTGAGTGGGGGCTGCGGGACACAGCCCTCCTGGAGGACCTGGGCCAAGCCAGTGGCCTGCTCCTGGAGAGGATGGTAGGTGGGAAGGGCTGGGGGCACAGGGGACTTCCCTGGGGACCAGGTCAGCTGCAGCCAATGCCTCTCCCCTAGGTGGACATGCCAGCCAACAACAAGTGCCTGATATTCCGGAAAGAGTAACTCCCTCCTGCTCTCGCATGTTTGTGTCTCCACCAAGACCCTTTCTGGAACAAACCAGATATCAGCCCCTGCCTCCCAGGGCTGGGCCAGGAGGTCTGGCCTTGCCCAGTCTGGGGGCTCTTGGCTGATGGCCACAGGGCTGCTTGGAACCTGGGAATAAAGTGTTTTGTGCTGCTCGTTGCTGGTGTCAACCATGCATCCTTCTGGGACAACTCAGCGGGCAGGCTGTGTCTTCAAGGGTTCTGTACTAGGGGCAGGAGAGGTCTGGCCTGTGAGGTCAGGACTTGGCGGCCTCCCGGACCGTGCTGCTCTGCTGAGGGGACAGAGGAGGGACGGAGAATTCAGGCCCTGCTGACTGAGCTGGCTGCCGGGCTCTCGTGCCACAAGAGGTGGAGCCTGTCTCAGGCTGCTCATGGGTTGTGTCCCTGCAGGAAAACGGGAGGTTCCTAAGGAGGGAACTTGAACTGGAGCCCATGCTCCAATGTGGTAGCAGGATACCAGCTAAGGGTCCCCCCTGAGGAGGTCCAGCACCTGTAGGCCTTGAGGTCTGGGGAAAGGCTGGCCTTTATTCAGAGGGACAGGAAGGCAGGGTGGGGTTAGTCCTGGAAGCGGTTCAGCAGCTCACAGGCCTTCTTCTCCAGCAGCTCGGAGATCTTTTTGACACGCTTCTCACTTGCGGCACGGACGTAGCTGCCGGCATCCAGCACGGCCACGCCGTCGTGCACCTCACCCATGATGACTAGCGGGCCGTCACCAGCCGTCACGTTGGGGCAGGGGCAGGTCCAGTCCATGCCACTCAGGGTCACCTCCAGGTACTTGGTGCCCAAGAACCTGAGACCCATCTTGTCGTCCTTGAGCACCTCGTCCAGGGCTACGCGGGCGATGCCGCCCCCCCCCACCTCGGGCTCCTCCAGCACCTCGGTGAGCCGCCCCACGATGGCAAAGTCGCTGCGGCACAGGCTCAGCGCCAACTTGCTCCTGAGGCGGCAGGCCCGACAGGGCGGCGTGCGCGGCACGGGGCAGGCGTCCTCGCAGCTTGCACGGCTCTCAAAGTTGTTGCCGTTGCCCTCGCAGCCCCCATATACGAAGGGGTGGCACTGCTGCAGCAGCGGGCTGTAGGCCCAGCGCGGCTCCCAGCCCTGGCAGCGGCCCTGCACGGCCGGCAGCACACAGGCGTCGCCGGGGCCCCGGGCGCAGGCCTGCTGGCACGCCTCATAGGTCTCAAAGCCCCGGCTGCCCCCCTCGCAGCTGCAAACGGGGAAGGTCATGCAGCCTCCCCGCTGCGGGTCAAAGTGCCAGAGGACCAGGCCGGAGGGCGTGCTGGTGCAGGCCTGCAGGTCAGGCAGGCACTCGGCCGGGTCGGGGGGAGTGGACGCCCTGTCCCCTGCCGACTCCCGCTGGACCACAGAGAGTGGGAAGTCGGCCCGCAGCAGGCCGGCGGCGTTGCGTGCGGTGCACGTGTAGAGGCCCGCGTCCTCGGGTCGGGCGTTGTAAAGCACCAGCTGCCCGATGCTGGTGACCACCACGTTGCCATACATCTGGTCTGGCCGCATGATTAGGGTCTCCCGCTGGTCACTCTGCTTCTCCCAGGTCACGGCTGGGGGCGGGCGGCCGCTGACGTCGCAGTGGAGGCTGGCTGTGCCCCCCACGTACACGGCCTGCGGGGCGGGGCTGCTGTAGAGGGCAGGCGGCATCGGGGCGTCCCCGGGCGTAGGGCGGGCCGTGGTCTCCGGGGGCCCGGGGCTGCTGGGCGGCCAGCTGAGGACGTGCTTGCAGGGCACGACGTGCAGGCGGAGGCCGCGCAGGCAGGCCTCCGCGTCCATGTAGCAGCGGTTGTAGTAGGTGAGGCCGTCCGAGGCACAGGTGAAGCTGGGCTCCTTCTCACAGCGGTCCCGGCAGCGGCACACGGGCTGCCCGTCCCATATGTCGCAGTCGGAGCCCTGCTGAGGGCACGTGAAGCCCTCACATGAGGCCAGCAGCGTGGGCACGGCTGGGCCGCCCTCAGGGAAGCGCGCTGCCACACAGCTCTGCAGCCCACACACGTTGGTACAGCACTTCTCGGCGGCCTCGCAGTCCTGGGGAGTGGGGAGCCGCTCAGTGGGCACCCTAGCTCCGCCTGTCAGCTTGTCCAGAGGGAGCTGAGCCCCTGCTGCCCCTCCCCAAACCCGTCTCCCCTGGGGAAAGCTGACCGCGTTTGCAGAAATTTCTTTCCCAGTGTGTCACGTCACTGAAGCTCACGGAATCGTCAGATCCTCGCCCCCCCCAGAGCAGGTTTCGTTGACGGACAAGGAAACCAAGGCCGGGGCGGGGGGGCACGTACAGTGTGCTCAAGGCCACTGCAGGGGGTGCTGGGCAGGGCTGCAGGGCAGATGTCCACGTGTGGCCCCCTGCCTTTCGACCTTGCTGGTCCTCAGAACTGGTCCTAGGGTGGGGGTAGGCAGGTTTGGGGAGCGAGAAGGAGGCTCTTAATCCTCAGACCTATGAAGGCGAAGACTGGGGGTGTCCCCTGGGAGCCTCATACATGGAACAGCTTTTAAAACCCCAGCGGTGGAGTGTGGGGGCCTGAGGAGGAAGCTGACTCCAGGACTGGGGCCACAGGGCAGCTCCTGGGGTCCCCCTCTGTGGGCAAGGCCTGGCTGCCGGAGCAGGGCTGGTGGAGACGGTGCCTGTGCTTACCTGGTCCCCGACGCACTCACGCTCACAGGTGCTCTGGGCATCCACCCACAGGTTGGGGCTGAGCTGGTTGGGGCACACGCCTGGATGGCTTCTGGGTCCTGGTGGCAGGCCGGCCCCCAAGGTCAGCCCAACCACGAGGAGCAGCGGGAGTGGCCTCGGGGCCAGCATGGGGACCGCCGGGCCAGGGGGCGGGGGATGTGACCACCAGTCCCTCCTCAGGCCCTGCCTAGCCTCCCTGCTGAAGGCATCTACCTTTCCAGGCCTGCAGTTGCTGCTCCTGCCCTCGGGCCCCCAACCGATCCCCGAGGCTCTCCCCTGGCCCCCAAGGTCCGAGCCCACAGCAGATGCTTCGGCCCCAGTGCGAGGGGCTGGGTAGGTTCCGGGCCTCTCCCAGCTCTGAGTCTGTGCATGTGGCGCCGGCCCCTCCCCTGCCTGGCCCCTCCGTGGTCAGCGCAGGGCAGGGGGTGGGGAGGGGAGGAGGGCTGGGGAGGGGCCAAGGCCCAGGAGCACAGAAGACACTGGCCACGAGGGTCACCGAAGGGCGGAGAAGGGCCAGAGAAGGACCCGAGAAGGGCTGGCTCTGGCGGGGGAGGGGAGGGAAGGGGACTCTGTAATTGGAGCCCCTCCTCCCTCTAGGCACTGGGCTGGGGATAGAAGGGCCCAGGGATCAAAGCTGCCTCTCATACCTTCCCAGCCTGGGTCAGAGGAGGGGGCTGGGCTGGCCTACCCCTCTGCCTCCCCAACCTGCCCCAGCTGTCCCAGGGCCTGGATCTCCCCCAGGCAGGTCCAGGCCAGCCTCTTATCTACACTCACCACCTCCAGCGAGACAGAGGCACAGGGACTCTCTGTTCAGCCCTGCAACAAGTAGGCAGTACGTTCCCTTCTCAGGAAAAAATCTCACAACCTTCTCCGTGATCCTTCTTAGGGTCACAACCTGCCATCTGGTCTTGGGGTCAAATTGAAACCCTATCTGCTAGAGAGGAGGGAGGCCTTCGGTGACCCACAGCTGATGGGGGTTGGGGAGACTGATGCAGGGCAGGGCTCTGCATTTCTAGAGCGCCCCCCAGCATGGCTCCTGGTCCAGGCTCTTCCACGACTGGGCAAGGCAGGTACCAAAGAACTGAGGTCCCGGAAGGCTCAGCAGCTAGGAAACTGTGCTGGCCGGTCCAGCCACCCGTCACACAGGCAGCAAACACTGGAAATGGGGCTGGTGGGACCGAGGAATGGAGTGTGTTTACTTGGGCTGACTTGAATTTCAGTCGCTGTGGCCCCATGCCACACAGTCCCGAGAGGCCAAGGTCACCTAAAAAGCACCCCGGAAACGGCGAGTTTCCCGGGAGCTGCACAAGCCCCTGGGAGGAGAGGCCTTCCCTCCGGGGCGGGCGGGAGTGGAAGCCCCTCCTTGGCAGGGCTGGCAGGGAGATCTAATGCAGCAACAGGACAAAGCCACTGGAGTCCGCCCTTCCAAACCCTTCCCAGGGGCCTGAGGCCCTGCGTCTGACCTTCCGACCTGGGAGGCAGGGTAATAAAAGCCTTGCCTGGTCAGAGTGAGCCCAAAGGGGCACCCCAGATGCAGGGGCCGCATCCAAGGGTTATGCGGGGTTCCAGGCCCAGGACAGTCCCTCAGAGATGCAGCCCGAGGCCTGGGTCCCCGAATGGTGGGAGCAGGGAGGCTTGTTCGGAGGGGTTCCCCACCCCCAGTACCCACCACACCCCTGCACTGAGGACTGAGCTCGCACACTGCGTCAGCAGGTGGCTCTCCCACCCCAGGCCCGGGTCTGGGTCCGGGAGGCTGTGCTGAGTTGTGGCAGGCGGTAACCCCCCAGGTTACCCGCTGCATCTCTGGCTCGGTGCCCAACACCCTCGGGCAGCACAGCCAGCGTGGCGTTAGGCCACAAGACACGGTCATGGTGGGGGGCTCGGGGCGTCCCAGGTTCACCCCCGAAGGCAGCAGGGAGGTGGTGGTCTCTGGAGCGCGGAGGGCTGCCTGTCAGGCCCACCGAGAAGCGCCCTGCACGTGGCTGGACCGAGGGGGCCGCTGCAGCCAGGCTCCGCCCTCGCAGCCAGGACCGGCACCAGCCATCGAGGCCGCAGACAGAGGGGTCCGCGCAGCAGCACCAGGCCCACCCCGCCACGCCACCCCCGCCTGGCACTTGGCTAGCCACAACCAGAGGCTTTCGTGGATATAAAACGCAGCCTGGCAATCAGAGCTGAATTACGTTTACTGTACAAAGAAAGGAAAACCGTCCAAAACGAGCCCAGGAATGGTGTGTCAGACAGCAGCGAAGGGTAGTGTTGATAAAGTGAACGTAGGACGTAGGACTGTCCACGTCCTCAAAACAAAGTCTGTGACTGGGTTCAAAGTCCAAAAACGCCCCCCACCCCCCCGCGGGCAAAGACAGGATGGGTGTGGCCTCCCCTGCCTGACCCTGCTGAGGCCAGGCCTGTCAGGGACCCCAGGCGCCCCCCACGCGCAGGCCGTGCCCCCGCCCTGCCTCCCACACACACAGCGAGAGTCCCAGAGCCCAGGGCGGGGCCGTGAGGAGGAGGGAGAGCTGAGCACCAGAGAGACCGTGCAGGTCGCCAAGCAGCGGCAGGAGGCGGCCAGGCCTCCTGCTCGGGGCTGGCTGCTGGCTTCTCCAGGAGAGGCTCAGGGTCCACGGCTGGGACCGGTCCAGGCAGCGTCACTAAGAGATGTGTCTGAACGGTTTTGGCGACGTGCGACCATGAGGGCGACACCAGAGGAGCAGGGGTCACACCCGAGTCCAGCGAACAGAAGCTGGTGAGAACAGGGTCCAGGTGCCCGGAGACAGGCGGGTCGGGGTACACCCCCAGAGCACCCCGCAGCCCCACGGGGCGTCTCCTGCATCTCTTCCTCAGAGAGACGGGAATGTCACGGGGTCCCACCCTACCTCCTCTGGGGAACCGAGCCCTCGCCCCCAGCCCTGAGCCCATCCGAGACTCGCAAGATGTTGTCCAGGAAGGCTGGCGGGAGCCCAGGAAGCTGCGGCCACACCACGCAGACTGCCGGGGGCCACGGCTGCCACCCAGCCATCTCAGGGCGCCCACCGACCCCCGTGTTCGCAAAGGCTGGCGGAGGCAGCCACAGGCCTGAGCACACCACCCACCCCTGGCCCCTGCACAGCCCACCCACCGCATGAAGTGTCCACGAATTCAAAGCTTGAAGCCCTGACCAGGATTCCTCCCCATCTTTGCCTCAAATCCCCTCCCTCTCCAAATGTCCCAAAGCCTGACCCCACCGCTGACAGGGGCTCAGCATGTGGCTGCGTCGAGGCTGCCCTGCCTGTCCTTTAAAAATGTACAAAACGGTGAACATCTTCCATATAAATAAGAAAGGGAGCCAGGCCTCCCGGGTCCTCAGAGACAACCCCCTTGAGGCTGGGGCCAGGCCGAGCCGTCATCTGGGCGTTTCCCAACCGCACCGCACTCTGGGGTCCCAGGCTTGCTCCCCGAGACCCCCGCAGCTCTCTCCGGTCCCACGGAACTTGTGTGGCTGAGACCACTGCCTGCGCCGTGCACCCCCATGCTTCCCAGGAGGCGGCGTGGCCAAAGCCTTCCCTGCACACGGCGCCAGGCCCAGCACCCGGCCAGAAGCGTTCCTGCAGCACAAGCCCTCCCAGAGTGCACTGGACAGGGTGGCGCCCAGCCTGCCCGCTAGGAGATCTTGCAGTTGCTCCTTGAGCAGTTCTGGGGCGGGCTCTGGGGAGGGCGGATGGACTTGGACCTCTTGAGGCTGTTGCCCTTGTTGCTGCTGCCCCCTGCCCCGCTGGCCAGCGAGTAGGAGCGCCCGTGCATCATGACGGCGTTCATGCCGTTGGCCATTGAGAAGGACTTGAGATGGCTCTTGATGGTGACGGGCAGTGGGAGCTTGTCGATGAGGTGCACGGGGGTGCAGGAGACAATGGCCCGACAGCAGAGGTCCTGCAGGCTGAACACTACAGACGGGGTCAGACCGTGGGGGTGGGGGGAGGGAGAGGTCAGACTGTGGGGAGTGGAGAGGACTGCCAAGCCCTCAGGGTTCCCCTACCCTGGACGCCCACCACTCCACCCCAGCTGCCAATGTCCTGGGAGCTCTGCTCTGGGGCCTGGCAGGAGACGGAGGCTTCCAGCCACCCTGGCCCTTCTGGCAGCTCTGGTGGGACGGGGCTCAGGTTGAGGGACAGGGAAGCACACAGCCAGGACCTTTATGGGTCAGCTCTAGGACGGGAGGCTTAGAAGCCACTCCCTTTTCACTCCGGGGCAAAGTCCACAGAACTGCCTTCCAGCACGGAGGTGCAGACGGGGCGTCCTGCCCGGTCCCCTCCCGGAACACCAGGACCCCACACAGAGCTAGCTTAGCCAGCATGGCCGCCAAGGTGCCAGGGAAGCAGCTGAGGAGACCCAGCTTCCCCCGCAACCCAGGAGGCAGGCCCGAGTGGGCTGCCGGGGGCCCAGTCCGTTTCCGTTTTCTGTGGCAGCCCCTTACCTCGGTTGGGCCTCCAAATCTTCTCCATGCCATGCCTCATGAGCACGATGCGGGACAGCTCGGTGAAGGACTCGATGACATTGAAGTTGCACAGTGGGCTGACCTCAAAGAAGGTCATGCCGTTCTTCTCCGCGTAGGCGCGCGCCTGCTCTGTTGGAACTTGCCGCTTGAAGGCCAGGTGCAGCCGGTTCCCAACCAGGATCCGGGGGACCCCCGGCGCATGCTTGAGGGGGCACAGGACTCAGCAGAGGCACAAACATGGGACACCTCCCCCTTGGCACTGTGTCCCAGGCGCCAAAGTAGGCAGGGCCCTCACGGTCCATTCCGGTCATCGAGGGCTATGGGGACACAGAGCTGGGGCCATGGGGGGGGGCAGCAAATCGGACCTCCAAGGCTTCCTGCTGGGCATGGGAGGGCATACACCTGGAAAGGGTGACCCTGAAGGGTGATCTGTGGTGCACACCTACCTCATCGATCTCCTTGATCCACCGGTCGATGCCGTCAAAGGACCAGCGGTTGGTGATGTCATAGACCAGGAGGATCCCCTGCGAGGGAGACATGGGCGTCGAGAGGCCAGGGGCCACCTGGATGGAAGGGGTCCTGTTCCGGGCACAGTGCCCGGTGCGACCAAGCACCGCTCCCTCCCAGCACAGGTGGGGCCAGGGACACTCGGCTCCAGCCACATGGCTTTCGAGTAGATAGTATGGGTCACTCAACACATGGCAATGTGGGAAATGCATGGCTCTGAGACTCTGTCACGTGTCAGAGGTGCGCACAGTCTGGGCAGCTCTGGGTCCATCTCCTCACTGAGGCCAGGCCTGTGTGGCCCAGATGCCCTCGGTGTGGGGTGATGGCAACGGGGGATCTCGTGGGCTCAATGCGGTCCTCTCCCTAACTTGGGGACATGGCTGGGACAACTGGCATTTTTTTCACCTCTTTGTTCCAAACACACTGGAAGCATTAACCACCTGTGATCCTTTAAAAATCACTCAGGTAAGACAGGCGGTGTATGCCCGTCTACAGGGTCAGGCACGCCCTGCGGACAAGCCGGGCAGGCAGCCAGCAGCCCGGTCTGCGACACTCTGTCCGACAGTGTGCTGGCTCTGCCTGGGGCGCCCGGGGGCTGAGCGGAGGGGGCTCTGTGCTCCAACCCAAACTTGCAGAGCAGGACACCAGTCACTCCAGCAGGCCCCCAGCAGCCGGGCAGAAGATTCGCTACCAGGACTTTCCTGCCACATCCCTCAGAGACCAATTAGTAGAAGCTCAGCTCTGGGCTGTCTGCACCAGTGTGGCTCTCCCGTCCTCCCTGCCCTAGGTATCGCAGGGACCTGTCACATGCCTCAGAAAGGTGACCACCAAGCAGGTGCAGCGGCGGACCCCTGCCTGTCTCTGCCCCTACGCGCCAGGCTGAAGCAGGCTCAGGACCCACCCCATCCTGTCCCACCAAGGCTCCGTTCACCTGTGTCTGTCACACACAGGGACGATGAAGCTGAGATCAAAGAAACAGGGCATCGCCCTCCATCTCAAAATGAGCCTTTCCCCTCAAAACTGTCCTTCCAATTCTGCAAGACTAAAGGGTAGCCCCTAAGTCTTGTAAGCACAAAGGCCAAAATCCCACTGTCTGGCCGGAAAGCCTCAAGCAGAGCCGCGCACAGCCACCTGCCGACTGGGGAGGGACACTCGCTGGGGAGGAAGAGCCAGGCCTGGAGGGAGAGCCTTCGCGACAGATGGGCACAGACCCACGTGACGTCAAGGGCTAAGACGACAGCAGTTTCGGGAGCACTGGAGTGTAAGAGTGGCAGGACCCTCGAGAGGCTGGGTGTGAACGCTGCTGTCTGGGGCACAGGGAACAAAGCCTCCAGCCGGTGTGCAGTGAGAGCCATGCCGCTGACCCTCCAACCTGGGAACGCCCCTTCTAGAAACAAGCGAGGGTGTTCCCGTCAGAACTACGCCTGCACGTGCAGTCCCAGGACTGAGGAGTAAGTGAAGCTATGGACAAGGCACGGCGATGACCCACCCAGAAGTGCACGTGGGCATGCGGCAGACTGTGGGAGACACCAACACACAACTCACAGAGCAAGTCTCCGTGCACAGCCACATGCTGGAAGGCTGGGCAGGGACTCACGTTCTGCCGGCTCACCAGCGTGAGGCTGAGGCACTCAAGCCAGTGGGCGGAGGCTCCTTTCTTGGGCTCAGGGATCAGCTGTACCCCTCAGCCGTGGGGGAATCCCTGGCTGTCCCTCCCAAAGGCCGACGACCACCACCCTTCTGGGGCTGCCCCAGTCTGGTGTTTGACAGAGGACCCCACACACACCCATCACGGGGAGGAAGGACACACAGTGGGTCACACTGTGCTGTGGGCAGCAGGGACCAAAAACGATCATGGACGTGGCAGAGAAGGACAGGTGGGATGAAGCACAGGCAGGACAGCGGAGAAACCAAGGCAAAGCTCTTCATTACCGCAATACCCCAGGGGTTCCAGGGTCAGCTGTGAGGTCCAAAGGAGGAGGAGCAAATACATTCTCACTACATTCTATTTCTGTAACCAATGGAAGTCATACGTGCTCAGACTTTTTAAAAGAGTGGGTACTCCAGGGTAGAAACAGAATGCCTCCCATTTCTCCAGGAATAACCGGTTACTGTCTTATTCCGGACATAGACAGGGTCACGGTGCACGCTGCCCCGCCCCCACCCAGGATCCCTGCCCCACAGCAGCCAGCAGCCATGCCAGGCGCATCAGGTAGGGCCGCTGTTGGCGCTCAGGTCATGTCACCGAATTTAACCACCAACACCTGCGAAGAGCCCCGAGCACCGGAAGATAAAATCCCTACACGTGGAACTGCAGGGCCCAGGGGGTGGTGCCCTTATTCTAACAAAGTTATTTCTACTGGTTTAGGAGGGCACACACGTGTGCAGGGGGCGGGGAGGGGCAGAGGGAGAGACTCTCCAGCAGGCTCTGCACTGAGCGTGGGATCCCACGACCCTGAGATCACGACCGGAGCTGAAACCAAGAGTTGGACGCTCCACTAATTGAGCCCCCCAAGCGCCCCAAAGTTATTGTTTCTGAGCTACAGCTTCTCCCACAAAAGAGGCACAGCTTTTAAGTAAGAACAGTTTGATGAGTTTGGACAAACGAACATAGCTGTGCCACCACCACCCCAAGGATCACAGGTGCCTTTCTCATGGACCTAACTTTTGCACAGGTAATGCATTTTGTATTGTAAAGTTCCTAAGGATCAAAAAGGTTCCAGTGAAAGCCTCTGCCTATGCCCCCACAAGGAGCACTGAAAATGGGGAACAGCTATCAAACAGCTCCTGGCCCACATGCCCACCCACCTGGGCAGTGACGGGCGGCATGCTGGGGCCCCCATCAGCACTCACTCTATGGTAATTGCGAGCCCTGGACCATTTTCCACAGGAAACCCCTTTCCATGAAAATGAACTGAACCCTCTCTAACCAGACCAGTGCCTAGCCGTGCTCCGCTAGGGCTAATCCAGCTGACACCAAAGCCTCCACGAAACACAACCTCCCCTGCCCCCAGCTCCCTCCTTACACTGAGCCCAGGGGACCCCAGGGGACCCCAGCGAGCGGTGCCAGCCTCCCAGGGACAGGAGTGGCCACCTCAGACCCCAGCAACAGCAAACATGGGCCATGGAAAGAAAGCACTCATGGCAAGAGCCCCAAGACCGCACTGTTGTGGGGCAGGTGAGTGCAGCCAGCGGCTGGCCAGGGGCTTCTGTGACCCGGGCCCTTAGGGACCTGCAAGGCCTTTCTCTGGTCTTAGGTGAGGGTAGGAGAGTGACAGGAAACACAAAACTCAAGTAGAGGCCCCACTATCCTGGGTTCCATCCGCTGCAAAACCAGGGGGGTGCCACCCCACAGACGCCCTGCACCTGTTCACTGCCACCGCCAGATGGGATGGGGGCAGGACAGGGGCCTGCTGCCACTCACCCAGGCCTGAGATCGACCACGGGCTCCTCCAGCCCCAGAACCGGCAAAGCAAAAGCACAGCCGATCCACAGCTGGCCGGGCCGGATGCTCTGGAGAACACCGGCACGCTAACGCTACTCGCTTCCCCAAATCGGATTACCCGGCAAACGTGCAGGCTGGTTCTGTGCTTCCTTTCGTGGTCCTCAGGTGGCTGCTCGGAAATGCGTGTCTGTGGCCTGTCCCATGCTGACACTCAGAGCAGACGGGGCAGCTGAGGCCAGGGGCCCACTATCATCACATGCAAGGGAGCCAGCCCCAGCTCTCCAGTTTTCCTTTGAGTACAAAAGTCATGTGTTTATCGTAGCAAAACTAGGAGATACTCAAACGCAAAAGGAGCACCACAGAGCTCACCCCAGGGTGCGGTGACAACGAACACCACCATTCACAACGTCGCATCTTGTGCGCATGTAATCACGCATGCAGTCCCCTCTGTAAATAAGAGGGGTCCGCGGACCTTGTGCCTGAGCTCTCCCCACGCTCTCCTGAAGGGCACTGGGGGCAGCAGGGAGTTCCTGTTACTTATCCTCACCCCTGGTGCTGACAAATGCCCCAAAGCGGCACCCCACGCCCCGAGGTCTTTCTGTCGTTCGTCACAGAGGATCCGCTGCCCCCTGTGTAACTGCCAGTCACACACCACCTCTGCAGGGCGCCTGACACAGGGGCGAGGGCGGGAAGCCTGTGCACAGGTGACATCACCAAGCCAGCAGCTGCACGAGCACGGCTCACACCTCTGTGCCCAGCCTGGGGGTCCTCCACTCCAGCCTCAGCAGAGAGCAGACGAAGGCCCCTTCAGGGTCTTCCTCCCTGTACGCAAGCTGGAGGGGCTCCCACTCAGGAAGGCCCTGGAGGAAGGGCCGGGTTGGGTGTTCCTGTCGACGCCTGCTTGGACTCAGTCTGACTGTCCCAGACCAAACTCCCCTCCGGCTTCCCCGGTGCCATAGAGCAGAAAGAGCAGCACAGGTGTGGGGGGGCTTGCTGGGCACCCCTCACTGCTCACAAAACACGCCCGTGGGGCTCCTCCCGGGCCCCAGCCAGTCCCCCGGAGCCCGCGACCCTGCGGCACACAGCAGGTCTGACTTCAGGGGTCTCCTCGGCAACTCCAGAAGCCTGGGGAGGGCACGGGCTGCCCTGCGGCACAGACAAGACCGGTCTTTCGTCCAGACCGCTCAAAGCTTACACCGCAGTGAGAGTCAACAGCAGATCTGTGCACGCAGCTACCGTCCCTTCCCTTTCCAGCCTCCAACCACACTCAGATCCAGTCGGCACGCAAGCCCAGAGGACGCAGACAGAAACGAGCGGGTGCCCACGCCCCTCTGAGGACCCAAGGCAGCCCCTTCCCTGGAGGCTCCAAGGCTCAGGCTCCACCATCCTAATCAGGGATCCAGGTCAGCCCACCCCGGAGCCCCCAGCCCTGAGACGGTCCTGGGAGGCAGGGAAGTCTCCTCTTCTTCCCGGGGAACTGGGTGGCCCAGTGGTGTCTGTGAGGGTCTCGTCACCCCTCCTCTGGCACCTCTGACAGCAGGAGCCAGGGGAGCCGATGGGCACAGAGGGCACCGTAGCTTAGACTCCTAGTGGAAGCCTGGTGTTCAGATGTCAAACTTGGCTTAGGAAGAATCACGCACGTGGGGTCTGACAGCACTGCAGCGGGAGGTCATCCTGGAGAGTGGCCCGGGCACGGTTGCTGGGCTTACCTGCGCGCCCCTGGAGTAGGACCTGAAGATGGTGCAGAATCTGCCTTGGCCCGAGGTGTCCCTGAAACACAGGGGTCGGGGCACAGCCCATGGGACCCCAGCGTGCACAGCGTGACCCCTGTGAGGTGCCGACCCCCGCCCCCTCCCACTGCACAGCTCACCCTGGGAGACGAGGGCCTGTGTGCCTTGGAACCTTACCCTGCTGGCCTGGAGAACCCCATTCTCGTGGGGGTTCTCGCCACCTGCTGAGGGTCTGAAAAATGCCCCTTCGTGCGCAGCCCCGTGAAGAGCAAGGGCGGAGGGGCCACGGTCACGGTGGCAATAAGTGTTCACGGGCCAAAGGGAGCTGGGCTCTAGTAGATCAAACAGCCCAGACTTCTGCTTTCTACATCACAGGGACACGGTCTGTGCACACGGCTGCTCCAGGGAGCGTCAACAGGACGCCGTCCCGTCTGAGGACCCCTGACTCGCCTCGGGCATCGCGCCGTGACACTGAGGTGCTGCAGCCCCTGCCCCGGGCACCTCGTCCTACGGGGCCTGACTCACCAGAGCTCCAGCTTGACCCGCCGTCCATCCAGCAGGATGGTGGTCGTCTTATAGTCGATTCCTGGAAGGAAGCAGAGGGCAGCTGCAGGCGACGTGTGCGGACAGGCCCACCATGACCCACCTCGCCAGGGCAGAGGGCCATGCCACCCCCACCCGGAGCCTTCCTGTGGCTCCAGCCCAAGCAACCCGAGCCGCCCATCCTGGTGTCGCCGCAAGAGCCTGTGCTGGGTGCTGACAGCCACGGGATGGAGGGAGGGAGGCTCGTCTTGGTGCTGACCTATTTCGCCTGGGTCCCGACATCGACCTCCCAGAGGCTAAGCGTGTCTGCGTTCTAGGGTTCACCATAGCCCCCAGGAACTGACGAGTGGAGCGTGCTGGCAGCATGATGAAGGGTCAAGTAACCTCTAAAATGCCATCTCTCTGGAGAGCTCTCTGCAGACCCACGTCTGCCCTAGCTTCAGTTTTTATTTACTCTTTCATGGGACACAGTCAGTCCGAGAGAGGTTCGTAGGAACAGGGCCACTCAACTTACACATAACATCTTCAAGTGGTCTGTGGGCCATTCAGAAACTTCCCACAAGCTATGTCTTCCATGCTCCATTCCTAAGTCTTAAAAATCTCACCAGTTTCTTTACTTTTTATAACACTTGCTCCAAGAGGGCTTGAAAATGGGCTTTTTTTTAAGGTTTATTTTTTATTTTTATTTTAAGATTTTATCTCTTTAATTGAGAGAGTGAGAGAGCGTCAGCGGGCGGAGGGACAGGGAGAGGGAGACAGAACCTCAGAGTCTATGCTGAGTGCGGAGCCTGACACGGTTCGATCTCACAACCCTGAGATCACGATCTGAGCAGAAACCAAGAGTCGGATGCTCAACTGACTGAACCACCCAGGCATCCTGTTTTTTTAAGATTTTATTTATTTATTTGACAGAGAGAGAGAGAGAGAGAGAGAGAGGGAGGGAGCCCTAGTGGGGGAGAGGGGCAGAGGGAAAAGCAGACTCCTCACTGAGCTGAGAGCCCAACGAGGGGCTCGATCCCAGGACCCCAGGATCATGACCCGAGCCGAAGACAGATGCTTAACTGACTAAGCCACCCAGGTGGTGCCCTCCCCCATTCTTTTTTCTAGAGCAATCTCTACACTCAACATGGGGCTCAAACCCACAGCCGTGAGATCAAGAGTCACACGCTGCACCGACTGAACCCACCAGATGCCCCCAAAACGGGCATTTTTAATGCAGGTGTCATTCACACACCATGTCATGTGCACATGGCACTCCCCCCACCCTGGTACCAGGGCCTCTACCCTCAATGTCCTTCTGCCTGGCCCACTCCCCACTGCGCGTGAAAACCTGGCTCCCATGCATCAAAGGACATTAACAGAATGAAAATGGAACCAACGAAACAGGAGAAAATACTTGTAAATCACATATGTGATAAGAGACTGATATCCACAGGGGTGCCTGGGTGGCGCAGTCGTTGGGCGTCTGCCTTTGGCTCGGGGCGTGATCCTGGAGTCCTGGGATCGAGCCCCACGTCAGGCTCCTCCACCGGGAGCCTGCTTCTTCCTCTCCCACTCCCCCTGCTTGTGTTCCCTCTCTCGCTGGCTGTCTCTCTCTCTCTGTCAAATAAATGGATAAAATCTTAAAAAAAAAAAAAAGAGATTGATATCCACGACACAGAAAGAAATGCTACAACTCAATAACAAAAAACAACCCAATTAAAAAATGGGTAAAAGGCTTGAACAGACATTTCTCCAAAGAGGATACACAAATGACCAATACGCACACAGACAGGTGCTCAACCCCACTCATCATCAGGGAAACGCAAATCAAACCGCAATGAGATGTCACTGCACACCGTTTAGATGGTTATTATATAAAGGTGCTGGCGAGGGTGTGGAGAAGCCGGAGCCCGCGTGCACCGCGGTGGGGGTGGCGAAGGGTGCAGGCACATGGAAAACAGTCTGGGGGCTCCTCAAAAAAGCAAACACAGAATTACTATGTGACGCAGAAATTCCACTTCTGGGTTTACAACCAAAGAAGTAAAAGCAAGGAATCAACTACAGATGTATTTGCACACGCACACTCACAGCAGCACCATTCACAACAGCCAGAAGCTGGACGCAGCTTGTGTGTCCATCGGCAGACGAAGGGTAAAGTGTGGTCTGTCATGCAGCGGACCCGTATCCAGCCTTAACGGGGAGCACACGCCAGCACGTGCCACGCCAGGGGTGGGCCTTGAGGGCGCGTGCCGCGCCAGGGGTGGGCCTTGAGGACGCGGCGCTCAGGCAGAGAAGCCTGTCGCAGGAAGACAAACACGGCAGGATTCCACTTCTCGAGGCCCCTCGCGCAGTCAGATCCCTGGAGACAGCAGGGAGATGGAGGTCACAGGGGCTGGGGGCGGGCGGGGAGTCAGCGTTTCACGGGGACGGAGCTTCAGTTTGGGAAGATGGACAGCGGTCGTGGTCCCACAACAGCGCGAATGTGCTGAAGGCCCCTGAGCTGGCCCCTGACGGTGGTGACGGTGGCAGACTTTATATTATGTGTGTTTTACCACAGTTAAAAGAAAAGGGAGAGAGGACTCTCTTGCACGTATTCTCAAGTGAAAGAAACACTCCTTGGGAAGAAGCAAACTCAGGCCTGTCCCCACCGTCTTTCCTCTGCACCTGCCCTTCCCCCCACCCCCCAACTCTTGTCCGCTCCAGGACCCGAGGTCCTGGCTGGGAGCTCCTGTAATTCTATCAAACACGAAGCACAGATCTGGCCCAGCACTTGCCTCCTTTTGGTCCTGGCTCCATTGCTTCTGCGAGACGGAAATGGTGGTGACCAGAAAGGCTGTGGATGTGGACGCTCACGGTCTGGGCAACATCTCCTCTAGGTGGCCGATTGGGCCAGGAGGCTCCGGCCTAGGGGATGGGACACTCCCCAGGACCTCTCCAAGGCTCCCCACGAAAAGGGCAGCCAGGCTGGCAAGTCACCTCGAGGTGACTCCCAAGGCCCCGCTGGGAGCAGCAGGGAGGAGGGCGTGCCCAGGAAAGGCCCAGGAGACGGGGTGCTGCGGGGTGCCTCACTGGTCTGTCTGCCCACGCTCCACCACACGCATCCCGACAGCGCTCTGACTTTGGTCTGGAGGCTCCGCTCTCCAGCGGCTACGGTAAACGCCCTGCCAAGCACACAGGACGCAGATGAGCCCTCGGAGCCGGGAGCTGTACCGAGGAGGGGGGCTGCTCTGCTTCCAGCCTCTCCTACTCTGCAGCCCACCCGGCTGGGTCCAAGGTCTCCCCGGAGCACAGGGTTCTCAGGGAAGGCCGCAGAGGAGAGCTCAGAAGCGGCAGGGAGCCATGTCCCCGCCCCAGCCTGGTCAGGAGCCCCCAGCTCCCACGGAAGGCTGAGCAGCCCATGTGAGGGGACTGAGGAAAGTGCACAGCAGGGCCCAGCTGCGGACAGCCTGGCAGCCGGCCAAGAGCTCCCGACAGGGCGGAGAGCCCCAGGCTGACAGGTTTACGTGGGCACCAAAATTCCAAATACATCCTTTATGCCTACCCTGCCCCTCATCCCCACCTCCCAAATCTGGACAAAAACGTAGAGTATACTTTAGGAAGTCTTAGGAAATATAGACCAACAAGTCCAGAGAGAGAGGCATGCCTGTAGGAAAGCCGACTCTCCCCCCATAAACAAGGACGCACGTCCACCAAACGTCACTGCTCCATCGGCTCTGACAAGTCTTGGGTCTCAAGATCTGTTGCTGCAGAGCTGCAGTCACCCCCCCCGCCCCCCCCCGACAGTCCATCGACATCGAGCACCTCTGTGGAAAACTGTCGGCGACACTGGACATCGTGGACAGCACGGGCACGACCACAGAAGGGTCAGCTGGCGGAAGCTCGGATGACCACCTGGGGGCCCGACGCACAAGGTGACAGGAGCAGCTCATACTGGGTGACGAAGTCTCAAGGCCCAGGAGTGGGAACGCTCTCTGGACAGACACAGGGCACCGGGAGGCCAGCGGCGGCCAGCGGCAGCTGACCAGAGCCCAGGTGCCGTTCTGATCCCTGATCCTTCTCACGTGACCTTCTTTCCTCTGAAAGCTTGTGAAGCGTGTTGTTTGCCCAGTGTTCTGGGGGGTCTTCCCTGTCTGTGCAGGCGCCCGGGGCCCTTTCGGCTACTGCAGCTCTCCCCCCCTCCACCACTCAGCCGACGTGTCCCACATCCTGGTCACACCGTGTTCTCTCATCTCTGCGCTTCTGTTCCGTATTCTGGGAGCTGTCTTCAACTTTACCATTCTCCTCTGATGCTTTAGAAAGTTCTGCTGCTCTTTCTACCTTAATTTCTAAACGCTCCTTGCGGCCCTTGGAGCGCTCTTCTCGAGTAACACCCTGCTCCTCACTGTTGGACGCGGCACCTCTCTGCATCTCAGGCAGTGCCACTAGACTGCGGGGTGCCCAGGTGTCTTTCCTCACACCACCCCTCCGAGACCCCAAGGAGCCGCAGCAAGTTCAGATGACTCTGCTCCAGTGGGGCTCACCATGGAGCTGCCAGGCACCTCGGGCTGTAGGGCGGCCCCTCATCTTCGCCTGGGGGCTGTTCCTGCCAAAAGCTGGCAGCTGCTTCTGGGCAGCCCGGGAGCACGACCTGAGCAGCAGCGGAAGGCCGGCCGGGGCCCTCCACCGCACCCACTTCTCCCAGGGAGCAGACCTCCCGCATCCCTGCTCGGCCCTCGCCCTCGCTTCTGTCCCAGAGGAGGCGGGGGTACAGGATCCCTGCCGGCGCCTCACAGCCCGGCTTCAGGCCCCTGCGCTTAGTCCCCACAGCGGTACCTGCGTCCCGCACAGTCAGCCTCCCTCACCTGATGGAGGCACGGTTCCTAAGAACATCTTTTCTAGTGTGTTACTGGGTTTCTCAAGGGAGTGGCAACTCACTCGACACAAATTACTGTTCAGGTTTCCACCTTACACCAGGCACTGCTTCGGGAACCAAGGGGCTCGTGTCACTGCCAGCTGTCCCACACCTGCACCCAGACCAAAAGCTGCAGAGGGTCCCTGTGAGGGGACACGTGCCGTTGTCACAGACTCAGGATACACAGGCCAGGCACCCCAGGTGAACTGCCGTGCACGCGACCCACGGAGTAGTCCTGAGTCCCACCAACAGCCCCCAGCCGGCAGGTATTTGTCCAGGTGAAGCACGTGCGGACCTCGCTCTGCACAAAGACCCATCCTGCACAAGGCGCAAGCCCCCGCACACCACACTTGGCAGGGTGCCACCACCGCGTGAATCACAGGTATCCTGCTGGTTCAGAATTTCACCAAAAGTTCTTCACCATTTTGGGAAAAAAATCCCCTCCCCCATAGAAACATGCGCCAGGTACACGTCTCCTCGTCACCTTGTCGGCGTCTAGCACGACCGTACCCACGCACAGACGCTTTAGGACCCACTGTCGCAGACACACTGTATGTCCCCGTGCGTGTTTTAGCTGCGCACGCAGATCTCTGCGCACAGATGGCACAGAGGACCTGCGAATGGAACTCACTGCTTCAGCACAGGGAATGCTGCAAAGTGCTGGTCCCAGAGGGCCTGATGCCGCTGAGGACAGCACCTGCCAACAGTGCCCGGACGCCACGTCCCGGCACCACAGCCCAGGCAGGGAGCCGGCCCCAGGAGAACACCGACAGAGGCTGGAGGAACAGGAACGCTGTAATTACCGGCTGCTGGCTGGTGTTCTTGGAAGAGATGGGTCAGAGACGGGAGGTGGAGGGGGGGGAACGGTACAGAAAAGGTCATTTACGTTTCAACTCTCCGGAATGCCTGTTTTTGACAGTCACCCCCTTCCTAGTGGTTTGGGGGGTGTTCACCGAGGCACCCCTCTTGCTTGCAGAGACCCACTTCAGCAGGACCCGTGAGCAGAGCTGCAGCATGCACAGGAGAAAGGCTAGGCACTGCCCTCCATCTCCCCTGGCCTCTCACAGTCGGGAGTGGCCAACCTGTCAAAGATGACCCGGTGCGACGGCCACTCTGCTGGCCGGAGTGGAGGTGTGGTGGTGTCCCCTCAGGGGTCAGCAGACGGACAGGCTAGGAGTCACACTCCTCTCTGCTCCCTCCTTCAGAGCTTCACCAGGGCTCACACGCCTGTCAGCACAGCCTCAGGACCACCGATCTCCAAGAAAACCCACCCTCACTAGGAATGACACGGTGCTTGGAGGGGCGGGGGCGGACACGCAGAAGCGCCAGATAGCTTCAGCTGTCTGCCCGGTCGGCTTGATTTGGTGTGTAAATCGAGACTGTCGGGTCAGTTTTCCACCGCTCAGAATGAAGACCACTGCACACAACCTGGCTGACCTCTGTGCCTGGGGGGGCTCAGTCGGTGAAGCGTCTGCCTTCGGCTAGGTCGTGATTCCAGGTCCTGGGACTGAGTCCCGCATCGGGCTCCCTGCTCAGCAGGAAGCCTGCTTCTCCCTCTGCCGCTCCCCTGCCCTCTGTGCGCCTGCGCGCACTCTCTCTAATTAATAAATAAAATCTTTAAAAAAAGAAAAAAAGGATTCTTTCTGTTCCAGCCCACACTGGATTGCAGCCCAAGAGAGACCCGGAGGCCTTGTGAGGACCCAGCTATGCTGTGACTGGGTTTCTGACCCGCAGAAACTTCTGGTAAGTGGGTACAGCTTTAAGCCCCTTAGTTTGAGGTAATTTCCTAGTCAGCTCGGGGCTGCTGCGCCAAAATACCATCAAGTGGTGGTTTACAAGCAACAGAGGCTTACTGCTCACGGCTCAGGAGGCTGGACGTGGGAGACAAGGTGCACGCAGAGTCAGTGCGCGGTGACCGCCTGTCTCCTGGCTCACCCACAGCCAGAGGGGCCAGGCAGCTTTCTGGGTCTCTTTGACAAGGGCACTGATCCCATTCCCGAGGCTGATCAGGTGTGAAGATGTGAATCCTGGCAGACACAAACATTCAGCCCAAAGCAAGAAGACAGACCGGAAGTATCTACCAGAAATGCGCAAACACACACCTCCGACCCGTCACCAAAAAGCTACCCAAACCAAAACAACACAAAGAACGTTTCATGACAGTGTGGTGGGCACAATAACGCCCCCAACCCGCCCCTGGAGATGTCCTCCCCCTAATCCCTGGAATCTGTCAACCCGCATCCTGCAAGCCGAAGAGACTTTGCAGGTGTGACTGGGGCAATGGGCCTTGAGAGGGAGAGGGTCCTGGCTTATCTGGGTGGGCCTCAGCTCATCAGGAATCCTTAAAGATGCGGACTCTTTCCTAGCCGAGTCAAAGACGAGATGGAAGGAGGAGAGACTCAAAGCCTGGAAGGGCCTGACCGGGCTTTGAAGACAGAAAAGGGAAGGTGGGTGAGGCATGTGGGTGGTCTCTAGAAGCTGGGGCGGCCCCGGTTCACAGTCAGCAGAGGCACGGGGGGCCTGCAAAGGCCGAGACCCGGCGGAAAGGAGCGCCCAACCACTCGTAACTGTAAGAGCACGTAGGTGTTACTGCAGGAACAGGGAAGGAGGCCGCCGTGGGAAAGGAACGGGAGGTTATCTACCGCAGCACTAGTAACAGACTGGTACAAAATAGAGCCCGCCCACTGGGGGTAGTTAAGCAACAGAAGGTGACCCCTAGGACAGAAGGCTGTCCCAAAGAAACAGGATAAAAAGAAAGTGAACCGACTCTCACACACCGCCCCTTAGGGCAGTTCAAAAACCATGTGGTGGTGCCGGCTAAGCCGGGACACACCTTAAACTCGGCATACCCCACTCCTCAGCGTACCCCCCACAGAAACACACACATACAGACACCAAACACAAGTATGAGAATTTTCGTAGGAACGCTATTCAGAAAAGACCCAAACGTGGAAACTTTCCAGAAGCCCACGTGCAGAACAGATAAGGCATTGCAGCCGCACAGACGGAGAGCCACCCAGCACCCAGGAGGGAGCCATGAACACAGAACCACACAACCACACGGCCGCACCGGACGGAAAACGGAGTGTGTGACTCCACTTCCAGGAAAACTCGAGAAATACAAATTAGCCTGGGACAGAAACACCAGCGGCTGCCAAGTCTGGGAGCAGACAGGCCGGTCTGCTAGGAGCATGGGGGCTGAGGGTGGAGGTGGTTTCTCTGGTGTGCACACCCATCAACACTTTGGAACTGCAAACTTTAAATGGATCTGGGCTCTCGGCACTCAAATTATACTCAAAAGAGCTGATTAAAAAGAAAACTAGGCAGGGGCGCCTGGGTGGCTCAGTCGGAGAAGCGTCTGCCTTCGGCTCAGATCATGACCCCAGGGTCCCGGGATCAAGTCCCGCATCAGGCTCCCTGCTCAGCGGGGAGCCTGCTTCTCCCTCTTCCCCTCCCCCTCCCCTTGCTTGCGATGGCTCACTCTTTCTCAAATGAATCTTAAAAAAAAAAAGAAAGAAAGAAAAGAAAAAAAAAGGCTGACAACATCAAACATTGGCCTAGATGTAAAGCAACTGGAACACACATCCTGCTGGTGGGAATTCTGAAGGACAGAGGACTTTAGAACACAGCTGGGCAATTTCGCGCGAACTAAGCGCGCGTGCACGCACACACACGGCCCAGCAACCCCACTGCTAGAGGCACATGCACACAGGACTCGTGAGTTAGGAATGTGTCTTCATGCCACTAAATCATACACCCACAAATGGTCAACATAACATGAATATTTACCAGAAAACTAAATTTCAAGTTTTATTTATTTAAGTCATCTCCACACCCAACATGGGGCTCAAACGCATGACCCTGAGATAAAGAGTCACATGTTCCTCTGACTGAGCCGGCCAGGGGCCCCCACAAAAATAAAATTATTAAAAAACTTTGAAGATTTGTACAAGAATGTTCATACCAGCATTCTTCACAATAGCCCAAATCGGGAAATGGCCAGTGACCAGAACCGCACTGACAGGTGAATGCATAAACAAATTGGGGTATTTGTGTGCAAAGGGACGCTACTTGGGAACAGACAGATGGCTATGGTGCGTGCCCCACATGAGTGAGTTTCACACACATCCTGCCAAGTGACACACACCAACAGCACAAGAGACCATCTTGCAGGACTCCATTTACAGGAAGTTCTGGAGAGGCAAAAGTAACCTTAGAGTGACAGGAAGCAGACCCGTGGGGACTGGGGTCTGGGGGCCGGACTTCCAAGAGCCATGACAGAACTTTTAGGGGGAAATGGAAACAATCCACATCCTGATTAAGGCAGTGGTTATATAGGTATGTGCCTGTCAAAACTCATTGAACTCTACACTCATCATATGTAAATTATATCTCAATAAAATTCATTTAAAAAAAGGAAACCCACAGGATATTGACCTGCACGGCGTTTACATCGATAGGTCTTTTAACCATGGGGGGTCTGAATACAGATGGGAGCTGGATGCGAACACCTGTCCCCTAGCATGCTGAGCGCACAGACGTGGTGGGAAGAAGGAGGCTCCACGAGCTCCCGTCCTTCTCCAGGCCAGGGTCTGCCCCCACAGGTACACGTAAGTCTGTCGCTGAGGAAAGAAGGGCGGGCGCCTGCTGAAGGACGGAAACGGAAGCAGAAGTTACCTAATAAATTTCAAAATGCCTTTCTACATACACTAGCACGCTGGGTTTCAGGAGGAGCTCTAGGGCAGTTTGTGGACAGTCTCCTGAATAAACCAGACCAGACCAGAGCAAAAGCTTTCATGAAAAGCAGGCCCACTCTGCGTACAAAACTTGGCAAAATACACAACACTTAACATAAAAAAAAAACACAAAAGTTACTCATAACCCCAAAATTCAGAGATACCCACCGTTAATGTTTTCGTGTGCCTCACTGCCCAATGCTTTCATTTCACACACTCGTACACGATGTTGTTAGACTATGCCTGCTTAACGAGGTATCAGAGCCTCCCTCGTGTCATCGGACACTCACTTTTCCTCCAAACCACTGTTTTTAACGGCTACATAATATCCCACCCTATGAATATACCGTATTTCCCTTCCAGACCCTTGGGGGTTTCAGGCTTTTCATTTCTATTATTAAAAAAGAAAAGAGAAAGAGAAAAAGATAAAGAACCCTTGACTGTCTTTGTTGTGTCCCCTACTATCCCGGGAAAGACACCTACCTAATTCCTCAGGTTCTGGGTAGTACGCAGTGCTGACCCCTTGCAGTGCGACCCACTCCCACACACTCTTCGTGCCGAGCGTCCCCAGATTTACTCCATCACGCACTTACAGGTGGACATTCCACCCCAAAAGTTAAACATCTTTCCATCTATTTTTCTTTAGAATCCCCTCTCTGGGGGCGCCTGGGTGGCTCAGTCATTAAGCGTCTGCCTTCAGCTCAGGGCGTGATCCCGGTGTTATGGGATCGAGCCCCACATCAGGCTCCTCCGCTGGGAGCCTGCTTCTTCCTCTCCCACTCCCCCTGCTTGTGTTCCCTCTCTCGCTGGCTCTATTTCTGTCAAATAAATAAATAAAATCTTAAAAAAAANCTTAAAAAAAAAAAAAAAAAAACAATCCCCTCTCTGAGGACTCTGTGTGGCTGTGGCCCACTGACAAAATGGAGGAAAATCCTCCTAAAAATGATACGACCACCAAGCTGTCCTCACTCACCGAGGGATCTAGTCACTGCTGCACTGCTGGACCCAAATCAAATCACTGCCAGCCCCACGGACCGAGACAGCTGCGTGTGTGAAGGCGCCCGGGACCTCTGGCTCCCACGGGAGACCCAGGTCAGACGAGTACAGCAGCTTCCGTAGGCTGATGAGGGGCCTGAAATCTGTGCTCAGGGACAAAGGTCCTCCCTGTCCAAGCCGCACCCAGTGGAAAACCAGACTCAGCTCCTGACATCTTCCAGCCAACATCAGACCCAGGAAGGACCAGACCACCCTGTGAGAGGTCACGACGTTCCTGCAGTCACTCAAGGCTGTGCAAAGGGTTTCAAGTCTGGATAATATCACTTAATCCACTAGCCATCCTCGCAGACCTGATTACCAGGCACTCACCCTATCCTGGCTGCCCGGGAAGGTGCAGACTGGCAACAACCCGGCTTGCGACCGCAGAAACTACTAGATGGCGCGCAGACCCGTCTCCATCACAGCACTGCTACGGATCTGGGAGGCAGAGCGCTTTGTTCGGACCCACCCAGGTGGATTCCTGGGCTCATGGACGTGTGTTTATGACCTGGCCAAGATCTCTGTCCAGGGCCCAGGGCCCACACTAACTCACGTGCCCAGAGGTCTGACACCTGGATGTCTGTACTCTGACACTTCTCAAAATCGGTGAAGTCCCTGCCTGCTTCCAGGATTCAGGCCTTCTTCCATTCTCTGTTCTTGCTCGGGATGCTGGCCTCCTGACACCAGGCCCTCTGCACTCCTTCTTAGTTAGACCTCTTAACCTTCCCTCCCTCCTCACAATCCTGGAGTCCTGTCTTTCCAAGCACCACCCCCCCATCCCGCACAAATCATGCCCCCCTCATGTATTCCAGCCAAAGGGCCAAACCCCTCTGCTCCATAAACGCCAAGCACCTTGAAGGGCCAAAGCTCGTCCAGTCGTGTCCTCGGGTCCTTTCCACACCCACTGGTGCCAAGTTTACCTGGCCACCTCTGTCCCCCTGTCCCTCCCCCACCCTCTGAAGGACGCATGCCCACAGTCAGCGAGGCACTCAGTACTCCAGTCTTGGCAGAAGAAAACCACACACTGTGGACATAAGACTTAGCCGGTCATTACCAGGCCTACAGGAGCACAACCACAGTGAGCAAACCTCGTTATACCTCATGCTCGCTTGTATTTACTCTCATTCCCAAAGGATTTAAGGGGCCCATGTCCCCCCACCCTAACGGTGACCTCCATACACCCAGTCTTCCCAGTCTCCCACTCAGCCTCCTTCCCCTGCGTGCCCAGGGCAACAAACTCAGCCCCGTGGGCCACCTTGCTCCAAACCAGGGCGCTGGGCGCGGAGACCTTATCCAACTTTCTCCAGATGGCGGATGGCAACACGCTGACCCATGCGGCCCCAGACTCCACAACACCCACACCAGGTGCTGCCCGCTCCCCAGGCCGGGCTACAGCTCCACCCTCTGCCTCCTCTTCGTCATCCTCCCTGGCCACGGGCCCCAGACCAGGTACAATTCAGATACAACAGGAGGTGAAGTGCCCGAAAGACCCTTCCCACCAACTTCCTTGGCTCCCTGTTGGGGTCTCCTTCCTGAAACACACTTCTGTTTACTTCCTCAACCAAGCCACACTCTTGCTGATGGGAACGTGACACAGCAATGTCCCGGTGACAGCACAGCCCTGCAAGACAGGCCAGCTCTGCACTGCCCTGTGCCGGCCACTGAGGCTTGTGTTCTCTCACCTGCCTAAGCTGATGGAAACTGCTGAAGGTGGGGGAAAAATTTAAAATTTAAACTATTCTACCCACTTACCTTAGGACAACCTAGGCAAGGAAGGCCATGCCAGCTCAAATGACCAACCAGCCTCATTAGCTTCCTCCGAAGCCCATTCCCAAGGCTGCGCCTCCCTGCCTGCCACCCTGCCAGGATGGGGTAGCTGATCTTTACCCCGCACACACACCAGGTGAGTGCCTCTGGCCAAGGGGAGCTAGGAATCCCAGCCCTGCACAGACAGGTGTATGTGTGGCACTTTGTGGTCTTCTGGAAACTTCTCTAGAAACTGGTGGTTTGCTGTCCTGGTTAGCAGCTGACCCTGGAAGCTGTCGGGGCTCTGCTCTGATGGTCTCAGCCAGGACTGAGGCCAGCAGGGCTGGAACAGCTCAGTGAAGGGAGAACAAATGGGCCTCAGTGACTGTCCCAGGCCCCAGAGCAGAGGGAGGAGGCAGCCCCAGGACCGGGAAGGGTCTGTGGTGAGAAGGGGGTCACCCGTCCCAAGCAGCACCAGGTGCCCAGCAGCCAGACTCTGACTGACAAAGCCTGGAGAAAAGCGTCAACCAGGACCTCAGTGACCAACTGCCCAGGCCCAGGGGAATAGGGTCGGGCAGCCGGTGCCTGGGGAGACAATGGGTGCCAGGCCCTGTGCTGCCTATGGCAGCTGCACTCTCAGCTTGCCTGAGCCTCGGCTCCTCATCTGCCGAATGGGACGATGACGGTGCCTCCGCCCGGGTGGAAAGACCACTGGGGGAGCCCACGCTGTGACCATGCTGGGCACACAATATACTCCGGGCCAACGCCCCTCTTTGGAACCTGGCATCTGACAGAAGAAAGGCAAATCCCGGTAAATTGCCCAGAAAAATGGGCAGAGTGCAGACACAGCACCAAACACACACAAAGGAAGACAAGGGACGACGAAGGGTTAGGGACGACGAAGGGTTGTGCGGTGAGCCAGTGGCCAACACCGGGTTTCCGGCAACACCGAGACGCTGCACAGGGGCTGCTCTTCGTTGAGGACGCACACCAGTTAACGCCTCCTGGGCACACCTCTCACACCAGCTCTGGGGACAAAGGAGCGGTGAGACCCACAGGCATGCTGTCAAGAGCGCCATCCGGACTCAGGAGAACAGCGTGCTGGGGCACCTAGAGACGCAGCCTCTCCTTGGTTGGCACTGAGGAGAGAGACCAATCTCCAGCCAAGTGAGAAGACATGCTCAGAACCGTCCAGTGACAAACTGTGGAGTTAGGGGACATGGTGAGCTCCAGCCAGCCATCGGCTGCAGCAGTGGGCTGCACCCACGCTCTGGAGTGCCCCCCCCGGGGCATGGCAGGCATTGTTTGGTCCCACAAACGCCAAGAGCCAGCAGGCGCCACACACTTGCAGCAGACCTCATGCTTGCCTGGCTTCGTCCACACCCAGCACAAACACCACGCTCTTCCTACCTTCCCAGCCCGCCCCCCCCGCCCCGGTCCGCGGCTCAAAGTACACTCAGCACCTCCGGAGGAGCAGAGAGAGAGGGATGGATTTGTGTCCACTCTTGGTGGGCACCAAGGTGCAGAGCACGTAGCCGCCCTCCAGGTTCACTACCCTTAGAAAAGTGGGAACAGGCCTACACACCGCAGCAGGGCACTTCCTGGGCTCCTGGGTTTACCAGCATGCTGCCTTGGGGCCCAGCCACCCAGTGCAGAGTCAGACCTGGGGGTGCACAGGAGCACAAGCTGCTCGCAGAGCACCAGCATCTCCTTCCTGCCGGCTCTCACGACCACGACTCCTTGACACGTACGCTCTGGAGTAACTGCCCCGCGGACGGCCCAGGTAGAACCCTAGGCAAAGTGTTCTGCGGTCTCCCCAAGAGAGCAGATGCCTCCTCTGAAACCACTGCTGTGCATTCAGACGAGAGAGAACTCAGACCTCCTGGAAGGAAGGGTTCCAGATCTACAGAGACCTAGGAACATGGTGCAGGTGAGCATTACCAGACACCCAGGGCCTGCTGCAGGATCCCGGGGCGTGGCGGGGGGGGCACACTATCACATATGGCTGTCACTGATTCAGGTCCCAGCACTAGAAAAGGCCATTTTGATGACTCACGTGTTTGCAAAGCTGGGAAGAATGATGTGCACTCATGTACCTGTCTGAAGAACGAGCTAGACAAGACTTCAATGCAGGTAAGTAATCAGGTTGGCCCAAGGAAAGGAGTTTGATTACACGTCCTTCACCAAGTGGGGATTTCCCTGCCATGGGTCATCTGCTCCTGCTGAGAGGAACCGTGCAATTTTAGGCAGAAAACAAGCCTGGGAACATGCTGAGGGCTTTTAACAATGAAGAGTGAAAAGAAACACATGCATATCCTTTGTAAGAGAATCAGAAATTTAAAAATTCCTGAACGTTGTTAACTCCTACAGAGAACAAATCCACATGATGGGGAATCCTGAGAACCCGCTGCTCCAGAGCTTCCCAAACCCTCCAGAGTCTCCCTCAGGAAGCCTTCAGAGGAGCAGAAACAAGTACGCTCACACCTACCAACTCCCCCCTCCCGCTGCCCCCCCAATACAGAGCCCCGGTCACACCACCACTCCTCATGTTGCACACATCTTAACCGCAAGGACCCTCAACACAGGCTGGCACTTTGCCTTTTCCACTCGATGCTGGGAGTGATGGGAGGGACCTGGGAGTGCTCCTTTCCTCACCACGCCTGGCAGATGGCCCTCGCACTGGACCAGCTCACTGTGAGTCTCTGACAGGTCACCATGTTCTATTCAATACCGCCCTAGTTCAGTCAACATGTCACAGGAACTGTGGAACCACACGGCCTGACAGAGGGTACAGGGGGTGGGTCCCACCTCTCCAACCAGTGGCTCTGTGTACCCTGAGAGCTCGCTGCACCCAAGTGGAGTACCTGACGGTGAGGCTGAGCTGACCCTCGGAAGTACGGATCAACAACATTCCAGGAAACCACTGCTGCCCTGGACAAGGCCCAGCCTTCTCACACTCTTCTAAACACGCACCACCAGCCTCCCAGGAGTGGGGCTGCAGGAAGCAGTGCTACCACTGGAAAAGCAACTCGACCACTCAGTGACTCTGAAAGGACACCTCTGCCATCACTGAAACCGATGAAGGGGCCCCCAGTGGAGCCTCAGCTAAAGACAAATCCAGGGCCCCCCCTTTCTTGCCCACTGAGCTGTCTCCTCTGAGGTGGGGCTGAGAGCACAAGCTTTAGGAGGGGGAACCGTGTAAATCCAGCACAGCTGCCTACGGCTCACGCCGTTCCAGCAGGAAGGGCATCTCGCCAGTGCAGGTGATCCAACAACCTTGACAAGTCCTAAAATGAAAGGGTCGGAGAAGTGACGTCCACACACTGTCAGCTGCCTATAGGCAACAACTTAGCCAACAGCAAAGGCTCAGAGCCAGTCAGACAGGACTGACAAGAGTCCAAGAAACAAAGTAACAAAGGGTGTGGACAACAAAGACCTGAAGAAGTAAAATTAGATGAAGGTCCTTGCAAAGACTGCATGCTGACATGCTATCAGCAGATTTCCTGGTTCCCCTCAAAAAAACCTCCATGTGGCCTGGAACAAGGTCCCCACCACAGAGGAGGTACTGACCACACTGATCCCTGAGCACGTTAGCTGTTTTGTCTTCGTTGTTGTTTTTACGTGAAAGATGTAAATTGACGGGAGCTGAGACGAGTGCTGGTGATGTGTACTAGCTGTCTACTTTCACCACGCAACAGAAAATGGAGGGGTGGGCATCTCCTTCCAGCACAAGGTGTCGGTTCCCTGAGCACCGAGTAACCGTCTCAGGGGGACAGCCTGCCTCTGAGGAACCCCCTGTGCACACACAGGCCACACGGTCAAGGGAAAACCCTGGCCATACCTGGCACAGCTGGACTGCACAGAACCCGCAGCGGTGCGGCCCCCACCGCCGGATGCTCCCCCCAGGTACATCCTTCCCTGGCCCCGGAACATCCCCACTTCCACGCACCCTCTAGGGGTGCTGTCCCTCCGGGGCTGGGATGGCGGTGCCCACTGCCACCACGCCGCTCTGCTCTGATGGACCCAGAGGCCCACCGCCAAGCCATTCGCCTCGTCCAAGGCCTCCGGCGGACCCGGCCAGTGCCAAGCGGACTGCGAGCTCGGATCCGGCGGCCCACCCCCCGCCCAACACACACCCCGGGGCTCGGGCTGAGCAAGAACCCGCCCTGCCAACTGCCACAGGCCTGCCGGCTGCAGGGGGTGCGGGTGCGCCCCCGCCGCCCTTACCGTTGCTGTAGGCGTACGGGGACTCGGCCGCGCCGTCCTGCAGGCTCTCCAGGATCTCGCCCTTGCCCACGTCGCTGTCGCCCACCAGCAGGAACTTGAGCAGGTAGTCGTAGCTCTTGACCGGGCTGCCCTGCGTCCCCATCCTCTCACGCGCGCGCGGGCCTCGCCCGCATGCCCACGGCGCCCGCCGCGGGAGCAGGGCGGGGAGGAGGCCTCGGACCGACCTGCGGGCCCGGGGCGCGGGTGAGCGGGGCCGGCCGCCG
>NC_048227.1:38254769-38272377 GCF_002007445.2 Ailuropoda melanoleuca
GCCCCCCCCACCGTTTCCCACACTACAACGTTAAGCCGCCGACCGCCCGCCTCCACGCCGTCGCTATTGGTCGCCCGCCGCCTCTTTCCTGTGGCTATTGGTCCGTACGCACGTCCGTCATGACTGCCCGCCCCCACTCAGCTTTGGGAGGGGGGGAAGATTCTGGCCGCCTCGCCTAATCGCCGTCGCCATNTCACGACCGCCCGCCCCCCCCACCGTTTCCCACACTACAACGTTAAGCCGCCGACCGCCCGCCTCCACGCCGTCGCTATTGGTCGCCCGCCGCCTCTTTCCTGTGGCTATTGGTCCGTACGCACGTCCGTCATGACTGCCCGCCCCCACTCAGCTTTGGGAGGGGGGGAAGATTCTGGCCGCCTCGCCTAATCGCCGTCGCCATTGGCCATTCGCCTCCGGGTTTCCCGGAACCGCTGGTTCGCCTGCACGTCCGTCAGTACGTCCGTCAGTACCTCTACCGCTCCCGCCGCTCCCCGCAGAGTACCCGGAGTCACCAGCCCCCCTGCCCTCTGCCCCCACGACACCTCGGGCCCTCGCCCGCCCCCTCCCCGTCGCCATTGGCCACCGCTGCTGATCGTCCCAGAGCCACTGGTCCGCCCGCACGTCGATCACGGCCCCTCTAAGCCCGCCCCACTCGCCCCGTGCTTCCCTCCCCTTTCCCTACACGTTCACCAATCAGGAGCTTGGGACTTCAGGTTGTTTGCATACGCCCCCTTCCTGCGGGCGGGAGCAGGATGGTGGCGGTCCCCAAGCTGAGGTGGCGCAGCTGGGTCCCGGAGGACGAAAGTCCCTAGCAAGCTGCGGCCACTGCTCCCTCATAGACCCCTGCGAAAGTGGCGAGGCCCCCTGTAACTGCGCTCTCGGGAGCCGCCCTCCCCGCGGTGGGGCGGGACCGGGCGTGGCGGGTCAGGGCCGGCCAATCAGCGCTCGGAGAGGCCTGGGGAGGCGGGACTTCCGCTCCCGGCGGGGCTGACACCGCAGGGGCAGCGCTCGAGGCGGTCGCGGGAGCGGGCGGGGGCGGGGCGAGCCGACGACTGGCCTGGGGGCCCCTAGTTTGCGGCGAGCGGTCGCCAAGACCTAACGTTCTCGAGCGTCGGCGGCGCCAGGGACGGAGGGCTGCACGGGTTCTGCCCCCAGGGGCTCGCGGCAGGAGACACGCGGCCCCCGGCTCAGAGCAGGTCCGGCGGCGTGGGCGTCCGGGAGGGGTCACTCCGCGGTGGTTTACAGCATGAATGGGCAAAGAAGTACGAAGAGCCTGTGAACGCGTGTGAAGACGCACTTCGCTCTGCAGAATACTGTTTGCACCACCAGATGAGCAGCCTCGCTTGCGGGCCAGCCCCTGGGGAACAGCCCGCTCGGAGGGCGGCGGGACAGCCTGGTCATTTCGCCTGGTCCGCTGGTCGGGAGCTGTTGGGTCAGCCAGGTCCGTGCAGTCCCATAGGGACGCGAGAAGAATGCAGATGACGGCATAGCAGAGCCAGGATGATTTCAGTATTGACGCTTCTAAAAAAATCCGCCCATTTTACTAAAGGTTTCAGGTGTAAAGAAACACGGTGCGCGCCTAGGAAGAGGTCTGGAGTAGGCTCACCAGAGCGACAGCGTCGTTTCCTCTGGGCTGGGGATCGAGAGTGACTTTCTCTTCATTGATAACATTTGTTTTATGAGAATATAGTTACATATCACACCTAATAATGACTCAAAAAGTTAGGTATAAAAATACCATAAAATGAGTTCAGCTTCTAGAGAAATGAAAATTTACATCCACACACTCTTGTACCGGAATCTTCACGGCAGCACTATTCACGTAGCCAAGAGGTGGAAACCGGTGTCCATCAACAGCTCAATCAACCGACGCACTAAGTGTAGCCAAGCCACACAATGGATGTATTCATCCATCAAAAGGAATAAAGTACTGATCTATGCCACATTCCACTTACATGAAGAGTCCACAACAGGCAAATCCATAAAGCAGATGAGCGGTCGCCAGGGGCCCAGGGGATGGGAAATGGTGAGAGACTGCTTATTGGGGACCGGGTTTCTTTTTGGGGTGATGGGAAGCTGGTGATGGTCATACTACTTGGTAAAGTTACTAAAAATCACTGAATTGGCAGCTCTCTCTGCCCACGGGTCCTGTCCCCGTGCTATAATAAAAGCACCTTTCTTCACCGTAAAACAAAAATCACTGAATTGTGCACACAAGATGAGTGAATTTTATAATATGTAAAATATGCCTCAATAAAGCTGTTAATAGGGGCGCCTGGGTGGCTCAGTCAGTTAAGCATCTGCCTTTGGCTCAAGTCAGTATCCCAGGGTCCCAGGATCCAGTCCTCCATCGGGCCCCTTGCTCATCCAGGAGCCTGCTTCTCCCTCTCCCTGCCAGTCCCCCTGCCTATGATTTCTCTCTCTGGCAAGCAAGCAAACAAATAAATAAAATCTTTTTCAAAAATACAAATAAAGCTGTTAATAATAAAAAATAAATCAAAGGAATTAGTTGTCAAAGCTGAGCCAAGCACAGCCCTTAGCAGACCAGGGGCTGAGTGCTACATGCAGCAGAGAGCCCACGGAGAGGTAGGGCTCCCTACAAAGCAGACCTGTGCAGAGGGAGCATGTCACCACGATGACCATGACCCAGTGTGCTGCACTGAGGACAGCCCAGCTGGCCTGTCGACCCAGCAGGTAAGGAACTGGTTGCAAGAAAGTTCTTCCCAAGGGGTCACTGAACCTGGGCCATGGCTCCAGCAGCAGGTGGCTTTCAGACGGCAGACCCCAGCAAGAGTGGCACCACACCGAATGACCCCACACCCCAAGCTGCAGACAGCCTTTACTGAGATGTGTGCCCACCTGCACACTGCTGGTTCATTTTGGCATGGTGCCTGGGAGCTTCCTGATGAGCTGGTCCCTGTGCTAGGTGAGCAGCACCTGGCCCTTCCTTACCTGCCTTCAGAGGAGGCTCCCCTCTTGTCCTCCTGGTCCTCCAGGGAAGCATGGAGCCGGGGCACGGAAGGGCAGAGGCTGGCATGGGGATGGGCAGAGCCACTTGGCTCATTCATAACCCACAAAGGAGCTCTGATGGCCCTGCTTATACATTTGCTCAGGCCACGTCCTCCTCCTGGGGAACAGCCGTTCCCCAGATGTTGGGTTACAGCACACACAACCACCCACAACACACCATGTTACAGAAACAGCCAGTGGGCAGGGTGTGGTTGGGAGGCAGGGGGCCAAATCCGCAGCAGGGCCAGGGACTGAGTACTGACTGGCACAGGACAAGGGAGCCAGCAGCTCGCACTTGGCTTCCACCTGCCCACCCCTGCACCTCAACCTGGCAGTCAGGGAAGGCCCTTGGAGGTGATCAGGCTGGACCTCTCCTGCAGAGATCAGTGCAGCCTCTGCCCCGCACTGCTTACTCCCTGCTCTGAAGGACCAAGACCCTTGTCCTGTGAGGTTAATAATGTCCTTCTTGGTTTCTGAAGGGTGACAGGTGAGAAGCTATTATCATCCCCTTTCCAGAGAACTTAAAATTAAAAGCATCCTTCACCCCTCTCAGGATTTTCCCTGAAGGGACTCCGACGGCTTTAGGCCCTGCTGCCTGCTCTCCCGTCATCCAGGACAGAGAGGAATTGGGCTCAGCACGCATGGTTTCTGACCAAGCCTTTCCCAAAACAGCGTGTGGAGCAGGGCTGACCATCCCTGCTTTGTAGGTTGGGGGCCGGGGCAGGGGTGGGAACACTGTCCTTGGGGGCTTCTCGTCCTCTGCTGGGTTCCTGCACGGCTCGCATCCCCTCTGACCTCTTCCCTCCCTGCCTCAAACCAGAGAGGCCCCACAGGAAGCTACAGGGGCCCGCCCTCCAGCCTCTGCTGACCCTTTAGTGGAGGCACACGCTGACCTCTCTGGATTCCAGCCCTTCCCTACAAAGCCAGGAGGCCAGGAGTACAGGTGGCCACCCGAGGGTCCCTAGGGCTGCAGGAGGGTGGAAAGTCAGGCAGTGCCTTTCCCCTGCGTGGAGCCCACAGCTTTCAGGTGACATATTCACCGGAGCCAAGGCAGCTCACTCCTGCCCCAGGGAGGCCTGCGCCCCTGCCCTCAGCCCTGTCCCCCACACCAGGGCAAGGCCAAAACCAGACAGCAAGTGGCCCTGCGTCCATCCGCCCATGCCAGCACACCTTCAAGGGGTCAGGCCTGTAGGGAGGCCTGCTTCAGGGGATGGGGTGCCCAGTGCCCCCCAGCTCGGCATCAAACAAAAACAGGTGTCATTGACACCTCAGGACAAACAATGGGGGCCAGTTGTCCCATGACCCCAGGAGAAGGGGAACCTCACCCCACCCCCCACCAAGGTTAGGATGGGGGGCCCTCCTCAGACCCACTGCCCAGGTAGCGATGGGAAGGCAGAGGGGCACACTGCAAACTGGTGGGAGGTTTTATTGTCACGGCAGAGAAAAGCAGAGCTAGGACCTGATCCACGAGATGCTGGGCTGGTGGGAAGTCCCCCACGGGCTGCCCACTGTGGCCTGCAGCCAAGGAGTGCAGGCTACAGCACAAACATTTCCCGCTCCAAGATGACAAAACACACAGGGTGCCATCTGCACATGCAGGCTTCCTCCTCCCAGGGATGCTGGGGCTCACACCCACCATCCGATTCCATGCCAGCCGGCAGGAAGACGCAACCTGAATGCTAGGACCCCCCCAACACACTGGAGGCCACAAACGTGTCTGCCCGCTTCCATGGGAAGCCAGTGAGGGAGATGGAACATTTGGCCAAGGGGCCTGTTCCCGCATGGGCGCAGGGCAGGAACAGGCCAGCAAGGGGAACGGGTGATCGGTCTTCAGCAAGGCAGTTCCAGGCACCCCATGTGGCCTGGCTTCACACTGGGAGACCCAAAGGCCCGTAGGCAGCCCCTCCTGCAGAAGCAATCTCTCCAGGGGGCATCACGCAGACCCTGTGTGATCCAGGCTGAGGGTGCTGCCGCCCAGCTTCCCCGAGGGCCCGGGTTCACTGGGGCTGCCGGCTTGGGTTAGGGACACAGAAGTGCAGCCCCCAAGCATCGGTCAGCCTCAAGAACTGTTGAGTGCGTCCTGGGAGGGGTCCCTCTACCCCATGACAGGGTGGGGCCGCTGGGAGCACCAGGGAGACCTGCCAGCTCACCCCACTGGGAACAGGCATGGTGGGCGGAGACGGGGGCTCTGGGGGGCAGGGCTCCTGGGCAGGCTTGGGGGGCTGGTGGGCACCGGGTGGCCAGTGCCATCCCAAGAGGTCAGGAGGCAGGTCCCAAGGCAAACACGGCTAGTGATGGAACACAGGCCTGTTGGCCTGGCTGGCTGCCCGTGTCCTCCTGCCCGGCACCCCCCACCTCAGAGCCAGGAGGTACAGAGGCCTCGGACAGCTGGGGGTAGAGAAGGCAAAGATCCAGGATGCGTGCTGTCCTGACGGTCCACACCCCTGGCAGGGAAGAGGGTAGACTGTGGCCACGCGGTGGTCTGGGCAGGCTGGCGACCAGGGCCCCTCAGTCCTGCTTGTCCCCTCTTTGTCTCCAAGGGTAGATGAGCTCTCCAAAGAAAAGCTTGCGGCACAGGGAACCCCAGGAGTGCGTGGGGTGGCAGCCACAGCCGGGGAGGCGGTAGGTGTGCACCACACGACCGTAGGGCAGGGGGTTTATCTGGAAGCACAAGGGCAGCGGTCAGCCAGGACGCAGCCCCAACTCCCTGAGGCTCAAGCCTGCCAGTCCTAGTGGTCCCGCACTGGGGTCCCTGGGCTGTCCGTGGCGGGGCAGCACCCGCTCTGTCCAGACAGGCCGCCCCTGTGGTCCCTGGGGGCAGGGTGAGCAGCTCGAGAGGGAGCACTCAGGCGGAGGTCAGGGGTGCTCTCCTCTGGGCAGGCTGCAGGCAGGCGAGACGGGCCAGGCTGGAGGGGTGCAGACTGCTCGACAGCAGGACTCACCTCCCAGAAGCCTCCCAGGCAGGGCCTGGGAACAAACACACCGCACCCCCGAGAAAACCACACAGGGTCCCCCCACTGCCTCAGCATCTGACCTCTCCCTGAGACATGGCCCTCGTGCCACCCCCACCAGCACCCAGCGAGTCGCCCAGCAACCGCCCGCTCTCTCCCACAGGCTAGAGGGACCGTTTCAGAGAAAGTGTGTTCCGAGGCCTTTGCCAAGTCTGTGCTCTTCCTCCTGGAACAAGAGCCCACGGAGCTCAGGGCAGGAGCCCGGGGTGGCTGAAGGCATCAGACACAGCACAAGGGATCCCATCCAGGGTCCTGCTCAGGGAAGTTCCAGGCAGAGGGGCAACGGTGCCCAGGGGTCTTGGGAGTGAGGGAGCCTCCCCTCGGGGCCCCACCTGTCAGCCCTCCCCCAGGGCAGCAGAGAGGGGCCGGATTCCAGCTGCCCCAGAATATGGACAGCATCGTGGCGGGTGGGCAAGGGGTCTGCAGAGGCCTCACCTGCATCAGGAGGCGGAGAGGCCTGCCAGCCTCGTGCTCCAGAACCCGGAACTTCACGCCAGCTGCAAGGACAGCAAGGTGCCTGTTAGGCACACGGGGCCCTTGGCAGACAGCCTCCCGGGCTCCTGCTCCCTGTGCTGTCAGGGGCTGGGCACGAGGGCCGGGAGGGCACTCAGAAGGCTGTGGGTGGTCCAGGCCGCACACGGGGCTCGCCTCCCCCCACGCCTCCCCCAACCTTCCCGTCTGCCTCTTTGAGCCAGCTGCCTGGCCGGTATCAAAGCTGCGCAGAACTTCATCGAAAGACAGAAGCTGTGTGTCTGGGAGGCGGGGAAGAGCCAGCCGGGCATCGGGGGCACGGGCTGCGCCGCTTTCCGAGTGGGACGTGGCTTTTCCCGCAGAGCGGGCAGGGAACTTGGTGGGGGGTGGCTGCCCTGCTGGTATCTACGTGTCTGTGTGAGGGGCCGACTTGGGAACCCACTGCACCCCTGACCTATTGTTCGGGGTCCCGAGCCCGGGAATTTCCAAGGCAGAAAGTTCTTGAAAAGAGAAGCAGGAGCTAATTATCTATTGATGAAGAGGCCCCAAGGCAACCTCAGTGAAAAAGAGAGGAGGCGGCAGCATCTGTGGATTTTTATGTGAAGTTAAAACAACTCTGCTCTGACCACGAGCTTCGGGCTGGGGGAGGGAAGATGCTGGGTCTCAGGCTCTTCGCCTGCCTGGTCCTGGCATTCTCCAGGGTGGACAGAGGCTGGGGTCCCTGGCGTGGGCCACCTGGGGTCTGTGGGGTAGGTGGGCTGGAAAGAGAAATCAAGGGCACCCAGCTGGCAGACCAGGTCCCAAGTGCATGGAGCACGCAGGTTCAAGTTTCATGGCTCTCCACAGGCTGGCAGCAGCTAGCTGCTGGGAGCTCTGGTGTGGGCGCTGAGCTGCAAACTGCAGGCAGGGCCTCCCAGGCATGCTGCTCACCACAGGGGCCAGCGCAACAGCTGCTGGTGGGACTGTACCAAGAATGCCCCGTGTTCCCCGATGTGTTCCAAACCCCTGAACGTAGATGGGCTGCTTCACAATGCTGTGACCAGTGAGGTCGGCCTTCCCTGGCCTGCCGTGGGGATGGCCTCCCCCGAGGGGCATCTGGCCAACCTAGCGGTTGGTGTCAGCGTGAAAACAGGGGCAGCCACCAGGAGAGGGGGACAGCCAGGGGCAGCTAGGATGGGGGGTGCTGCCCCGGTGCGCGGGGGTCTGGGGGTGGGAAGGTGCTCCTGTCACATGGATCTGGCCAGCCCAGCATCCTCCAGCCTGGCCTGTCCCCTCCAAGGCTGAGGGGCACCAAAAGGCACACACAGTTCCACACAAGCTCACAGGGACGCTTCTCTGAGCCACGTTCAGGTACCACCCACACTACTGTAGACAGAATCAGACAATGTTCATGCTGGCCACGAAGAAGGTGAGAAAGAGAAAGGGCTGCCCCTGCGGCCTCTGAGCCCTCCAGCTCAGAGCAGGCAGCTGGCCCAGGGGACACCCAGGGTTCTCTGCCCAGCCCCACAACCAACTCCCACACTGCACTGCCTCCAGGCAGGGCCCACGGAGGTCCACGCGCCCACCCCCGCACACAGACCTACCCGCGAGCCTGTAGGGCCGGCAGAGCCGGAGGCCGAGCGAGTACAGCGGCAGGGAGTTGATGAGGTCCACGAGCAGGTGGGTCAGGCCCTGCACAGCCACCACCAGGAGCCGGAGCTGCAGTGACAGACAGCACTCAGAGCTGCACCGCATGCCCGCGAGGGTGCTGGGCCACGACGAAGGGCAGCAGGGGCTCAAGACCCCTGGGCAGGACACGGGTCTCATCCTGGTCTGAGGCCCAGCTGTGGAGAGGCGGGCAAGCAGTGGGCAGGAGCAGCTGACCCCAGGGAAACACGCTACTGGCCCCTCGGCCGGGGCCACCTGGGTGCCACTCCTCCCGGCTCCTGTCCTTGGCGCACCCAGCCGCGTGTCCCAGAGAGTCTGGAATAGCCACGTCCTCTCCGGGGTAGGGGTGGATGGCCTGCCCGTGGCTGCCTGGCTGGCAGGCAGAGCAGGCAGTGATCACTCCACGCACTGTGGGCAAGGCCCAGCAGCCAGGTCAGCCAGGTGCCACACGCAACGCCCTCCCACGTCCTGTGCCTCTCAGCTCACCAGTGTGAACACCAGGTAGTAGAGGGCTGTGGTAGGCAGAAGAAAGACCAGGATGGTGAAGAGCAAAGTCCCGATGAACAGCTGCAGGGAGAAAGGACACCACCATCAGCATCAGCAAAAGCCCCATGCCAGGGACAGCCCCAGCGGCACGAGCCACACGTCCGCGGCCATCCCCACCAAACCCATCCTACGACTGAGCAGAAACGGCGTGCCCGCCAACAGGACACGTGGGCTTCCCGAGACGACTCCGGAAAACCCGCTCACGACAGCTTTCTACAGGACAGGGAGGGACGGTTCTGCATGCCACCCACACTCAGTGACACACGGGGAGACAGAACCAGCCACCAGGGTGTGAGCACATCCACCAAAGGCGGGAGGGCTGGGAATTCTAGGCAGGAAAAGCATGCCTTGCGGGCAGCACACAGGGACCAGCTGGTCAGACCTGGTCTGAGCATGCTACGGGAAAGCCAGAGCCGGGCCCTGTGCATGGGTCATGTCCATGCCCCACCGTCCAGAAGCTCCCTGGGGCCCAGCACGCTCCTCACACCAGGGTCCACCTCCCACTGGGGCAATGTCCTGCACTGTGTGAGGGTTCCCCGCCCCTTGCAGTCTCCTCACGTCCCCCAGGCTCCACGCTGACCCTCTGGCGGGCGAGCTGCCCCATCACGTGCTGAGCAGCCGCACCGGCCAGGCTCATGTAAAGGGGCCAGATGGACGGGAGTGTGGCAGCAGTCACCCCCTTTCCCGCACTCCTGCCCAGTACCTGGTCCAGGTCATAGGAGCAGGAGTCCACTCGCTGGCGCAGAACATTCCACTTCTTCCCCCGGAACAGACGCCAGAGCGAGGACAGCCCACAGATCTTCAAGCAGTACAGCCTGCAGGATGCGGGCAGTGTCGGGGGCGCTGCACCACCCCGCCGGCCCCCCATGGCACTCAGGGCTTGGGAGCCACCGCGGACCGGCCCGCACACCCACCTGGCACCGTAGACGTAGAAGCAATAGATGTGGAAGGTGAGCAGAGCGATGATGTCAGACAGGACGGACAGGGCGACCGTCAGGCCCAGGCAGGCTGAGAGGCCCACGTGCCACAGGATGCGCTCAATGAAGGGGGACATGAGGTGGATGTAGCCTGGTGGGATGGGGGTTGGCCCTGAGGGGGGCACCCAGGGAGGTCCCGCCCTCCCCAATTCCTCCCTGAGGAGGGGTGGCTGAGGCTTCTGGAAGCTGAGTGACGGGCTTCCCTGCCGGCCGGCCCTCCTCCAACCAGCCAGGCCAGCAGAGCAGGGCCGCACACACGTAACCGGGACGGCGAGAGGGCAGAAAGCAGGGACCGAGGGACGGGGCGCGGCCTGGGCCCAGGTGGAGCCGGCACTCACTGATCCACAGGTGCAGGTGGTAGAGAAAGAAGCGTCCCAGCACCTGGTCCAGCGCCCGGTTCATCTTCAGCCCAGCGGGCGCACCCATCAGCCACTGCAGCAGATGCTGGAGCTCCTCGGCCACATGCTGTAGAGACACAGGAGGGACGTGAGGTCCATAAACTGGGCCCCACCACAGCCAACCTATCCGGGCAGGGAGAAGCTCATCTGTGTCCCTCTCCAGGTGTCCCCTGATGTGATGGGCACACGAGGTTTCCCGCACTTGTCTGGCCAAGGAACCCCTCTTCACAGATACTCTGGGACCTGGGGCTGAGAGGCACAGCCTGCGAGGAGGACAGTCTGCCCCTGGCCCTCAGGCCACAGGGGCCCTGATGGGCGTCACCTTTCCTCCATCTTAATCCTCTCGCCACTGGACCCAGAGGAGTGCTCAGCCCCACATACCCAGAGGTGGGACAGACCCCAGCTCACCGTGAACCTTGTACGGGGAGCTGATGGTCTACCCAGTGCCCCTCTGCTGAGGACCCTGCCCCACCACCTGGCATGGCACCGCAGAGGCCCGGGCCTGAGCTGGGTCGGTGATCCCAGGTGACCCTGAGGGCGTTGAGCCCATCAGGGCCCCAGGTAGCAGGTGGGAAGGCTGGAGGGCTCCCTAGAGGGAAGGACAGATGAGGTTCCACTGAGGGCCCGCGATGGCACGGAGACTCTCACAGGCAAGCGGGGAAGCTGAGCAGTGTCCTGGCCGCCCAGGGAGGAGGGCCAATGTCCGGGCACTGTGCCAGTTCCAGTGCACAGGCCCCGAGGGCCCTCAGCCTCATCAGCAATGCCGAGGCCATGGCCGTGACAGCCCTGCCCCACAGTCAGAGGCCTGCCATTCCTCCCACTGCCCACCGTGCGGCCTGTGAAGGTCTCAGCTGAGTCCGGGGCAGTGAGAAGAGGAGCAGAGCATTCTTTACAAATACAGCTTATCTAATATTTAAAGGATGAGAGCTGGGTGGCAGGAAGAGGCTTTCATTTTTAAATTAAATATTTATATTTCTGCGCAGTTCTGTAAAAGGGAGATCGAAGATGAGGCTGGCCGAAAGGCAGAGCACGGGTGAGCAAGCTACAGCAGCTGAGCCCCCTTCCTGGCCTCCAGGCCCTCTTTCCTCCTTCCTCTTGGACCAGGTCTCCCCAAGAAGCCATAGGGGTTCTCGGCCTCTGAGGGCTCCTGTGCACGAGCAGGCCCAGGGCACGCGTGCGCCTGGACACTGAAGGCAGCGTCCAAGGCTGCACACGCAAGGACCACCCAGCCAGGCCTCAGCCCCTCGACCACACTGAGGCCAGGAGGCCACTGGCGGAGGCCTAGGGGAGGCCCAAGGGGCCACAGGACTGCCCCACGCAGGAAGACAAGCTCCCAACAGGAGTGACAGGCCTATGGCTCCGAGGAAGGGAGGCAGAGAAGCTGACGGCTCAGCACTGGTGGGGCAGAGCAACAGGGTGGAAACTGGGAGAAGGATCGCAGGGCGAGGGAGACCCAGCGGATGAACCCCACTCAGCACGGGAACCAGACGATCAGCACTGGGAGTGGCCTGACCGCACACAGACAGCGCTGGACACACGGAAGTTTTCTGTGGTGCGTGCTGTGCAGAGGGCCAAGCCCAGAGCCAGCTGTCCTGAAGAGCCAGGAGCCAGGGACACTGGGCCTGGTGGAAGGGGGTGGGCTCCCCCTAAACGCCTCAACCACAAGGTAGCCTCAGACATGACCACCTTCAGGAAAGGAAGGTAAGGGGCCAGAAGCTAAGATGTGACCCAGTGGGGGCAGGTGGGCTTCCAGTGAGCCGAGTCTGTGCAGCCCTGGAGACTCTGTGAGACACAGTGGCTCCTAGGGGACCTGTCTGCGGTCAGGGACAAAGACTGCTCCTCTGGCCCAGCAGAGGGAAAGGGTCATGCAGCTCTGGCCAGCTGAGGGGCTTCTGCTGCCCCCAGGAAGGGCCCCACCCCCACCCTGGGACACAGGTGCTCCAGTCCAGACCAGGCTCCACCCAATCGACTCACATCGGCCACGGGGACGAGGGCCTCCGCCAGCTGCCCGATGCGGTCCTTCCCATGAAGCCAGGACAGCAGCGCCAGGCCAAGGGCCACATCAAGAAGCACAGAGACAAGCACGTTGGCCTTCCTGGAAGGAGGGGGCCGATGGGAGTGAGTGGTGAGGGGCGCTTGGCCGGAGGGGGTCAGCGTGGGTGGACTTGGTGCAAAGAAGTGGGGGGGGGCCGGACGTGTGACCGGCCGCTATGAAGGACGCCCAGGCGGGCCCTGCACCTCATCAGCTGGGTGGGGTTCTCGGCCTTCTGGGTGCTGAAGACGAGTGTGAGCTGCTCCAGCCGGTGCCTGAGCTGCTCGCACACGGAGAGCTTGCTCCAGACGAAGGACAAGGGCCACAGCGTGAACACCCTGTGAAGGAGCCAAGACAGGGGGCCGTTCAGGCCGTGCAGCAGTTCTCCTGCCTACCAGGGAGCGGGGGCCCCTCAGCTGGCACCCACACCCCTCACCAGGCCCACCTCAAGACCCTGGAGGCCCTGAACACTGAAGGCCACACTGCCGAGCTCAGCAGGACAGGGACACCGTGGGGCGGCACGGGCAGGCAGCCCAGGGGAGGTCACGGGCTTCCGTGCAGGAGCGGAGAGAACGTGCTGTCCCGCCACCCAGCGCCTTGCCCTGCTGGCTGGGTGACCCGCACCAAGGGTCTGCGGGCCAACCGGGCTGCCCCATGAGACGGCTCTCTCACAAGACGAAGGAAGCACTGAGATGCTTCTGCACACGTTCCAACACTAAGAGGAGAGGTTTGCAAGCAAAGGTAAAGAACGCGCCCTGAATTTGCTCAGCGCCACATCCATCCAGAGCCTGGCTGCCGCCAGCAGGAACCACAGGGCTTGTGCCAAGCACAAAGCCGCCAACTAGCCCTGCACTCGAACCCTCAGGAGGAAGGAGGAAGTCTTCAAGCAGTTCTGTGTAAGCCACCTCCAGGAACGAGACACACTCTGCACAGCCCTCCTGAACTCCAGTCAAGTGGAAGCAGCTTTGCACTGTCTGCACTGAGCGCCTCCCGCCCCAGCCTACACGGCAGGGATCCGGAGGCTCAGACCAGCCCAGGGCAGCCAGGGCCCCAGCAGCATCCCCGGGGGCTGCCCTAGGGGGCGAGGGGGTTTTCCGCGTGCACAGGAACAGCGACGCCTCACATGACTGCCGCTGTGCTCTCCCCACGGCTCTAGCCTGATGGGCTGATCGGGATCTGGGGCACACACACGTGGTTACCCCTTCTCGAGTCCTTTGCAAGGTGATCAAAGCTAAGGACCATCTCTCCCCAAACTGCACCTGGGCTGACACACACTTCCCTGGAGTTCATTTTGGGGGGCTGTGAAGATCCAAAACCCAGCCTGCACGTCAAGGTCCCCTGCAGCCCTCAACCCCAGGCACTGTCCACACAGCTGCCAAGGTGCTCTGCCAAGTCAGGCCGGAGTGTTCTGCAGCGCCCCGTGAGCAGCTGAGGCCAGTCCCCAAACTCAACAGCCAGAACCCCGGAACCTAAGGAGGGGGGCCATCGGGGAGCTGGCTTCTCACAGAGGGAGGGGCCCCAGCAGCCTGAACACCGTGGTGCTGCCCCAGAATTCCCCAGGGCCCTCAAGGGCTACACTCCTCGGCCGGGCCTACAGCCAGGAGTATTCCAGGGGACTGTGCAGCAGAGCCACGGCTGGGAAGCGCCACCCCAACCCACGTCCATCAGTGAGTGGACACTGCCCCACCAGGGCCAGGGAAGCAGGTGGGACCTGCGTGTCTTCGGGAGGACGACTCCCAGGCACCAGGCCACGCAAATACCAGCCATCAGGCGGCAACAACCTGGCTCTGTTCACGGTCTCATTCCCCTTGCAGGGGACTGGGGTCCCATGCGGCTACTGAGGGAGCCTGCTCTGCCCAGGGAGCAACCACAATCCAGGCGTCCTCAGAGATATCGGGGAGGGAAGAGGAGATGACAGCAGGGGCGTGGGGGGAGCGGGCACCTCAGCAGGACCTGTCTGGGCCTCCAAGGCTCTGCACAGAGGGGTGGGCCTAGTGGCCCCAGGGGCACGTACCGGCAGGCGCTGGCAGCTGAGATGAGGGACAGCAGGCAGGCCAGCAGCACGCAGACAGGCCCCGAGGCCCGCTTTGCCAGCTCCGCGAGGATGCTTGCCTCCACGCCCTCCGACTGCCAGTGGCTCAACCGCACAGGGCCCTCGTCGAAGCGGTCACTTCGGAAGAGAGCCTCACTGCGCGCCACCGTGTCAAAGACAGCAGCCAAGCCCCCGGCACTGGCCGTGGCATCAGCAGCCTGGCGGTCAGGCAGGTCCGCAGGCGGGTGCAGCTGGGACAGCAGCACCTTGCGCTGGTCGTAGAAGACGAGCATGACCTGGTCCTCGTAGGGGGCGCCAGGGTGGGGAGGCACCTGCCGGCGGGTGGCCTTGCAACTCCACAACTTGCTGCCCCTCTCCCGGCACAGCTGGAGCCAGGGCTCGTGGGAGAAGATGGCGCCCAGGCCCTCCAGGAAGTGGCCCAGGCTCTCCTCGGCCTCCTGCCGGCGGTGGCACCAGGTGCCCAGCACGGCCAGCCCCACGCGGCTGGCCTGATGCACCTGGGCCAGGAGCTCCTTCACCTGGATGGGGATGAAGGGAAAGTGCACCACAGCCAGGACCACGGCGCTGCTCTGCTCCGGGACCCACCGTCCTACCAGCAGGCCGCTGTCGGCCGAGGCACAGCATGTGGGGAAGAAGGCCTTGAGCACCATGCCGGGCACGCTGGAAGAGAGGAGAGAGGCTCGGTCCAGGGCTGCCACCGCAGCCGCCACCACCACCACCACCACGGCCGATGGCCCCAGGGCGGCTGGCAGCACCACAGACGGTCCTGACTTCATGCACGCACGGCCACAGGGCCCATGGGTTGGGGCAGCCCGGCTTTGGGTTTGGTCATGGAGGCTGACGGGACCCCAGCTGCCCATCTCACATGGGCACTGCCCTACCCCCACCCCGGGCCAGCCAACGCCTCCCCCCATTTCAGAGACAAGCGGGCTGAACAGGGCAAGGTGATGTGCGCGACCCCCGGTACCACTCACGATGGTGTGCAGGGCTGAACGTGATGGCTTAATTTTTGTTTTCAAGGAAACTGATGAGAGTTTGTTATGCGTAGCACTTGGAATAACTTACGATCTCATTAACAATTAAAGTAACGCACGTTAAAATCTAACGAACCTTGATTTACTTACTAAGCTCCCGAAAATAAAGACCCAAATGTAAATGGGTTACTGCTGGGCTAAGGGAAACCAGAGGCAGGCACACTGCTCGTGGCTGCGGGCACTGGTGCAGGAGCCCGAGAACACACCGGGGGACGAGCCTGCACCCCAACCCCACCCCCTGTCTGGTGAGCCCTCAGAGGAGCCTCGGTGGTCTCATGGGGCTTTGGCAGCTACTCCAACCCTCCAGCCTATTTTGGGGCTGGGTTCCCAGCAGGGGACTGACTTCTCTTGTCACAGTTGGGCTTGGCAGCTGTCTAAACATGGGGACCCCGGAAGATGACAAGCTCCCCGCTGTCTTCTCTCAGGCTGAGGGGCGTGAGCCTTCCTGGCCTCTCACACTTTCACGTGGCCTCTACGCAGCAAGACCAGCCCCAAGCAGCCGTGAGCCCTGCGTTCTCTGGGACCCTGAGCCTTGCCTTGCCCAGAGGTAAGCTCACTGGGGATGCAGGTTTCTCAGCAAGCACTGCATTCCTCCATCTGAGCCCCTTCCCTGAGGACTTCACCTTGGAGCATGCTCTTTCTCAGACATGGACTGTCCCCACCTTGTTGGCACAAAGGACAGAGCAGCCACCCTGAGCTAAGACCCCCAAGGTGGAGCCCACACTCGAGGGAGGGACACAGGCCTTGGACAGAGCCCAGGCCTCCAGGACCCACTGCTTCCAGGCCCTAGGGGACATACACGCTGGGACACCGGGACATGTCATCCATTTCCTGTTGGCTGGGGCCCTCTGGGAGGGGCCTTACACAGACACAAACGCCCCCAGGGCTTAGGAGGTCACTGGTACAGCTGTTCTCCTTCCCTGAGGGGAGGCCAGACTGGGGCTGGGAGGTAGAGACCTCTCCCAGCAACTGTAGAAGGCCTCTCACAGTTGTGGGTTCCAGCTGAAAAGGGTCCTTCTGAGCTGAGCAGCAGCAATCCCAAATGCCGCTCCCCACCAAGTGACTGGAGAGGGCAGGCACCAGCAGGTGCTGCCAGGGAAAGCCTGGAGCCCAGCAACAGCCCTGGGCCAAATCCCTGCGGCCATCACCAGGGGCCCACTTTTCTTCCTGACCCTCCTGACAGGGGCAATGTGAGAGGGATAGAGCCGTTCCAAATGTGGGGGACCTGGGGCTTCTGGCTTGCTGACCACCGGGCATCACACTAAGCTCTTGGTTGAAACACACCAGCTCAGCCAAACAGCACCACCACCCCCCGCTTGGGGACTCCTTTCACAGGAACGAAGGAAAACTACCCATGGCTACTGTCGGAAAAGAAAAACAATTGGCCTAACAGTGAACAGATGCTCTGGGGGAAGCCGCATCTGTCGGAGCAACGGTGTTCTCACTTCGGGAAAATTCACGGAGTTGTACACATACGCTTTGTGCGTTTTCTTTGTGTGTGTCATGCTTCATCTACAAAGTCTGCCTTTTTTAGGAAGAAGAAAAGCAGTGGCTCCTTCTGTCTAAGGAAGAAGAGCAGAGGCCAGAGCTGCTGTTCTTATCCGTGGGGCAGCGAGCGAGCGAGAACACATCACCGGGCCAACCCCCACCCCACCCCCACCTCAGCCTCTGGGAGTGAGGAACACAAAGAAATCTGCTCAGATCAGACATCCAGAAAAAGAAGAAAGAGCAGGCAATCGATAGCGGAGGTGCAGACGGGGGGGAGGGGGCAGGAACTTGGGCCACGGGCCCATCTTGAAAGACAGAGATCCAAAGCAAGGGCACACGCCTGCGACAGCGTCTGCCCGGGGGACACCGAGCTTCCTTCCCGGATGGTCCGGCAGCCAGGTCTCCGGGGGCAGGGACGCCCCTGCTCTCAGCACCCGAGGTCAACAGTCTGCCTTATGAGGGAAACTATGCTTCTCTCTTCTGCAGGAACGGACTGTGGGGAAGAGCCCAGTCATGGCTGGCGGGGGGCAGCTCTCCCGCTGACGGCCGCCTCTGGAGGCCTCCCCTGGCCAGGGCGCCTCCAGACCTCGCAGAAACTCGCTTTTACTCCAGCTGTTGGTGTTTCTGTCTTGCGTTGGGTAAACAGTGCTTTCCCCCTCATCTCAGAAGAATGGCCATGAATCTACAATCGTGTGTCGGGTTATTTGTTTTTGGTTTTTTTTAGTCATCTCTACGCCCAACGCGGGGCTGGAACTCAGCACCCCGAAATCAGGGGTGCACGCTCCCCCGACGGAGCCGGCCAGCCCCCCCCCACTGTTTTCTGCCCTCTGTACTGCGGGCCCCGGGCGCCCTTCCACGAGGTCCACCGCGGGGCCAGCTCCGGCTGTCACTGCACACGGCGGCCCGGCCGCAGACACCGCCCCCCGCCCCCGGGGCCCGCAGCCC
>NC_048227.1:38272752-38289999 GCF_002007445.2 Ailuropoda melanoleuca
CCCGAGTCCTTGTCCCCCCAGCACCCTTGTTCTCCCCACACAGCATCCTTGGCCCCCCTCCAGTCCACCTGCAGTGTCCCCAACACCTCTGTCTTCCAGTCCCCCACCTTCTCACAGCTGCCAAACCTCCCCCATCCCCCATTTCCTCATCTGGGGCACCCAGTGGACCTGGCTTTTGAGGGATCCCAACCTCACCTTGCTATCACCCTCCCAGGGGGAAAGGACCCCCAAGCCCTATGTGGGTTTCCAGAAGAAGCCGCCTCCCCAGCTCCGGACTGGCCCCGTCCAACAACGGTCTCTGCAAAGGGGCAACCCCAGGTCCCCCCCAGGGCCCAGTGGGCCAGCCCAGAAGCTGCAAACATCTGGTTTGGTCGTCAGAGGGGTCCCTAGCCCCTCTTGCTCCAGGCAAGGATATCCCTGATACCAGTAGCAACGAAGAGAGTTTAATGAGCACACAGTGTTTACGCCTCCTTACACAGACCACTTAAATCCCGCCACCCACACGGCCTGGTACATAGGAAGGGGACCTTGTCAGAGGCAATGTCCTGGTGACGGACTGGACCAGGCACTGTCCCCTTCCCACTGAGACCCCCTCACTGGAACTAGGCACCTGGCTGGGCCCCAAACGTAGAGTCCCACCGTCACGTCCCCACCCCTTTTAGGCCTCATTCCCCCCCCCCCGTTTCTTAAGTAACCGGAGTCCTTTCTCATAGGAAGGCTCTCCTGGCTTGACCACTGCCTGGAACCCTCCCAGCACGCCCACCCGTGAGCTTGGAGCCCTTTGCTCCTGGTTTGCAGAGAAGAGCATGCAGGTTCAGCCTGAGAGAGGATCTCACACAGGAGAAGTGGACCAGGAGTATGGAGGCCCCCAGCCCGGCCATGTGCCACCCCAGGGTGGCCTCTGGGGTGGCCCCTCTTTTGCGCTGCCTTACCTCAGTTAGGGCCAGAGAAGCTGCAAGAGGCTTGACACCTGGAGGGCCTCTGAAGATGGGGGACAGTGAGGGGCTGCACCCCTGCCCTTCCCAGCCCAGCCCAGCCCAGCTGCACCCACCCTGCCTGCTTCTGTCTGATTAGGAGGCTGGGGCTGGGCCACCTGGCCAGAGAGCCCGCCTGGGTGAACGCTGGCAGCTGGCCCAACGCGAGGTCTGCAGCCTTCAGGGGCTGGCCCCAAAGCTCAGGCCTCCTGGGCCCTGAACCAGCAGGGCCAGGGCCTGAGTGGACACGGGAGCCGGGAGTGCTGGGGCACCGAAAACCGGGGTGTGCAGAGGGCCCAACTTTGGAGGCTGTGAACCTTGGACGGGAGGCTGGGGGGAGACGGGTCTATGGCTCCCAAGGAAGTTGAATCATCTCCAAGAGGAAGGCAGGAGGCAGCCCGGCACAGCAGGAGCTTGGCAAACCTGCAAGCTCGGGGAGGCGTGGCCAGCAGTCCTGGAGGCCCCACCCATTCCTCCCGTGGGGGCCGGGGCCCTGGAGGCTGCACGCCCACCCGCTGAGGGGCTGCTCCTATCGGAGCCCACGGGTCAGGCCGGCTTCGAGCGGCGCTGGAACACCTTGGCGTAGCTGTCCCCCGCATCTGCCACCACGAGCGGCCCTGAGGCCACGGGCCGCGCCCAAGGGCCGCCTCAGCCCCTCCGACACCAGGCAGACGGGCGCGCTGGCCCGAGGAAACAGGGTCACGGGGCGCTGTTGCCCATGTGCCACAACCACGCTGCCGTCCACGTTAGCGCAGGTGCCGGCTGGCTGCCGAAAGCGGGCGCTGTCCGACCCCCAGGGAGCCCAGGGGCTGGCGGGCACTGCCAAACTCACGGTGAGGCCCCCGTTGGGCCCTGGGCCCACCTAGCAGGGACCCTCCAGCCCAGCGCGGAGGCTGGGGCCAGCGGCTCCAGGGCAGGGCTCAGGGCAAAGCTGTGCACAGCCCCGGGCACATAGTCAGCCATCAGAAGGCGGCCAGCGGCATCCGCAGCCAGCCCCCGGGGGGGCAAGGAAGGTGCCCACTGTGACCCCGCGGCCTTGGGGGTCTCGGGCAGTGAGCTGAAGCGCGTGGACAGCCCCGTGGGCGAGGTCGCTGACCGCCATGAGCCCAGCAGCTGTCCCAGTCACATCCTCTGGCACAAAGTCTCCAGCTCCTGGCAGGTGGCAGGGCAGATGGCAGATGGATCATCCCTCGAGGTCCATTACGTGGACGCAGGGTGCAGCCCAGCCGTTAGGAAGAACAGGCCATCCAGGGAGCAGGGCAGCCCCCGGGGTCCTCCTGCAGCCCCCATGGGCACTGGGATCCGCCCAAGCAGCCGGGGCCGCAGGAGTGAGCGGGGTCTCTGGGTGGGTCCAGCTCGAAGAGCGGGCCCTGGGGGCAGGCCGCCAGAGGGTCAGGGAGGCCCAGGAGGCCCAAGAACACACAGGCGGGTGGCTAGAGATCACAGTCTCAGCTCTTCCGAGCCCAGGTCCTGCGGCTGGGCCCAGTGTGGGGCTGCAAGAGAAATAGTGCCCACTATGCACCAAGCAGTGGTGACCCCTGACCCCCTGCTCCCTTCCAGGAGTGCTGGTGTTCTCCTGTTTTACACATGAGGAAACTGAGGCACGGGGGTGGGGGCTGGCTTCAAACCTCGTCCGACCAGGTCCTGAGTGCTGGCCCAGTCTGCAAGCCCCGCCACCAGCCATGTGTCTAGGCCCCATTTTTCCAGATGTGACCCCTGGAGCACAATTCTGGGGGACATGGGATCTGTAAAGGTTGCTGCGGGTTTTGCTCTGAGGCCTGCATGAGCTCCCGGGCATTGGGAGGTCCCGAGGTATGTGTGTGTGGGTGGGGGGAACGCTGACAGATGGGCAGTGTTTCTCAAAGTCATCTGCCCAGGGGACCCTTCCTTCCTTCAAGCAAGGAAAGTGACCCTTCTTGGGGACAGCCCAAGGCCCTGCCCATTGCCCCCACAAAGCCCCTGGAAACTTCCAACCCCTGAAGTGTTAGGCAGTGGTGGGGGGTCTCCTACCTGCGGCTAGCCTCCCCGGGCCTTGCTCCGCAGCAACAGCCTCTGTTGTTGGAAACTAGAGCCTGAGGGAGGGGCCACCTTGACGCAGCTGGTGTGGGCAGGTGGGAGGGGCCGGTGGGACTCTGACCAAGAATACATTTGGGCAGGGACTCAAGAAAGCTGTGTGGAGTCCTCACTCACCTGCTGAACCCCCTAGGGGCGCCCCCGTGCTGCCACATTCCTGCCTCGGGTCCTCTGCACTGGCCTCTGGGACATTCTTCCCACTGCCCCTGCATATCTGGATGCCACTCATGGTCAGCTCAGCCCACCCTCTCCAGGGAGGCCCCCACACCCGTCCACAACCTGCCCTAATGTAATTCACGAGTCCAGGAGGCACTGAGCAAACAACCCACACTCCCCCAGCAGGACCACGGGGTCAGGCCCTCGGGAAAGGGCTGGGTCACTCACCGGAGTCTGGGTGGGGAATCTCCAAGGNTTCCGATCTCACTCACCGGAGTCTGGGTGGGGAATCTCCAAGGGGTTTATCCTAACCCCCCCCCCCCCCAAGGAACTGGCAGGGTTGGGTCCTGTCTCTCTGCTCCTGTTTCTTACACCTGCGAGACTGGGCTGATGCCCCTAAGCTCATGTCTGCCAGGTGGGGGATAAGAAATCTGGGTACCATAGACACACGGGGATGCCACCAGGGGGCCAAGGAGGAGCAGGTGTCCCCTGGACGCAGGACCTGGGGACTCACTAGGAAGCCCCTGGAAGGGAGGGGGTCAGCCCCCGTCTGTGACCCACAGCACTTCCCACCTGGCTGGCCCACACCCCAGCTCTGGACTGGGCCTCTTAATGCCCCACGGTGGGGTGGACGGCCGATGCTATCTGCTGCCTAGCACAATTAATGGGGCAACCATAGGTCCTGCTCCGACTGGCCCAGCCCGGCTGGTCCAGCTTGGGGAGCCAGGCTCAGGCAGGAACTGCCCTCCCTGGGGCCATTCCTGGGTGAGTACAAAGGTATGGCCAGCTCCCGGGGAGAGAAGTGATTAGCTGGGTCCAAGGGTCCCCCAGGCACCCCTCCTTGTCTGCCCCCTGCCCCCGCCTGTGGGAAGGAAAGGCTAAGTGTGGCCATGCAGGGAGGGACGCAGTGAGCTGTGAAGGCCACCCGATGCCTATCATGGCTGCAGGGGCTGGCTGGGGGCCAGCGAAGGCCACAGTGGGCAAACAGCCCTGGGCCACAGAATGTGGGGGCACCACTTAAACACAGAGGGAGCAGCCTCCAGCTTGAATCTGACACTAGGGCTGCCCTGCCGGACATGGGGGCTGGAGGCAGGCCCAGGGGTCCCTGTCCACCACCAACGTGCTCAAACACAGGCCTGACTGGCTCCCAGACCACGCACACCCTGCCCCCCCAAATCTCCTTGCTCTACCCCCTTCGACGGAAAGCGCCCCCCTTCCATTCCCAGACTTCGGCCCCCTAGGAAGTGCCCAGTCCACAGGAGACAGGTCAGGGTCTGAAGGTGGATACCCAGCAGGGTGGCCCGGGACACTGCCCACTCAGATGCTGGGGCCAGGGACGGTTCCTTGGTGCGGAGTGTGCTGGTGGCGATGCTGGAACGGCAGGGGAAGAAGGAGGCCCAGACAGGGTATGTGAGACGGTTTCTATTTAAACGTTCACAGCTGTGATCAGTAAGGAGCTACGACTCTCTGCTGTCCCTTGTGGCCCCAGAGACAGGCCACAGCTGCGGCAGGTGAGGTCGGTCCATGGGCATGCTGGACAGGCTCTAGGCCACACCCCTGGGGCTGGGGCAGGTTCGGGGCTGGGCAGTGGACATGGGGTTGAAGGGCTCTGTCTGTTAAGAACAGAGGATGCAGCAGACAGTGTGGTCAGACCTCGGCCCCAGGGGGGCTCTGGAGGCTAGGGACAGCGTCAGGGGGCCAGGAGCCCCCAGGCCCGCCACAGGCACCCCAGCTGCTGCCAGGAATGACAGGGTCCTCTGGGGCCTGAAGGGACAGGCCCGGGGGCGGGACGCTGGAATCAGCCTCGCATTTGGTGGTGTGCCTAGAGAAAGGCTCAGCTGTGGTGGGGCCCAGCATGCTAGGTGGCTCAGGGGTCCCCCGGGCCAGCGTGAGGCCCGGCTCCAGCTGCCCCCAGACCCCCACGGGCCCCTTGGGCCCCTTGGTGGGTGCTCGCTTCACAGAGAGGTCGAGGGGTGCATCTGGTGGTCGAACAGCCCGCTCTAGCTCCTGGCGGATGGTGAGCAGCTCCTGGCGGATCTTGCCCAGCTGCTCCCGCAGAGGCCGAGGGGCCAGGCCCCCCGCAGGCGCCAGCTGCCCCAGGCGCTGCTCTACCCTGGCATAGTCACCAAGGGCCCGAGTCAGGTCCTCACCCACGTGCCCAGGGCCAGCTGGCATCAGGCCCAAGGGCTGCTGGGGCAGGGGGCCTGCAGGGCCCGGGGTCTCGGGGTTGCCTGGCTCCTTGTCCTCAGGGCAGAGCACCACGGAGGGGCCAGTCCGAAAGCTAGGGGGTAGAAGCTGGTCAAGAGGGTGCACTGCCCACACCCCCAGTGCCCCAGTCCCTGCCCCACTCCCCCTGGTGACCCCTTTGCAGCCTGGCTGAGGGCCTTGGGATCCCAGATGGATAGAGAGCGTGGCTCTCTGGACTTAGTTTCCTCTCTGTGCCTGAAGAACGGGGACCAGCTACCCTGGCCAGCCTGCCTCCCACCCCTCCCCACCCCCACGGCCAGGGGCCCCTGACACCTACCTGCTCTGGGCACTGAACTTCACCGTGCCGGAGGGGGCCTTCGGGGGCTCCATCCTGCTTCCCAGGGGTAGCTTCCTCTTGGGGTCACTCTGGGCAGCCCGCTCCAGCTCCCCCTCCTGTCCTGAGTCCCTGGGGGCTCCACGGGGCCAGGGCCTGCCCAGCCCAGGTACTGGCACCTTTAGCAGCCCTGGGGTCAGAGTCCCAGGGGGCCCCTTCAGGGGGGCCAGGGGCTTGGCAGGGGCAGACTTGCCTTCCGGCAGCCCCAGGCTATGCTCCAGGAGCAGGGGGTAGTACAGGCGGGGGACCAGGGCCGGGCGTTCAGGGGTCTGTGGGGAAGGGAAAGCAGAGGCTGGGGGCAACAGGGGGCTGGCCGAGGCCAGAAAGGGCATGTGGGCTGCGGCGGCCAGGGAGGGCCCCAGGTAGGAGAAGAGACTGGGGCCGAGCGGGTAGTTGACCCCTAGCAGGGACAGATGGAGGCTCTGGGCCTCGGGGAACTCGCTGGGGGTGGGGGGGGTAGCAGGNGCCCCCGCCGCTCTCAGGGCCCGCCGCAGCTGCGTCCACCATCGCTATGCCCCTTCGGCCCCTGCCCGGCCCTGGCTTCCACGCCTCGGCCAGGAGCCCCCCAAGGCCCACATCCTTCTGGGAATCCTGGGCCACGGGGGATGGCGCCCCGGGGCACCCATCAGCCCCCCGCTTGGGGCCCCCGATGTGGCGGCGCAGGGAGAGGACGTGGGAGGCCGGGTCTGGAGTGGAGGGAGCGTCTGGGAGTCTGGGGAGTCGAGCAGCAGCGAGAGCGAGTCCTTGCAAAGGCTGTACTTCATGTGGTTGTACAGGTGAGACTTCTCCAGGCAGGTGAACGGGCACTGGAAGCACTTGTAGTTGTAAGGCTTGCCCCACGGCCGCGGGATGTAGTGCGGCTTCTTGGGCTTCCGCGCCCGCGCCCGCGCCCCGGGGCCCAGGCGGCAGGAGCCCGCCTCGCGGGACATGGCAGCCTGCTAGTGGGCGGGCCCAGGCCCCATGGCCACCTGCGCACAGGGGGCCTCGGTCAGTGCCCACCCCCTGACCGGCCCCCCACCGCCCTCTGCCCGCAGGGCTCCGAGGCTAAGGCACCCACCCCCACCCTGCAGCCTGGGCCCCCGCGGCTGTGTGTCTGTGCGCCCCCCCCATCTCCCCCCCTTCAGTTCTGCTCCACGCACACGCACACGGCTAGGGTCGCCGGAGACGGCAGACAGAAACGAAAGACACCGTGAAATCTGACTTGGGTGAACAGCGAATCCTTCTGGAGTAGACGTATGTTCTAGCCCATGTTTCCAACACAGCTTGCTGTGTCTCCGAGACAGAGGGTTAACTGGCGTCCTCTATTTTATCTGCAGATCCTAAGCTCATTTGTCCCCCCCGCCCCGCCAGCCCCCAGCAGGCCCATTTCTGGGCTGATTCCATCCATGCCCGCCTGAGTCTCTGCCCGATGGGCATTTGCTGACTGACTCCAAGCCAGGTAGGGCGAGGCCGGGTCCTGGGGACACCAGCCCTTCCTCGTCTTACTCCCCCGCACAGCCCTCTGCTGTGCCGGGAGCCAAGGTGAACGCTGCCACATTGAGACCAGCCCTGAGTCCCCCTAAAGCCGTGCACGTGTCTGTGCGCGCATGCACGTGTGCCCCTGCTCCAGCAGGGTGCTGGGTGGGCACTGGAGGTCTCTGAGGGGTCGGCCTCGTGGGGAGCCAAGCCAGGCGGGGGCGCGTGGACATCCCAGCGTGGCCCCGCGGCACGGCCACCTGCTCAGCCTCGTCCATCTGGGTGGCTTCAGGCAGGTCAGCGGCCGAGCCTGCAGCGGCCGAGCTCAGCCAAGACCCTCCTCTCCCCACACCCCACACCCCACACTCTCACTCGGAAGCCGCTCCGCACTCCATCTGGGCTGCCACCTGGGCCATCCACCGCCCCAGTGCGCGCCTGCGTGGGGCACGCGGTGAGCGTGTGCACTCGGGCTTCGGTGCCTGCACACGAGCATTACAAGCCTCCAGATGAGCCCTTAGCCAGCGCCTGGAGGGCAGCCTCTGCACGGCTGGACCGACGTGCTCAAGAGTCCGCCACCAAAACGCATGGGGCCGGGACACTCGCGCACACGCGCGCACACTGCTCAGCGTGGACGTGGCGGTGGTGCACTCGAAAGGACTCAGAGCACGGCCGGGGTGCCCAGTAGGCACCTGGACACATTCAAGGGAATTCGCACACACATGTACACACAGCTGAGGACACACACGGCAACGGATACTCTTACGGATGCGGACACACATATAGTCGCCCTGTTCCCCAGGACTCAGGGACGGCCAGCGGGTCGAGCAGGGCAGGGCTGGGGTGCAGTGCAGCCCTGGGAACAGGCTGTCCTCCCTGCTGGGCTTCAGGCTCTGCACACAGCAGGCAGTCATGTCTGCTACCCCCAAACACTGGGTGGGCACCCCCAGAGGCGTGGAGAGGGCTGCCCATCTGAAGGGATCCTTCAAAGGGGGGTCAGCATGGCAACCACCAGGGCACGGTGGGAGGGGGTGGAGAAAGCAGATGAGGACTGACTGGTTTGTGGGTGTCTATGTCTTGGAGGGGACGGGGCTTGGAGAAGGGTGTGGGGGTTGGGAGGAGGGGGCTGGGCTCAGGAAAGGGCCTGAGGCTCCCCGAGGGGCAGCAGACCCTCTTGGACTTGGTGGTGGGAGCAGAGGTGGGCCCCATCCCTGTCTCCCCAACCCTCCCCAAGATACAGATGACAAATGGGCATGTGTGCTTGGGAGACAGAGGCGGCGGCACTGGGGCCATCGATCACCCAGCCCTGGGAGCCACACAGCTGTGCCGCCTGGCGCCACCACCCATCCCACCTCCCAGTCAGGCCCCTGGACTCGGGAGGTAGCAGGCTCCTCTCATGCTCCCCCTCGTACCAGTCACCTGGGTGTGTGTGTGGGGGGGGAGCCATCTCAGCAGCTGCTGACCCCACGGGGACCCAGGGGATGCCCGGCACCCACCCAGCATGCTTGTGCACAAGCAGAAGACACCCCCAGACACCAGCATGCACCTCCACACACACCCAAAAGCACATTCATTTGCACACGTGTCCCAGTGCGTGACCGGGTGCCTGCTCCTAGGGCAGCCTGAACCCCCCCCAAGCTGGCCCAGACACCTGAGCCCACTACCGTTTCCCTGTCCGGAGGGGACTGGAGGCACCACCCCCAGAGTGGGAGAGAGGGCACCCGGTGCCTGGAGCCACCATCAGCCAGCAGGGGGATTAGAGCTCCCCAACCCCCCTCCCCCGGCCCCCTGAGACTTGGCGAGCGCCCCACAGGGCATGGTAGAGAGGGGGTGACCAGGCTCCTCCTTGGCTAAGTCGAGACCCCAGCTCCCTCCCTCTCCCCAGCACACCGCACCCCTGGAGGGAGGGCGCCCTCCTACGGGGACAGGGCTGCTGCGCCCAGGGGGTCCCCGTGAGCAGAAGTGGGGGGCATGGGGGCTGGCGCTGCCCTGCCCGCGCCTGAACACTCCTGGAGTCTCGTCGTGCCTGCGCCCCTCAAGCCCAACCCGGCCCCGCGCGGCCCCCAAAGTTCGCAGGGCGCGCCGCCGCCGGCTCCCGCCCTACCTGCGCGCTGGCCGGATCCAAGCCCGCGGCGCCCCGCGAAGTCTGAGCGTGGCCCCGAGGACGCGGCAGAAACTTCCCGCCCCAGCCCCGCCCGCTGCCAGCCGCGGTCCCGAACCCCACGGGACCGGCTCGGGCCCTAGGGGCAGCGACACGGACTCCCGTAGGGGAAACTGAGGCCCAGCGCTGGGAGCGGCCTCCCGCGCGGTCTGCGGTCACTCACTCGGCAGCGAGTCCCCGAAGCCTCCGCCGCCGACCGCGCGCGTCCCCCCGACGCCGACTCGCACCCACCGAAGTTGGCGGCGGGACTGCCGCGCGTGCGCCACGGCGCGCCGGGGCTCGGGGGCGCCGCGACCTCCGACCCGGGCGCACGGGGGAGGGGACTCGCGCGGGCGGGGAGCGGGCCCCCCGGGGGCGCCCCAGGTGGCCCCTCGCGCGCACTCACCTCGCGCGCCAGGCCGCGCTGGCTCAGCCCCTTCCGCAGCGCCGGCAACTCTGGGTGAGACGCGGACCGGTGACACCGGTGGCACCGCCCGAGCCGGCAGGGACGGCCGGGTAGCGGTGTGGACGAGCGGGGAGTGGAGGCGCAGGTGTGCGGCCGAATGAGGGGCGCCTGGCACCGTCCCCGCCCCCGTTGCCTGCAGGCTGCTGCGGGAGTGCGCAGAGGCGGCCGGGTCTCCCGGGGTCCCTGCAGCGGTGTGACGGGGTGTCAGCGGCCGAGGGCACCGACAGAGGCGCCGTCAGCGCTCATCCGTCAGGGCAGGGCTCTGGCCCCTGACAGCCACCGTCCTGAGCCAAGGCCTGGGGGCTGAGCCCTGGGACAGGGGAGCTGTGGGGCACAGAGCCAGCGGGGGGTGGGGGTGTGCTGCAGCCCAGCCTGGGATGGGGCAGGAGCTCGGACCCGCCAAGAGTCAGAGCCCCGGGAGGGCTGGAGCCCTCAGCAGAGCCCAGTGCGCAGACAGTGGAGCAAATCTTCCCCCACCAGCTCTCCCTGGCCCAGCCTTGGCTCCGCTGCTGTTTCCTCTTGTCCAAACAGGAGGCTGAACAGATCTACAATCCCTAAACCCCTGCCCTGCCCACTGGTGGCTCCAGGCTCAGGCTCAGAAAAGGATGGTCACCATGGGCTCTGTTCCCCCTCTCTGGAAACGCTACCCTGACAGGTGTCCCGGCTCTGCATCTCCCCTGGGAGCACCTAAGGTGGGGGAGGGGCAGGGAAACGCTCGTATCCCGGACCCCCCATAAAACCCCCTGCTGCTAACGTCCTCACGGCCAGGCCTGTTTCCAGCCCTCCTCCCAAAGTGTGCCGAATTCCGTGTTGCTCCCCGAGCTGCCAAAACCTAATGGTCAGGGGTCCCACTTCTCAGCTAGATCCTGGCAGAAATTCATCTGACCGGCAGGTTCTCTTGCAGACGTGATCACAGACGTGCGGGGGCAGGGCCAGACTCTGTCTCTATTGGGGAGTCTGGCCTTTGTTTGGGGGGAAGGTCCCCTAACCCAGAGATGGCCACAGAAGGCCCCGTGAGGATCTCCTTCACCCTCCCTTCAGGCTCAGGTACAGGCTTCCAGGGTATTCTCCACTAAATGGGGGGGGGGGCAGGGGTACCTTGGGGAAGGAAGGAGTACCCTCTGGGGGCCTCTGAGTGTTACACCCCACTGGGGGCAGCCAGAGCAGAGCATTGGGTCCAGAGTCCAACGTGAACCTGGCCCTGTGAACCAGGCCTCAGTTTCCCCATCTGTGCAGGAGGGTGAGAGGCCGTGGCTCAGTTGTTGGCTCTGGTCAGCTCTGACAGGCATCCGTAAGGAACAGGACCCTGTGGCTCTGCGGGGTGCCCAGTGCAAAGATGCTCGTTGGAGGGGGAATGTCTCCTTCCTGGCCCAGTGCCACCGTCCCCGACACAATCCGAGGGGACTTGCTTCTCCTCGTCGAGTCCAAAGGGTAGGGCTGGGGGCTGGGTGGCACAGCACGCTAGCCTTCTCTCTGCCCGCCTGGCCTGGCCCAGCTGACCAGCTGACCGTGCAGGCAGCCCTAGGCCGGGAGACAGCTTGAGCGGCCGTCACGCCAGGAGCCCTGTGGAGAGTAGAGGCCAGGAGGCCTGTTCCTTCTGCACACAGGCCCCTGGATGTGCTCAGCCAGGCCTGGGTTCCTCATCACACGCCCGGTCCAGAGGGGGCGAGGGCACAGGCCACTTGGAGACAGTGTGGGATCCAGGAGTCCCTGGATCCCAGACCTTGGCCTCCTGGTCCCAGGGACAGTGCTGTCCTTGCCACACCTCTGTGGCTGAGCCCTGGAGGGTCTGGGAGGGGCCACAGCTGCCAGCACAGGGTATGGACTCTCTGGGCCCCCCCGCCTTTCAGGGGCAGGAAGGTGATGGACCAGAAAGCCCTCGTTCCAGGGAACCCTGCCTTTCAGCGTGCAGAGAGGACAGCCATGAAGCCCAGGTGAGGCCCAGAGAGGAGGGAGGAAGCCGGGACTCCAGGCGGCAGGACAAGCAAGAAGAGGCGGGGAGGGCGCGTCTCAGCACCAGTCACGGAGGCCACCCCCATGCGTGGGCTTTTCCAGGAGTTCGAGGAAGAGGGGAGGTGGTGGCACCCCCAGAGGGACTCAGCACCAAGGGGCGTGACCTGCACTCGTTTCTGGGCTTCCAGGAGGGGTCTGTGCGGGCGGGGGGGGCGAGAGTCCAACTGCAGCCCAATGGCCTTTGCATGGGAGTGGGAGTCAGGCTGGCCCCCAGGTGCGCAGGTGACTAGGTGACTGTCTCCAGCACCTGCAGCCAGGCAAGGCTGAGCTATCCGTACCAGCCCCTTGCAGCCCTGTGTCCTCTGCCCAAGGCCCATCTACTCCCTCATTGCTGGCCTCTCTTCCCACTCAGGAGTGGGGGTGGAGGGTTATGACCCCCCCACTGGGACCCACTCCATACGTGCTGGGGGGAGCTTGGGCCCGGAGACATGTCCCCTGCCCCCGAAGCAGTGACAGGGACCCCCATGGCTCTGGGGCTTGGTCACCCATGTGGCTCTGAGCTCTGAGACTCCTGCCTTGTTCCCCTCACTGGCAGAGGGGGTGGTAGGAGACTTGGTCTCTGGGTGCTTCTGGCACCAGTGGGGCTCTGGGGAGCAGCCTCACCCCCAGCTGGTCCTGGTGTAGGGTGCAGTGGAGATCCCCGGTCCCTCCCTCCAACCCCAGCCAGAGTCTCATTTTGGCCATTAACCTCCACTGTCTGGCTTGCCCATGGCAGTCCGCCTGTCACCTCCATTAATGCTGGTACACGCGTGCCGGGGCCGAGCGGTCAGGACAGACGCACGGCCAGGGAAGGCAGGGGCAGCGGAGCAGTGCCCACAGCAGGCCTGTCTCACCTCCTCAGCGTCCACACACAGCCCTCTTCAGGACAGGTGTGCCGGGCAGACACCTGGAGGGACTGGAGCCCCCACGCAGGGTCGAGGAGCCCCTGGGACAGGTGAGCGCTGTGCAGGAGCCCCCTGGCCCAGAGCGCGGGTCATCCTGGGTACTCCTTCCTTCTTGGCTCTGTGAGGTGGCCTCAGGGACTCCTGGCTCAAAGGGGTGGGCTCAGGGCTTGGGCCAAAGAAGGTGGGGTCCCACCTGAGGGTCCTGGGTGCCAGCCTGAGGCTGCTGACCCCGCAAGCACGGTGCAGTCACGGGAGATTCCCGGTGGGCTTGTGCGGGAAGCCATGGAGCCAGGGCTGGGCAGGGCTGTGAGCAGGCCTGTGGGTCCCCGCCGCAGGCTAGCGCGGGCAGGGCACAGTGTGGCCCCGCCGGGGGGGGGGGGCGCACCAGCAGAACCTGGGGAATTCTCAGGGACTCTGCGAGGGGGCCACCCAAACAGGCCCAGGGACGCGGGGCAGAGCAGGACCACCCCGAGGGAGGAGGCCCAGCTGGGAAGCTCCAGGGGACCCAGGAGAAGCCCTCTGGCTGCAGCTCCCCAGGCCTGCGGCTGACTCTCTCTCTGCCCCTGCGTGCTTTGCTGCCCCTCCCCCAACCGGCTGCAGGCCACCTGGTCCTGAGGCCCAAGGCCCCTCCCACGGCTCCGTCCGTCCCAGTCCCGCACATGTTAGGTCCTTGGACACACCGGGGTGGGGAGTGGGGTGACTCTCTGTGCACCTCAGGCTGTTCCCTGGAGGGCCAGGGAAGAGCTGCCTGCAGCAGGAGGGAGCTCCCTGTCATGGGAGGCATGCGAGCCGGGGCAGGGGCCTTTTGAATCAGGGAGGGAGCAGTGTGGCCGGACGGGTGGGATGAGAGGCTCGGGCTGCCTGAACCCCCACCCGCTTCCAAGCCAGCACTGGCCGCGCAGCGCCTGGGGCCGACAGCAGCCATATGTTGGAAGAGGAGCTGTGTGCGTCGCTCTGCGGCCCCGGGGGGCCCGGCCTTCCTGGGCCTGTCACAGATGATTTTCCCCGCCTGAGTGGCAGGCCAGCCAACGGGCGGGGCAGGTGGGGGCTGCAGGGCCGCAACTCTGCGGTAGCTCCAAGTGCCGGCCGGGCCCCCGGCGTCTGGCTGAGCGCTCCCTCTGGCCAGGTCAGGGTCGGGGGCCCTCAGAGGAGCCGGGCTGGCTGGCGAGGAGCGGCCTTCCTGCTCGGTCGTGGGCGGGCGGCCAGGGGTGCACGCGGGCTGTGTGGGCGCCCGGGGCAGGCGGGAGAGCGCCCGGAGCCTCGGCCCTGTCAGCCCAGCGCCCACAGCCGTGCGGAGGGAGGCGGGAGGCCGCGGCTAATTTGTACACTAAGTGCTTCTGACAGGGACGCCTCGCAAGTGAGAACACACCACCGGCCCCTGGAGAGGGCCGCCGTGGCCGAGGGGGCAGTGAGGCGGCCTGGACGCGCGGCCGGGAGAGAGGGCCGCGGGGGCACGGGGCCAGCCCGGCAGGCAGAGACGGGGGGCAGGGCCCAGGACAGGAGCGCCCGTGGCCAGAAGGTGGGAGAGCCGGGGCCCAACCGGGACGGGGAGGAGGGCACAGTCCCTGGCCTTATGCCTGCTCCCCATTTTGGCAGCACTGGGACCCAGGTGCTGCCAGTCATGGCCGAGGCCTTGGCAGGTAAGGCCACGGCCCGGGCCAGCCTGGCTGGTCCCCCATCCTCTCTCCTCACTCCGCTGCCTCCCCGGGGCCCCGACCCAGGCCGAGCTCCCACCTCAGGCCCTTGGCGGCACCCTCCATGAGCTCCCAAGTCATAACTAAGGGTCTGGACTCTGGGGGCCCCTCAACTCCTCCTCAGACACTGTGTGCCCTTTGGGGCTGGGCAACTGGCTCCTCTTTCTACCCCCGTCTCCCCTCTAGAGCCTCCTCCCCTGCACCCTGGGTTCAAGAGGAGGGGGTGGGCACACAGCTCCCTGCCCCCAGTGGAGACTCCTGCCCGGCCTGACACCACAAGGACCTCGGGAACCCGCCGTTCCTGCATCTTGCTTCCTGAGCCTTCCCTGGGAGGGACGTGAGTCCCGGCTGCCCCAGGGGTGCCAAGGCCAGCTCTGTGCCAACTCCAGGTGGACGCGCCCTGGCCCCCGCCCCACGGGACAAGGCCCAGTGTGGCCAGCGCAGCCGCGGCGGAGCAGGGCGCCCGTGAGATGTGTTCTGGCAGCTGCCCCGCTGCCCGAGGCCCGCCCGGAGCGAACACTGCTGGTGGCTTTAATTGCTTTCACATTCGATAGGCTGGCCTGTGACGGGCCTCTTACACCCGCCCGAGCACCGGCCTCTGCACCCCCCTCCACTCTGCAGCCTCCGTGGGGGGGGGACGACAGGCGGCGGCCCCGGCTGTGCAATCCACGGCCTGCGGGGCTGCCTGCCTTGGCCTGCCACGTGTGAGATGGGCATGGTGCCTCCCGGAACGGGCAGGGTGGGACGCGGGCCGGCTGGGGCCGAGGACAAGCAGGCGAGCCACCACCCCGGACGGGAACTTTTCTCCCCGTGCAGCCCCCTCGCTCTGTCTGCTCCCGCCTGATGACTCTGATAGATTCAGACAGGCCCCCCCCGAAAGCAGATGTCGCACAGGGAGAGTCACGCACAAGGGCTGTTGTTCTGCTTGCGCGGGGACCAGCCTGCTGACCGCTGCACAGTCTGGCCAAGCCTCTGCCCTGCCCGGACACCCAGTCCTTCAGGGGCCACGAAAGTGGCAAGCACGGTGCCCCCAAAGTCCTTTGTGAGTCCGACCTCAGGCACTGGAGTCACGCCCCACTGGGGTGCTGCCCCCCCGCCCCCCTCCACCCCCGGGGGACAGGCCTAGATGCCCGTCAGCACAGCCCCTGCCTGTGCTGGGGAGGTGGGAGCCCAGGGACCCTGGGAGGGGCAGCAGACAGACCAGGAGGCACCCTTACAAAACAAAACATTTTTATTTGGTCCATTGGAGCCTGAGTCTGGAAACACCCATGGAGAACCATCCTACAGGGATGGGGACTGACAAATGATAAAATAGTCTCTGTGTCAGAAGAGCCGGCCATATATACAGGGTTAAAAATAGTCACAGCTCAGAGTAAAAGGAGGGGAGAGAAAGGAGGCCCAAAGAGGAGTGGTGTGCCTCCCGATGTCTCTCCAGGTGTGAAAGGTCCCCCAAGCCCCATGGGACTGCCCACCGCCTGGGGGCTGCAGGACCCTGAGGCCAGGTGGGCCCCCAGGAAGCTGGCTTCAGATGTCCGAGGGCAGACGCAGGACTCTGGCCTGACGGCAGCCTCAACTGAGGACAGCCGGTAGCCAAGAGACCGCTCAGCAACCTGGGCTTCCGAGGTGGGGGAGGAGCTGGGAGGGGCTGCTGGGCCCTACGTCTGCCTAGACAGGGAGGCCCAGGATTGCTGCAGGACCCTGGTCCTCCTGGCAGACGTCAGGTGGTGCTGAGGACAAACCACCTCACCCAACAGCAGGGCTGGGCCTGGGCCTGGCTGGACCCTGACCCACAGCCCCTGGCCTCCAGCCCCTGGGGCATGGCTTCGTCGATCCTGGCAGGCGCTCCAGGAATTGCATAGTGTCACCAGAGGGGCAGCTGGGACCTTCTCCATCCCCGGCCCTGAGCCCACGGTCTCCAGGCACTGCCTCCTGGGACACACTGCTGGGAGTCCAAGGACCCCTGCTTGCCTTGTGGGGGCCAGGGGGCAGGGAAATGTGCTCTGGGGACAAGCTGGGGACAGAAGGCTCCTGATCTCATGTCCCACAAAGGGGTGGTCCCTGCTCTCATCCTGGGATCCCAGCCTCTGACCCCCACAGACGGGGGGTGGTCCCTGCTCGCTCTGGGGTTCTAGCCTCTAATCCATCATAGAGGGGCTAGTTGCTCTTCACCCTGGGGTCCCAGCCTGACCCCCGCAAGGGAGTGATGACCCCTGCTCTCGCTCTGGGGTCCTGGCCTCTGACCTGCCCAGAGCTGGTTCTGTGAGCTGGAGACCCCAGGCCCCCAGGCAAAGAGAAGCCTCACCTTGGCCCTGGCAGTCTGAACCCGACCTTGAGGTGGCTGGTCAGAGGGGCTGGTGTACAGGCCCCCTGCAGTTGAGGCGGGTCCGAGGTATTCTGCTTGGCAGCTGGGAGGCCCTGGGCAGGAGGGAGGGGCAGGGAGGAAGGCCTGGGAGGCTACTGCAGCTAGTGGCTCCCCGGGCGGGGTCCTGAGATTCGGATTCAAGCGTCCTCTGTTGGGGTCTCCCTCATAAAGTGCGCGTGGGGGCTGGGAAGGTGGGGTGGTCACAGAGGCCGGGGGCCGTGCAGGCCAGCGACTTCGGGCGTGAGAGGGGGGCTGTGGGTGCCCCTGGAGGCTGTCCAGTCACTGAGGAAGGCCTGGGCAGCCTTGCGGTGCGCCAGGCGGTGGGTGATGGAGAAGCCCGCGTTGCCCTCCAGCTGGGACAGGATCACCAGGACCTGCCTGGGGGAGGGGGCCGGTGAGGGCCGTGGAAGCGAGGTGGGGGGCGGTGCGGGGGCGGGGGCGGGGGCGGTGCC
>NC_048227.1:38290620-38312499 GCF_002007445.2 Ailuropoda melanoleuca
CCAGCTCACCATCCCGCCCCACCCCTGCAGCTCACCGCCCCCACCCACCTGCTGCCCTCCTGGAAGAGGGCGAACTCCAGGGACGCACGCTCCAGCACCGTGAGCGCAGTTACCCCCACAGGCCCGCTGGCAGAGCTGGGAAAGCAGCCCTGCACACGCGCCTCCTGCCAGTCCGAGTGCACCTTGCAGATGTCCACGGAGTCGAAGTACCTAGGCAGTGAGAGGACAGCCCCACCGAGCAGCTGTCATCCCAGCTCAGGCACAGGTACTTCCTGTCCTCTGTCCACTGCCTGGCCCAGAACACCCTTGGCATCTCCTGACCAGTGTCTGGAAAGCCCTGGTCCTGGCTGTTGCCCATGGACACCACCAGGGGGCACCAGGTCTCAAGCCTGATCCCAGAGGGCTGAGCCCTGGCCGTCCAAGTCTCCCCCACTGCCCACTGCCCCTGCGCTGAGCTGGATTCAGGGAGGTACAGGTGGGCTCCCCGGGGCAGGACACCACACGCTGGGACAAGGGGGGTCAGCCAGATCAGGTGAGCCAAGGTGAAGGCGGCTGGAGTCCGGGGCCGGCCCCGGGGCAGACACTCAACACCACGGCCTGTGGCGTCCAGGTACCTGACGAAGTCACTGTACTCCATCCAGAAGACGCCCTCACTGCTGCCATGTGGCATGAGCTCACTGCGCAGGTGCCCTGGCCAGTGCGGCCACTCGTCCGACCAGCTGCCATTCCAGGAGAAGCGTCCCCATGGGTTCCGGAGCCGCAGGAGCCTGTGGACCACAGGGCTGAGGGCCACGACCGTGCCTGCCACTGCTTCCACCACACATCCGCCCGGCACCTACCTGGAGCCTTGGACGTCACGGACATCCAGGATGGAGTAGGCGTGGCGCGGACGCAGGCCCAGGCTCTCGTAGACAGCATCATCCACCTTCATGTTGCCCCCCCCACAGGAGGCCCCCATGAGGAACCTGCGTGGGCAGAGCGGCCTCACTGACTGGGGGCCCCTCAGTAACCAGGAGCCTCTGCTGGCCCTGCCCCTGCAGCGGGGAGGTGCTGCACGGGTGGGGGGATGGGAAGTGGGGAGTGGCGGGGAGTGGAAGGTAGGGGCCCCTCCCTGTCTGTGGGGACCCATGTGAGACACACGGGACTCAGAAAGTGCGGGCCCAGCCCCCTCCACTGCGGTCCTGAAGCCCGGAGGCCTTGGGCTGGGGGTTGGGCAGGCGCGGTCCCTTGGAAGCCTCCCGAGGGCTCGGGGCCGTGGCTCTCCGAGGGTAGCGATACTGCCCGGTACCAGCTGAAAAGCACACGTCGTGGACCTAATGAGCCATCTCTCAGGCCTGAGGATCTGGGCCCTTCCCACAGACACACTGGCCGGTGTGTGGCACTCTCACAAGGCAAACCCCACTCCCACCAGGTGACTCTGTGGGGCTCTCTCCAGGCGGCTCCGAGCGGGCACTGACGGTCATCACAGGCCCAGCTCAGGACGAGGCCTTCCCGGTACAGGCCAATGGGTGGCATCCTGCCTGCTCCCCACACCACCTGAGCAGGCAGGACCACCGGCCCGGCAGTGAGTGATGCTGGCAACACCTGAGACGCAGGTGTGGGGCTGAGGGCACTTGCCCTGCTTATCCCACCGCTCCAGGCCCCGGCCTGGCCGTCCCCTCGTCTCGCCTCTCCTCCCAACGCTGCTGACCGCCACGGCGCCCGCCCCTCTTACCCAGCCTCCTTAGAACTCAGCATTTTGGCCCAGATGAGGTCAGTGTCAACGGGCTCCTCGCGGGGGTTAGTGGAGCTGACCTGCAGCGCCAGGCTCTCACAGGGGGCGCCGGTGAGCGTGGCCAGGCCTTCGATGGCGCGCCCCGCCTGGAGGGCAAAGTAGGAGCCGTGCAGCTTGGCCAGCGCCTTCTCGATGAGGGCCACCCACAGCTGCTTCCGCTGAGCCTACGGGAGGGGCTGGAGTCGGGAGGCCTGATGCTTGCCGCTCCCTGACGTCCCTCCTCCCGTGCCCGCCCGTCCCGCCACCTGGGAGAAGAGGAGGAAGCCGGCCTCGTCACAGGGCAGCATGTCGTCCACTAGCACCGTCGTCCACGTGCCGTCCTTGCAGAGCCGCACCTGGTAGGCGCCCTCCGCGCACAGGCTGCGTGTGACCATCACCCGCTCGACCAGGTCAGGCCGCTCAGCCAGCACAGCCAGCGCACTCAGGAACCTGCACAGAGCCGGGGCCGTAGCGTGAGCACCGCCAGACCGTCCGCTGCCCAGCCCCTGTGGGGGCGCCTAGCTCACCAGCAGTTCCCCAGCAGCCCCTGCAGGATGTCCGAGGGCCGGAGAGTATGGAACACAGACCACGAGGCGCTGTGGTCCCTGGAGATGGAGCAGTTGATCTCGTGGGGCCGCAGCCACTGCCGCACGCGCTGCTGGACGCTGTCACCCGCGGGGAAGCCCACAGACTCGGGCCCAGGGGGGAAGCTGTCATCCACGAAGTTCACACTGTTCTGCAGGGGCCATGGCCTTACACTCAGGCTCCACCTGGCTGAGGCCAGACCCACCACCCAGGAGAACACCCTGAAAATGCTCCAGAAGAAAGAGGGCGGGACCGATGCGGAGGGCGTGGCCAGGGCTCGTGGGAGCCACGCTGCCCTGTGTAGGCATGGGGGACTGCCGCCAACCCGGACACTGCACGCCCCTGTGAGACACCACAGCCCCCAGCCTGGAGGACACAGGGGTGGGAGGCAGGGGGGGCAGGGAGCTTGGGTGGCTCCCCCTGCCGTGCTGCACGCCCCAGTAAGAGAAGTGGGGACCTGGCTGGGATGCGGGACACAAGCCCCCAGACAGGCTGTCAGGGTGGGTGGCTGACAGTGATGGCGGGGCAGCAGCCCAAGGGGGGACAAACAGCCCCTCCAACTGACTCCGGGGGTAACGATGCCCTGGATTCGGGCCTCCCGCACCTCCAAGGGCAGAAGAGTGTGAGGGAGCGTCCCAATCCCATTTCGGCAGGTCTCCATGGCTGGAGGAGGCGCTGGGCCCGCCTGCGGGCATAAAACCTCCGCCCGCATCCCCACCTCCCTGTGGCTTCGGCATCTATGGGAAGTCACCCCTGAGCAGGGTCCCTCGTGCGTACGGAGGAAGAAGGGGCAAGATGCGGGGGACAGGGACCAGGCCGGTGCTCCGAGCCCGGGGAAGCAGGTGTTGCCCTGTGGGCACGGGCTGCTCACTCTCCCTGGCCAGAGAAGGGACACCAGGGAAGGACAGAGGGTGCGAACGCCTTGACGGGGGGATAGGGGAGGCACAAAGAGAAGAGGCCCATGGGAAGGGGAGAGCCAGCCCTGGAGCGTGGACACCGTCCTGAGGGAGCTCACCTCCCGGCAGAAGGCCACGATGTTTTCCCAGAGGGCCTTGGCCTCACCCTCGTCTGTCTGCCGCCGCTTCTCCACGTGCATGCTCTCCCTGCGCCTCAGGGGCGCGATGCCCCGGCGCTGGGCCACCAGGAGCTGGGGCGTGTGACAGGCGGCACAGTGCTTGGCCCGGGGCGCATTGAGCAGAGTGCAGGCAGGGCAGGCCCACTGGCTCGGGCGCTCGGGCGGCACCACGGGGCAGGGGCAGCTGGCCTTGTGGGCTGAGCAGGGGCCGGACTTATCGGCGCTGCAGTCAGGGCAGCGGGCGGGGGGCTCGCCATGCTCCTGGAAGCCGTGCAGCTTGGAGCAGCCGCACGCTGCGCATCTGGGGACTGCTGTGGGGTTCTTGAGCGTGCACTTGGCGCACGACCAGGTGGTGAAGTCAGGGCTGGAGGGGCTGGCCGGCTTGTAGCGCACCGTGTCTCCAGCCAGGTCGATGACATCGCTGCCCGGCGCGGCCCCGCAGGCCTCACAGCGGGCAGGGCTCGAGGGGCCGGGTGCAGAGCAGGCGCCGCACCGGTGCGGTGCCGCGCTGCCCTCGGCGGCCTCCTCCTCCAGCATGCTCAGCCGCTTGCTCGACAGCAGCTCCGCCAGGCGGGAGGCCCCGGTTGCAGTCCGCCCCGGGCCCTGGGGGAGCCCCTTGGAGCCCGCAGAGGGCGAAGGCTGAGTGGCCTCAGGCACCAGTGGCTGCAGCTGGGGGGGGACCTCTCGGCGGCTGCGAGGCACGGGGTTGTTCTGCAGGGTGGGCGAGAAGGGGCTGAAGGGTGGCGCCCGGGGGGGCTCCTGGTCGGTGGCAGAGGGAGGGTCGGCTTCGGTGCCTTCCCCGGGCTGGGCTGGGGCAGGGATGACGTGGAAGCCAGCGGGGGCCACAACTTCGGGGACCACCAGGGCCTCAGGAGGGATTCTGGGCAGCGAGAGTTTCCGGGGGCCCCCGCAGGCAGAGCAGGAGCTGGCCACAGGCGTGTTGTGCAGCGTGCAGCGCTGGCAGGCCCAGCCGCTCCCGGGCTCTGCTGGCCCCCCCTCCTCCTTCTCCTCCTCTTCCTCCTCCTCTTCGGGCCGCCCCCGAGCCGGCTCCGCGGACGCCAGCCCCGCTGTCCGCGGGGGACCAGTTTCCTCCTTGCAGCTGCCCCGCGGCTCCGCCAGGACCCCGTTGATGACAGGCAGCAGGGAGGCACCAGGCACAGGCTCTGGGGCAAAGCCACACACCTCGCAAGTCTCCTTGCCCAGGAAGTTCCGGAATGTGCAGCGGGCACAGGGCCATTTCTGCTCCTCCACACTGAGCCGGAGGATGTGGTCGAGGTCAGGCTTGTGCCGGGGGGCCTCGCAGATGGAGCACTGGCGCTGGCCGGCTGTGTTCAGGAAGGTGCAACGCGCACAGGACCACTCCCCAACCGTGGCCATGGACCCCGGCGAGTGCGTGTGGCTGCAAGGGAAGGCCCCAATCAGTGCAGGCCCAAGGAAAAGGGCCCAAGTCTCCACCTGGGACAAGGGGCCACAGCATCTTTGCCCTTCTGGGCTGTGACAGACGTCAGGCCCAAGAGGGCAGCCTGGGAGGGGCTCAAGGACTCGGAAGAGTTAGGGCCCCCAAGGGACCTCACAGGTCTGTCCTCAGACCCCTTCGGGAGGGTGGACCTGTGGAGACAGAGGGATGGGGCAGGGCCACACCATCCCAGTGGCCACGGGGCCCTGCTGGGGAGGCAGTCTTTCATCAGTTCCAGGAAAGAGTACAAGTGAACGTCCTCGACAGGATAAAGGGCATCCTCAAAAACCCACCGCGAACATCACAGCCCACCCTGACACACTGCGTGCTTTCCTCCCAAGACCAGGAGCTCAGCGCCGCCGGTCAGCACTGTACCAGGCCCAGCCAGAGCAATTAGGCAGGAAAGAGAGAAAAGGCATCCAAATGGACAGGGAGAAGTCAAGCTACCTCTGTTTGCAGACAGTGTGATCCTACACATAGAAATCCCAAGAATCCACCAAAAAAGCTACTAGAGCTAATAAATGAATCCAGTGACATCGTTGGTCATGAGACCGACACACAACCGTCAGCTTGTTTCTACCCCAGCCGAACAGCTGGGATGTTAGGAGAACAGTATCACTTCATCTAAAATGACGTAAGACCTAGGGACACACCCTAAACGAGGAGAAAACCTGCACTCTGAGCACTACAAAACCTCCTCAGACGTCACATAAGGCCTTAATGAACAGACACCCAGTGCTCACAGAGTGAAGACTTAATACGGCGGAGAGGACGGTGACACCCAAGTGACCTACAAATTCACAGGCGCAATGCAATCCCCATCTAAATCCCAGTGGCCTTTCATTCCCCCCAGGAATGGAATAAGCAGATTCTGAAATTCACATGAAACTGTAAGGAACCCCCAAGTAGCCAAAACAGTCTCAAAAGAGGGAAAATCAAGACAGGTGGTACTGCACAAGCACAGCCTGTAAGTCTGCATATGGTTCGTGTGGCCAGTAGGACCGAAGTGAAGAGCCTGGAAATATGCCCTCACCTACGGTCAAGTCATTTTTCTTTTAAGTAGGTCCCACGCCCAACATGGGGCTTGAACTTGCAACCCTGAGATTAAGATTCTTACGCTCTACTGACGATCTAGCCGGGCACCTTTGGTCAAATCATTTTAGGCGGTGGTGCCAAGACCACTCCGTGGGGAAAGGGCAGTCTTTTCAACAAGTGGTGCTGGGAAAGCAGGACGTAGGGCACTAAAGAATGAAGCTGGGACCTTACCTCACACCGTATGCACATATTAACTCAGAATGGATCAATAACCTAAATGTAGAAGTGAAAACTATAAAACTCTTAGGAAAAAACCTAGGTAAATTTTGTGACCTCAAGGGGCACCTGGCTGGGTCAGTCGGGGGGTGTTTGACTCCTGATCTTGGGGCTCTGAGTTCGAGTGCCATGTTGCGTGTGGAAATTACTTGAAAATGAAACCTTTAAAAGAAAAAATTCTGGGGGCGCCTGAGTGGCTCAGTCGGTGAAGTGTCTGCCTTTGGCTCAGGTTATGATCTCGGGGTCCTGGGATCGAGCCCCACGTTGGGCTCTGTGCTCAGTGGGGGGTCTGCTTGAGACTCTCTCCTCCCTGTGCCTCTGCCCACCCCCTGCTTGAGCACGCGCTCTCTCAAAATAAATAAAATCTTAAAAAATTTTTTTTTGTGACCTTGAATTTGACAATAGATTATTAGATGTGACATTAAAAGCACAAGCAAATAAAGGGGGAAAAAATTAGACTTCATCAGAATGAGTAACTTCCATGCTTCAAAGGACACAGGTGAATAAATGATGAGAGAACTCATAAGAGAAAGTATTTGCCAGTCGTGTCTGATAAGGGTCTTGTATCCAGAGAACAAAAAGAACCCTCACAACTGAACAACAACAAAAACCCTGTTTAGAAAACGGGCAAAGGGCTGGAGCAGTCATTTCCTCAGAGGACACACATGGGGCCATGGAAGCATCACCAGCCATCAGGACAACACCAACCAAACTCAAGAGATACCACACTTCACACCCAGTACGAGGACGGCAGGTACCCACGAGTGCGTGGAGAAACCAGAGCCCTCCCTGGCACTGCCTCTGTGCCAACGGTCCGGCAGGCCCTCAGCAAGTTAAGCAGTCACCATCTGACCCTGCAATTCTACTCCCAGGGACACACCCCAAAGAACTGAGAACTGGTACCTGAGCAAACACACGCTCAGAGCAGATCTACGCACGACAGTCAAGCAGTGGAAACGACTCAGACGTCCAGCAGCCGATAAACAGAGATGTGCAAGGTTATTCAGCCACAAAAAATCATGGGATTCTGATACAGGCTACAACACGCTAAGTGAGAGAAGCCGGACACAAAAGATCACACGTTACGGGAGTCCATGTACACAAATCTTTACGACAGGAGATCCAGAGGCAGTGGGAAGCCGGTGGTCCCCAGGGCCCAGGTACAGCTTCATAAGGAATGCAGACGTCTGGGGACGGGGTACAGGTGATGGACACACAGTGTGAATGTACTAAATTCCACTGAGTCATGCCCTCTGAAACGGTTACTTTATGTCCCATGAATTTCATCTCTCAAGAAAAGAAAAAGTGAGAGCTTGAGGGGAGTGGCCAGGGCATGAGTGCTAAGGATCACCCCGACTCAGAATGGCCAGTTGGGTTCCCTAACCCAGCTGCTTCTCTGGTCTTTCTGGGAACCCCTGGGCAGGCATCTGACCACACAAAGCAATCCCACAGTGCTAGAGGCCCTCCCACAAGGCACAGTCCTGCCGAGCCCAGGGCACAGGTGGGTCAAGGGAGGGACAGGCTGTACCCTGAGGGGCAGGCCCTCTCCACTCACCTGCCCACGACCAACGCAGACCACCGCAGGCCCACCCTGCCCGGTCCCGCACCAACACGCAAATCTGCTCTCCCACAGCACTCTACCCTCGAGGCCCGCTCTGCAGCCGGCAGCCCCATGGGGCTGTAGCAGGGAGCTGCCCGGCCCAGTGAGATCACTGGGAAGGTGGGGCAGGGGGGTGTCCAAGGTCAAAGGAGGTGGGAGAAAGGGCAGGGGGCCCCTCTGTTAGCAGCTGGTCCTAAGCAGCCTGTTCCAAAGTGCTGGCAACGCCCAGATCTGGGAGACCGTGAGCTCCTCCTAGGATGGGTGGCTGCAGGGCAGCAACACTGGAGAGAGTGCCTCACCCTGCCGGAGCTCCTGTCCCAGGTCAAATCTGTGCCTCAGGGCAAGGGAGACCCACAGGCCCTTGTCCTAAGGGATGGGCCTGCAGGGAGGCCATGTACCCCACATGCCAGGTGAGGCCACAGAGCCACGGTCCTCCGCAAGTGGCCGGCCAGGCCTGTGACGTGTGTGGGTACAGCTGGAGGGCAGTGCAGGTGGGGCGGTCCTGGCTCCTTCCGCCTGAGATGAGTCCACGTCTGGGGGTGGGGGCAGCCCCCTGACCTGCTTCCAAGGGCTAATCTGGGCCGAGGAGCTGTCTACACACCAGGACACAGCTTTCTATGCTGATGGTAGCGGCTCTGCCTGGCAGAAAAATCAATTGTTCTTTACGAGGCACGAAGACATGCTTCTGAAGCTGCGTTTGTGGCAAACCCTTTTGGTTCAGGAAGAAAACTTGCCTCTTCAAAAAAATCGAACACCTCCCCGAGCAACAGGATTATTTCCCAGAGCCCAGCGCCAACTCTGTGAAGCCACCTTCCCAGCCTGTGTGGCTGAGGCTCATGAGCTCCCATGGCCTTGCCCACAGACAGGCCACAGGGGGAGCGGGTGTGCTTGTGCCAGGCCAGGCTCACCACGGGGCACTCGGCACCAGTGGAAGGGGGCAGATCAGCTTTGGGCCTGGCTTCTGTGCTACGAAAAGCCTAAGGAATCTCCCTGGAGACCACCGGGCCCTCCCCACACCATTCCCCACTCAGAGAAGGGCCCACAGTCAAGGTGCGGCTCATGGTGCGTGCCCACGGACACACGTGCACAGGCTCAGGGGACGCTCACTCACCCCGCACACCTCCCCTGGCTTGGTCGCAGGGGCCAGCAGAGCTAGTCTGACACTTTGCAGACCATCTGCGCCAGGGAGGGGTGTCCAGAGAGGAGGCTCAGGCCCCTGTCCCCCGTGCAGGAGAGGTGCATGAGAGCCCTCCTAGGACACACCTGCCCTTGGCTCTAGGGCTCCGGGGGCCCCAGGTGTACTGAGCAAGGACAGCCTGGGGAGAGAGGGGGCCCAATTCCTGTTTACCCTCCTAAGTCGCCAGCTGGCCAGTCCATGGCCTGGGCGCAGCTGAACATGGCACGGTGTCCCCTGGTCCTGGCCAGCACCTGGGGACACTGGTGGGACAGGGCAGGTTTCACAACCATCATGGTGATAAAGCACATCAAGAAGATTCTGTCTGGGGTTCAGAAAAGTTTAAATGGAAACAGCGCCTACAACTCCAATTTTGCCCTGGGGACACAGGGCAAGCAGAGGCACCCTTGGTAGAATAAGGCTTCTGGGGACGGCGGCAGTGGCACAGGGCTCCCAGGACAGGCGGTGCTGCCGCTGTGCTCCCTCTCTGACCCCTGCAGCCCATACCTCGCTGTCACTGGGCAGCCAGAGGGGAAGTGGCTCCAGGGTCCGTGACTGGGTGACCAGAGGAGCCTGAAACGGGCCCCTGACCTTCACCTCCCCTGTCTCACCTCTGACTCCACAAACTCAGGGTCACCCCACCATGACACAGGGCCTGGGCAGGAGCTGAGGGCTCAGGAGACACTCAGAGGCCAGAGCACCCAACCAGTCTGGGAGGAATCAACGGCATATGGAACCCGGAGCCAAGGCAGACTCCAGGCCACACGACACCACATACTCCAGGACATAGACTGAATCACAGTTAGGGAGGAACCAGCGGCCCATGGAAAGAAAGGCTAAGTCAACTGGAAATTGAGGCAATTGTCCGGAAAACCCCAACACCAAACTCCCGCTGTGCCCTCCATGATTTGGGGACTGCCAGCACTGTTTCAACTCAAAAGAGAGGCTACAGAGTTGCTCTTGGGGCACCCTGTAAAGTCTCCCTTGTACCCAGGACACATGCCTGCAGGAATATGAAAGCTACTGGTCACCACTGCAGGGTGCAGCCCAGTCCTGGGGGAATGCCTCTCCTCCCCAGAGACCGTCGACAGCAGTAAGTGGCATCCCCACGTAAGGACTTCGGTGAAGCCAACAGAACTGGGCAGGCCATGCCAAAAGGCGTGGTTGCCCTGATGGCTGTGGCCACCTGACCTCTGACCCCTGCGGCTTTGAGGTGCGTCTGGGCGCCTTCCTCTGGGGTCACCCTCAGCCAGCCTTGAGTCACGCTCCCATTTCTGTGTCCCCACGGGTTGCAGGCGATGATGCCCACATCCACTCCTTACGGACCAGGGTGAGCAGCTCCTGGGGCCTGGCAGTGGATCATGGGGAAACACGCCCACCCTTGGCTCGTGGGCTCGCCCAGCGTAGTCAGTGCAACCGGCTGGTTCTGGCCAAGGGGGCAACACGCCCCGACGTGGAGGCTATTCCGTGCGCGGCAGGGCTGCTATGCTGGTCTCTTCAGTGCCTCCTGGTCCCTCGTGGCCGTCAGTGTGTATGTGCCTGGCTGCCCCTCCAGACAGCGGCAGAGCCCCCACACACTCATGTGTGTCCACGTGTCCAGGTGTGTGTGTGGGGAGGGGTCCTGTCGGGGCGGTTGTGTGTGGCCACCAGCCTTTCTGCCCCTCATCCTGCCATCTGCCTTGCCCGGCTCTGCACCCCCCTTACCCCCCAATTGTCTTCTCATCCCCAGTCTGGATGTCTGTGAATTCCTCAGGGTCGTTTGCAGCATTTCCTCTTGCTTCGCCGGCTGCTGCCCCTGGGTCTGGCTGGCTGCAGCCGGCGTCGGCCAGGAGCCACTGGTACCCCAGCCTGGGGGAGGGGCCTGGCAGGAGGCCAGGAGAACGAGAAAGTTCGACTTGGTTCGACAGCGTGCGCCAGGATCTGAAGTCACACGGCACGCCCCGTCAGGACCCTCGGGGGCGGTGCAGAGGGAGCCTCGGGGCAAACCCTCCAGGGTCTACACCTGGCCTGCTGCTCCCGCGGGGCTAGCCCTCCTCCCAGGACCCACTAATTCTACCCCGAGCAATTCATCCTAGGGAAAGATACGGGAATTTGTAAACAGTGTGGGGACAGATGAAGGCATGGGAAGATGCAAATCAAAGCATGTGGGGACACCACCCCACCCCCGCCAGGATGTCTAGAATCAAACAGGCAGATGGTCACAAGTGCTGGCCAGGACGGGGAGGAACGAGAGCCCGCCCCTCTACCACTGGTGAGGACGGAATATGGTGCAGCCGCTGTGGGAAACAGCCTGGCAGCCTCTTAGGAAGTTGGGCGGACTCCAGTGACTCCAGTGACTGTCAGCAGTCGCATCCTGGGTCCCCACCCAAGGGGAAACGTGTCCACACAAAACCTTGCACACGAACGCTCTCACAGCAGCACAGCTCGTAAAAACCAAGGGGAAACACTCAAATGTCCGTTAACTGAGGCATGGATACAACAGGATGGGGTCCGTCCATACAACAGGACATTTATTATTTGGCCATTAAAGGAATGAAGGTCTGGCACCTGCCACCACGTGGATGGACCTGAGGGTATTATGCTCGGGGAAAGAAGCCAGGAACAGAAGATATTACAGGATTCCACTTGTAGGACATTTCCAGAAAAGGCAAACCTATGGGCAGGAAGCGGGGTGGCTGTCTGGGGAAGGGTGGCAAACAGGCAGGGGTCCTGTGGGAGACGTAGGTAAGCAACCCTATAAATGACCAAGGAGACCAAAACCACACAGCACTTACAAGGAGTGAATGAGAGCACGCAAGTCCTATCTCAATAAAGCTGTTCCAGAAAGACACACAGATGCCCACTAGTGCGTCACCTATACCATAACGAGGGAGCAGAGGAAACTCCCAAAAACCCACATGGCCGGCTCTGGCCACTCACTGGCCATCGGGCTCCCGGTGCCTCCTGCTGCCCCCACAGACCGTGCTAAGTCCTCCAGTGCCTCCCAGGCGCCTTATCTGCTGGGAGCTCAGGCCTCGCGTCCAGCGCAATCCCAGAAGGGACACCCATCAGGACCCCTGCCTGCCGTCCAGACACCAGGACACTGTCCTACACAAGTGAGCTGTGTCTACAGGAATTGACGGCCGAGCGCAGCATGGCAGGTGCCTTTGAGAGAGGGAGAGCCCATTACCACTGCCTCCACCCAAGGCCAGAGGAAGCCCGAGTGTCTGCTGAGCAGCGAGTCTTCCTCTCCAGTGAGGCCACAGGATGGGCTAAAGGCAGTAGTGGGACGTCGGGGCCCAGCACCCCCAGACCTGAGCAGTGGGCATGGTGCTGGGGCAGCCCCACACCAGTCACCCCAGAACTGAGGGGAGGCTCTCCAGGTGATCCAATGCGCAGCCCGGGCTGAGAAACCCGGGCGGAGCCCAGCCACGGCCGAAGTAGGAGGAAGCCAACACGGGAAGGTCTGCCAGCGCAGTGGTACCACACACACAGGGGCCGGGGGCTGGTGGCCTCCCCTGCACCCCACCCCAAGCAAAAGCTCCAGAAGCGGCTTCAGAAGGAGCAGCTGACTGAGCAAGCCATGGCCTTGCAGGCAGGCCACACCGCCCCTTTCCCAGCAGCCAGCCAGGCCAAGGCCCATACGGCCCAGCTTTGCGGAGAGGGCTGGCGCCGCAGATTTTCTCCACCAGGACTGGAGCAACCCCAGAGCCTCTCAAGTCTGGGGCCTTTTGGGGAAAGCAACTTGCCAAAGGACTCTCAGAAATAGGACCCCATCTCAGCAAGCCCCTCTCCTCTGGCATGAAAGGGTCCAACCGATAGAACAGCACTCCCGCCCCTCGGGCCACCCCCTCCCCACCCTCTTACCTTCGGGCCCGGGGACGTGGGGGCTGGTGCTGCCGGGTGACCAGGGCACCACCCCAGACAGGCCCCCCAGGGCCGCTCCTACACCAGCCGGCTGCTGCAGGGGGCCCGGGGTAAGGCGGTCCCCCAGGGAAGCCGTGGTCCGACTCGGTCTCGGTGGCCAGCGAGGAGGCGGAGCTCCCCATGGCCCCCGCGATGGCGGCCGCGCTGAGACCCGGGCCTGGTCACACGCGGCCCGCAGTGGGCGAGGTGGAGCATGGAGGGAGGACAGCGCCCACGCCGGAGACAGGGCGGCCGGGCTGGTCAATCACACAACAGAAATAAACAGAGAGAGAATAAAGAGAAACAGGAGAAACAGCATGACTCACAGGAAAGAAGCCCCCAAAGCCCGGGAGAGGCTCCCCAGCACGCTAGTGGCCTCGGGACCCAGGCCCCACAGCCAGGGCTGCGGTGCAGAGCTGCAGCTCCCAGCCTGAGGCCCACCCCGCTACCAGGGCCCCTGCTCCGCTCCTGAGATCCAACCCCAAGCCCCCAACCGCCCCGAGGGGTTGGCCATGTGTCCACTTGCTGGTCTTCAAAGGTAGTCATACCATTAGTGAGAAAGAAACCACACAATCATGCTTTATTGCAGAAAAAAGGACTGTCGGCATCTGGCCAAAGGAAACGGAGAAACACGCAAGTGCACGCAGCAGAGCTGGGACGGCCTCGCAGGACAGCCTCTGGGAGGAGGGCGCCAAGGGCGCACGGAGCCCAGCAGATTCCCCATGGCGCTCCGCGGCAGGCAGAGCCTCCCCAGGCCAGACAGACTCCAGGGGCCCGGGAACAGATGGGTGACTCAGGAAGGACCCGGGAGGCAGGCCAGCCTCTGGCAGGGATGGCCTGCGCGCAGGGGAGACGGTCTGACCCCCGTGGGTTGAGCCGGAGGCCTCTTGGCTCGATCCAGACAAGGCAAGTCCCAGTCAGGCTCCGGGCCAAGGAGGACCGGCAGCCCGCTCAGTTCTGGAGGCTGGTGAGGGCCAAGGAACACGGGAAGAGGAGGCCAGGGGGGAAGAGGAGGCCAGGGTCGGGAGACGTCTGGGCCCCGACTCATACGCGCTCTGGACAGACCAGCCGAGTCCTCTGCGCAGCAACAGAATGTGCTTAGACGGCCTTTCCTCAGAGGAGCGGGGACGTGCGTGAGACGGAGCAGCGCCTGCCCTGACTGGCCCAGCGGCCTCGCAAGTGTCCTGCCCCTCAGGCCTCCCCACGGGGCACCACCTGAGCTGAACGGAGAAGGCAGAGGCCCCGCGGCCTGCAAAGCCGACAGCACCCCCCACACCTGTGCAAGAATGTCCATCAGTGCCCACCCCCAGGAGCCTCACGTGAGCCACGGATGCTCTTTCGTGTCGTCTAGCGGCCACGTGAAGGAGGTAAGGATCCTGGAAGATGCATCTTGTGTAACCCAACACTCCAGAATACCTCCGTGTCAGCATGAAATTTAGGTAAAACCACGCGTGAGCTACGGGACACTGCTCTCGGTTGAGATCTTCGGACGCCACTGTGGTTGCGTTCCTCTCCTTGTGGATGAGCCACACTCGAGTCCGCAGCCACGCACGCCGGTGGCTTCCGCACTGGGCACGCTCACCAGCAGTCAGTTCCTCATCAGCCAGGGTCATTGCAGACACCTGCCTCCCCCATGCTGCTAGGTCAGACCCCAACAGCCCATCGGATGCTGGGGCTCCAGTCCACGCAGGAGCCCCTCCAAGGAAGAGCCTGAGCATTCCTGATGCTCTTTTCCCAGCCAAATCCTGGGCAGACGGAGGGTACACAAGGGCAGAGGAGGCCTGAAGTGGAGCCAGGCCCACTTGAGATGCCATGGGACGGACCTGTTCGCACTTGGCTCCAGGGCTGGCATGGTCCTGACAAGAGCTCTGCCTGTGTCCCCCGTGGGGGCGGAGGGCGAGGTGGGGGGCAGACAGTGCCAGCACCGTGTACGTCTGCTGCAGGCAGAGCCAAGGGGAAACCAGCCCCGAGGCTTCGCGAGGATGTGGCCCCAGGCTTCCCAGGGGTTCTGGCTCTGCCCGAAGGAAGGAGCACCAAGGTTCTGCCCGGGCCGGGTGCGCCGCCTGCAGCACATCAAGGACCCACCTGTTCCTCACGAACGCCCTAACCTGGTCTTCGGCGGTGAGGCAGTGAGTGTCCAGGGAGCATGCTGGCCCCCCATCCCCGCCTGCGGCAGAGCACGTGGCCCCCCGAACCTGGCAGCAGCCGTACCCTGCACCCCAGCTTCCTGACGTACCTTCAGGGAACTCGGACCCTGCAGACCCCGTCTGGGGGAGGTGGGAGGCCTGTCCAGGGGTGGGCTACGTGGTGGTAGTCCAGTCCCTCCTGGGAGGGTGGAGGCAGCACAGACCCCTGTCCCTGCAGGCTGGAAGGGCAAATGCTCCCCAGAGAGCACCCAGCTCAGGAGGGCCCGTCTGGGGATCTTCGGGGATGACAGCACCCCAATACCTGGGGGCGGTGAGAGGACCCGGGAGTAAGACCCCATGAAGGAGTCCCCCGGTCGAGCAGGGCTCCCCAGGGGCCACCAGCCCCGTGCTACCCCGAGAGTCCCACCTGCACACAGTGATGTGCGGGAAACTGCCGGGCAGGGTGGCCAGTCCCTGGCTCCCAACCTGGCTCCATGTCAGAATAACCGGGCACGGGGACGCTCACACACCCTGTTCCCCAGGCCTTGCAACTTGAGACAAAGCTAGGTGAGGGCCTCCTGCAGGGCAGAGCAAACTGGATCCCCGGTGACACGTGTCACGTGGCCCTCTTCTCCTGCAGGGCCTGCTGGGTGGACAAAGCCCCCTGTGCTGCCTGCCTCCCCCAGGTGGGAGCATGGGATGTGGGCCAGCCCCGTAGGTGCCAGGGGCACACCAGCCATCGCTCTGTGCATCTCTGCTCATTTAGCAAACAGCCACCAGGCCTCCGCTGTGTGCCAAGCCCCCAACGCCGGAGCCCTGCCCACTCGGCGCGCTTTCTGGCTGCTGTGCCATAAACAGTAACATATCTCTGGGCAGAAGCCAGAGTGCACACCGTGGTGACGCCAGCCTCCTGCATCGTGCAAAGGGGCAGGGCGCTCTGCAACGGGGCGTCGCAGGGCAAAGGGGCTGTCTGCAGCCCGACAAGCCACACCGGTCCTCCTCGCCCTCATTCCGGAGCTGCTGCCCTAGATTTAAACGGGGCAGTGGCCTAGATCTGGCCTCAGGGAACCTCGGAGGTGGGGCTGCAGTCCCACCCCCTGAAGCTGTTAACCATCAGGGGCTGACCGGCCTGTCCCCCAGCCTGGGGCGGGGCGAGGTGCCTGGCACGGCACTCCAAGGGGACTGCAGGGGACGGTCCCCGCAGAGTGAGAAGCACAAGAAGAGCCAGAGAATCAGCCTCTTTAAGACCCCATGCGGGGAGCGCCTGTGTGGGCCACAGCAGGCACCCCACCCCCCTCACCCTAAGCCACCGGCCCTCCCTGGCCCTCCCTGCCCCTGCCGGCCCCTGAGGGCGTGGGGAGTAGGGGTGGGGCGCTGAGGTGCAGGGACACAGGCAAGTTGTCTCCACCAAGTGAGAATTTACCCAGGCAAGTATAGGCCAGGGAGGGGAACACAGGGTAGGCCACGCCCCAGGTCCCGATCAAGGGTATTTAAGTCCCACTCTGTCCCATGCCTGGGGGGCACAAAAAGTTAGTCCGATGCCCCTGGGGCCCCTGAGTCCCATGTGACAACGGGGCCTGGGCCCCGCACAGATGTATGCTGCTTGATGATGCCTCTTCCCACATGCACACGCCCCGCCCAACTCCCCCACAGACATGCGGCACCCACAACCACATCCACACTTGGCTCACTCCCCACGCCATGCTCATTCACCCTGGGTGAGGGGGCGAACTTCGTGTCCCGACCCTGCAACACCCTCACCAAGGGCCCAGGGAACCGGTCGTCTTCAATCTCATCAGCGTACATTTCCCCTTCTGACAATAATGGTGCCTCCCCGAACAGCAGCAACCCGGACGGGCTGCCTAAGTCAGCCCCGGGACAAGGGCTCAGGGGAGGGACTGAGGACAGCGGTCCACTGGGAGGGCACCCTGTGCCTGAAGGGCCACCCTGCCGAAGCCTAGAACTCCAGCCACCAGACAAGAGGCTCCAGCCTCTACCCACCTGGGGAGGTCCAGACCTTGACCTCCCTGCCCCCCAGCACTGGCAGGACAGCACCCCCTCAGGGTGCAGGATCGGGGATGGGCCATCAGGCATGTGGAGCTCCCTTTAGGGAAGAAACACCAAAGGCGTGGCAGATGTGGCCTGGCGAGACACATCTGCTTTGCAGCTCGCCCTGCAAAGACAGGACCACTGTCTCATGCCTCCGGCTCAGGGCGGCCCGAGGGAACCAGAGGTTGTCAGGGCAAGGGTCCGGGCAGCGGGTCTCAGGGGTTATAGAGAGGCCAGGGAACTGCCACAGGGAGAGGGGATGGCCACGCTGCACTCAAGCCTTGCCACTCCGCCGACCACCCGCAGCCCAGACGCACCCACAGCACTTGGGAAGGGGCTCTCCTGGCGCGGTGGACGCCAGACCTTCCCCATGCAGAAGGAAGGCTCAGCAGGCTTGCCAATAGCACACCCACCTGGAGGGCACTCCCTTTCCTGGAAGGTTCTGGACTCTGGCCCTGGGTCTGCAGACCCACCCCCAGGCTTATCAGCACGAGTCAGAGTCCACTGGAGTGTGTGCCAACCAGACACTTGGTCCGGGCTCTGCCTCCCACCTCTGAACATATGGGCCTGGACAAAGAACGACGCTTGGTCGCCCCGGAAGTGCTCCTACGGGCTGGTGACCCAGAGACTGTGTCCCTTTAGAAGCTGCATCTGTCCCTTACCCAGAGGAAGCTGGAGGCCCCAGAGGAGCTGCGTTGCTCGGCCAGCTCCTCGCTGCCCGGTCCCAAACCCCTCACCTCCACGGGCCAGCCAGAGTAGCAGACCGGGCTGTTGAAGACCTGGGGCCCCGGGGACAGGGTCTCCCTCAGCCTGGCTCTGCCCACAGTGGGGGTTGCCAGGGAAAGGTACCCAAGTGGCCAGGGCTCCAGGTAAGCAGCCAGACAGCTACTGAGATCCACCAGACCCCGATCCCAGCATCACTGGCCACTCTACCCACCAACGGGGCAACCCCCACTCCAAGTGCAGCAGCTCTGCCTTCCTTAGCACAGGAGGACTCCGGTGGGGAGGGACACGCGCGCTCTCCTCCAGGCCTTCAGGCTGGAACAAGGGCCCGGGCTCCACCTTGCGGTGGCCTCCTCCACTGGCCCACTGTCGCCCTCAGGTGAACACCGAGGCCAGCGACCCCTACCCGCTGGCCCCAGAGCCTGTCACCACCCCGCTGACCCGGGACAGCCAGGTCTAGGGATGAAAGCCGGGGGCTCTGAGAGGGTAAGTGGCACTTGTCGTGAGCAAGCCTGACAGGAACTGTGCTCTGTCCCAAAGCCCTGCCCTCCTGAGCAGGGGCTGCTGCCCGAGCACACTACGGGGTGGTGGTTACTCCTGGCATTTCTGGACTCTTCCACGTCTGTCAGGTACTGCAGTCCCCACAGGTTCCGGCTGCCAGTGCCGAGCAGCAGTCGGGGCTCCTCGCTGTGCAGCTTACCCGCCACCCCCTGGCTTCCTGGGCACATCGGGGCACCAAGGTGGGAGGGACGCCAGACGCACGCTCACGCACGGGGGGCCGGGGCTGCCCACGTGGAGGGAAACAGGGCTGCTGCATGTCCCTTTGTGTCTGTGGAGTCATACTATAACTCAGCTGTGCATCCCAAAAAAGGAAGTTCACTACGTTTTCCAGAACGGCGTTTTCAGAGGAACAGGGTCATTCTCGGGGTTTCAGTTTCCTAGTTCACGAGTTCGATACCATTTCACATCAGATAATATCTACAGAGAAAGAAACGGCAGCAGACGTGCAATCCCACTTTGGGCACTTTGTGTTCCTGTCTGCCAGGTGGCAGCAGAAGCAGCCTTGGCCCGGGTAGCCTGGTGACCTCTGGACTCATGGGCAGCATCTGAGCCTTCAGCCCACCCCAAGGGAGGAAGACGGGAAGTTGGGGAGCCGTGTGGTCCGGGCCCCATGAGCTCGAGCCTCTGCACAGCCACCTTTCCAGAAAGGCAGGGCTCTCCTATCAAATAGGAGTATCAGGTTAGGGCAGAAGGTCCACGGGTTCAAGGTGAATTTAATTCCAAAGGGCGACTTTTACGAGAAGCATCGGTGTTGAGGGGACAGAGTGCGAGGAGGAACTCGCTCTGCTCCAGGTCTGGGCTGTGATGGCATGGGGAGGGGCAGGAAGCTGCGGCCAAGGCCTCCTTTGGACACAGGCACACGTGACACTGCTAAGCAGTAGTGATTGACCTGCTTTCTTCCTGATTCTCTTGCAGCACCGTCCAGGCACATGCCCCATTCTGGCCACCAGGGAGGTGGGGACAAAGCTCCCCTCAATCGTGGGGAGAAGCAAGGGCAAGCAGGGTGTGGAACAGCTGCTGAAGCGTGATGGCGTGTACCCACACGGGAGGCAGTGAGGCCGATACATGCATGCGTTCCACTCGGTCTCCTGCGAATCCGTGCCTGGTGCTCCGACAAGTCCTTGCAGGGGGATAGAGTCGCTGACTTCCCCACTGGCCCCACCTGAGGTGTCTGCGTTGGGCCAGGACACCCCTCCGTCCTCCCACAGACCCGGCCCCCTGCAGCTGGCCGTCCTTGGCCTGGTGGCACTAACACAGCTGTCTGCAGAGGCCCTTCTCAGACCCTTCCCTGGGCCGCTGCCAGGACCCACAGAATGACAGGGTATGGCTGGCCAGGTCTCCAAGCTTAAGGGGTGGAGGCAGCCCAGCCTCACCCCACAGCCTCCTTCCAGCTAATTCAAAGAGAGTGGAAGCCAGCAAGTCCACCCCTCATCCCCAAAAAGGCTGCAAGGTGCCATTCTGGACTGCCTAGGGATGACTGGAGCTGCCTGCCAGCAAGCAGCTGACAAAGGATGTTGTTCACTGACCACCTACTTAGTGTGAATGGGACGACGGTGAGCACCAAGGGTCAGCGTGCGCACAAAGCACCAGGGACGGGGCCCAAGGGATGGGGTCAGAGCTCAGCACAGGTCTCCCGGCCGTTCTCAGCAGAGCAGGAAGGGAGGAAGGTGGGGGAGCCTGAGTCCACGCCGAGGAGCTTGGCACAAGGGATTAGGGAACAGACATGATCACAGTCCTGCTCTGGGACACTTCTGGGGTACTGCTGCTGAGTAATGGGGTGCAGGGTGGGACCAGAGGGACGGAACAGCAAGGAGGTGCCAGGAGCAGTCCAGGTGGGAGGTGAGAGCAGGAGCAGGACTGACCGCAGAGCTCATTCTGCACACCCAGGGCCCAAGAGTGTCCTTGCTTGGGGTCTGGGCCCAGGCTTTTAAAGTCTGATGAAGAAACCACCAAAGCCACCCAGCACGTGTCCCCACTCTGATCTGGGCCTCTCACGGCAGCCTCACAGTCCAGCGCAGAGCAGCAGGACGCTCGTGCATGTGTGTGACCAGTGTTCCTGGTTTCGGTAGCCGTGTTCTCCAATGAGCCTAAACTGTTCCCATTTAACCGTGCCCCCTGCGTTTCCAGCACGCTCTGTGCCTGAGGTGGCAAGTGCAGGCAGTACGCCGAGGGGGCCAAGGCTGCTCTGCGCCCAGACTGCAAGACTGCGGGTGGCTACCCTCAGGCTCTTCACCCACCACGGGCCCATGAAAGACAGCTGCGGTTCTCGAGGGATTTTAGGGCAAGAGAACGCTTCTTTCCAATTGCCACGCACATGTAAGACCTATAGAGGAGGCAGTGCAAAGAGAAGGCGGTAAAAAGGCAGCCTCGTGGATCAGAGACCTGCATGTGCAGCCAGCCACCTGCCCCTTGGCCTCGCTCTGCGTGTCTGAAGCAGGGCTTACCCCGTGCTAGCCATGACAGGAGAGCTGGGCACAGGCCGTGAGTGTAAGGAGCTTCCGCAAACGTTACCACCATCCAGCCAGCTGAGTCTGGCCTCTCTGGTGGAGGGCAGAGGACTCGGGACCCGGCCATTGCCTGCTCTGAGCGCACGGCCTGTGGGACCCTGCCTAGCCATGCTGTCACTGAGCCTTGGGCCCAGCAGGGCTTGAACCTGGTTCTCAGGAGGTCACGAGGTCACCCGCCAGTCAGCTCCGGGAGCAGCTCCAGAGATTTGAGATGCAGAAGGGAAGGGGGAAGAAAGCCCTGAGAGGAAGTAAGAAGTGCCCAACCCAAGGCCAGGCGGAGCTGGCTTCCTGCAAGACGAGTCCTCGGATCGGCTGCAAAGCAGTGGCTCTGCAGCTGCCCTGCCCATCTGGGGCCCTCCTTCTCCGAGTTCTCTGTCTCTCTTCACATCCGGGAAAGTCACTCGGGAGTGGAGGCAAGGAATTACCCCCACCTCCCCCCCAGCCCCGTCTCCGGGGGGACGGAGGGGATTCTGGACAGGACCTGAGGGTGACTCACACTGCCCTCCGTGCCTGGCCCGAGAGCAGGCCCCGCGGGGCACCCAGCTCGGTCCTGCGCAGGACCCCAAACCCCCAGGCCTGGTCTCGCAGGGGTCCGGCGGCCTGCAGTCTGCTCACAAACTCCCGCGCAGGGAGGGGGCCACCGGAGCCCACAAGGGTCCCCCGGTCAGGACGAGAGGGGGAGGCCAGCACGAAGAGCCTGGCCAACATTCTCAGGAGCCCCCTGTAACTCCGCCGCCGCTGGAGAGCCAAACCCGGAGGAACAGGGAAGAGGAAGTGTGCGGTGGCCAGTGGGCGCCGCCCCCGGGAAGTGCCCGGGGTCCCCGTGTGGGGCGGGATGCGGGCGGCTGTGGGGGCACGTCCCGGGACGCAGGCGGGATCCGAACGCGCCTGGACCGTAAGGGCACTCAAGGGCAGGCCGGGGCCGGGGCCGCCTCCGGTGTCCGCAGCACCCCGGGGCTAGTCTCCCGGTGACCCAGATGACCCAGGTCCGCGCCCACTGCCCTCTCAGGCGGCGCCCCCGGCCCAGCCCGGGCTCCGGCCAAAGCTCGGGGGGCGCCGGGGGGGTCGGGGTGG
>NC_048227.1:38312537-38325829 GCF_002007445.2 Ailuropoda melanoleuca
CCTCGCCTGCGCCGGCCGAGCCACAACTTCTGCCGCCGGCCTCCCGCGCTGAGTGGCGGAGCAGCAGCGCGCCCGGCCCGGCCCGGATCCGGCCCGCGTCCGGCGCCCGCCCTACGCAGCCTCCGTAGCGTAGCGCCCGGCCGGGACCCCGCGGCTACGGCGCGCCTGAGGCGCACACGGCGCTGTGAATCGCGCGCGCGGACTACCGCTCCCACAGGGCCGCGCGACGCCGCCGGGCCGGAAGCTCGGGGCAGAGCCCGGCGCGCGGTGCGGATCGGGAGTTGTAGTCCTCGGGTGTCGGTCAAAGGCCGCGGCTATCGGCTCTTTCCAGGGACCCGCCGACTTCCCGGGCCGCCTCGCCCACCAGCCCCGCTGGAGATGGCCGAGCCCCGGGCGGGTGGAGCTTCGTGTCGGGTCTGGCTCGGAGCGGTGGAAGGGAGTCTTCGAGGACAGAACTGCGACTACTACTCCCAGAATGTCCTGCGCGTGAGGAAGGGGCGGGGCTTCCACGCCGCTCCTGTCTCTGCACTTCCGGCTGCGCCTCGCGGGCCGAGGTACGGGGCTCTGGCTGGTCCTCCGGCTCCTTGGACGAGCACCCAACCCTGCCCTGGCCCGCACGTGTCCACGGTCTCGCAGACTTGCGTAGCGCCCTCCCAGGGTCTCCCGAGCAACCCCCGTCCTTCCCCGCCGTCCAGCCGCCCCAGACCCTCTCTGCCTCTTGTGTGTTTCCTCGGGTCTTCGCATGGCTCCGCGGTCCACAGCTGCAGTTTCGGTGGCCGACCTGCGTGGAGACGCGGCCTTGGCACTTACAGCGTGACTGGGTCACATTACTTCTGCGGGCCTCGGCTTCCTCCTCGGTAAAAGAGGACGAAATGCCCGGAGCGCTCAGCCCGGGGCCTGGCAGGAAGACCCCTAAGCCTGGGCAGCCGGCGTTGCTCCGCAGGGGCCTCTGAACAGGACCCCTCCCCAGCCAAATTCACAGAAGAGTCTCCTAGTGCAGTCTCGCCCGTTAAGTTCCCTTTGGGCAGCAGCAGTCACGAGCGAGGCCCTTCTCTAGCCGAGGTGTTTTGGAGACCGCAGGACATGCGGGGGGCCGTTTACCAGACGCAAGTGAGGCGCAGAGGCCGTCGAGCGGGAAGAGGGGCCCCGGGCCATGCAGGAGACACAGAAGCAAGGCGGGTCAGCCAGGAGGGATTCAGGGAGAGTGGTCGTGGCCCAGTTGCGCCAGACTGGGTACAGTTTTACAAGCCAGCGCCTAGAAAGTCAGCTAACCTCAGCCGGACCTACGGGGACAGGACTCAGGAGAGCCAGCCCCAGGAAAGCCTTGCTCTCTCCAGATGCAGCCGCAGGGATGGAGCTGCTTCCCGAGTGCTCTAAGCAGCAAGCTCGTGGGCACAAAGAGCTGTGGAGTGACTCGGCTTTCCCCTAGCTTCCCCACCTGCATGAAGGTGACTGGTGGCCTTGGACCCATCTCCTGGGGGGGGGCAGTAACCACAGCTCCCCTACCCCTTCCAGTGGACACTGGCTGGGGTGGCTGTTGCACTGGTGTCCACAGCCCTGTAACCTCCCAACAAGAGAAGCAGCAGAAACTTAACTGAGCCCAGTTTTTCAGAGCCACGGCCTACCTGGAGTAAGGAGTAGGGGCATTCTTGCCCCCCCCCCCAGGGGCCAAGGCTTCTTGCTGTGGGGGGAGAAAGCCCAGTCACCACAAGTGGGCCTCAGGAGGAGTCTTCAGAAGAGGAGAGCGCTGAACCGGTTGGGAAGGGCCGGACACAAAGCCCCGTGCATTGGTGGGAGGCACTGGTTCAAGCGTCCCTGTGTGCCCATGCTGTTCTCAGCTTTCTCAGCTGTTCTCAGCTTTGGGACTCAAAGGGCCCAATCATGGAGTGGAGTGGAGATTCTAGTGGGATTTGGGCTCAGGGACCCTCAGGGGTGGGACATCCATGCCGGAGCCAAGGTGGGCCAAGTGCAGGATATCCTTGTGCTGAGATACGGGACCTGTGCTCTGGCCAGTTTTAAGGAATGACCCATCATTGCCTGCTTTGTGAACCACCCCTCACCCCCCATGCCTGGGTTAAACAGGAGAACAGATGCCCACATAAGGTAAAAAGTAAGGGCCGGTCCCTGGGCCTCCAGGTCTCTGAACTGCCAGCAGGTGGAGGGGCAGGCGCTGGGGCAGCCAGGCCAGGAGCAAACATGGGCACCCTTCCTTCAGCATGGCCAGGTTGGAGCAGCGCCCAGGCAAGGGGCCGAGTGGTGCTGGAGGACAGTTGGAGGAACCAGGGCAGCCATGCACCCACCCGCCAGTAGCTGTCTTCCTTGCTTTCTGCTCCTCCACCAAGCAGGACTGACCGACTTGGAAGGTTCAGTCAGTCCTCTACCAACATGAGCTGACCTGAGACAGGATCAGCCTGGGGGGCTTGTGGCCAGGTCACTTCAGGGTTAGGGTGGAAGGGGTGCACGGGCTGGGGGGGGGGCTTCCTGGCTGGCAGTGGGCACTGCTGTTTCCATATATGGTGGATTTCCAAGTGTTCTCTGGTCCCACCCTGTTCCAGTGGACAACTCTGTCTCCCAGTTGGGCTGAGGACCCTGGGAGGCCCAGGGCAGAGATCTCGGGATCCGCTGCTGGTGCGGCCAGACCATGGACAGCCCCCCCGCCTCCATTTAAGAGCGTAAACGAAACACTTGATGGAGCTAGGCCCCCTCCCCACTTCCAACTTCTCCTAGGCAGAGATGGGCCCTGCAGACTTCAGATGGACAGACAGGGTAGGTGGAGGGTGGGTGTCACCCAGTGTGCCCAGGCTGGGAACAAGGCTTTCCCGGACCCTCGCTGAACTTGCCACGGCAGCACTTTGGTATCCCTAGCGCTGAGCAGGCCCTCTGTGCAGACCTCCAAAGGGAGTCTGGGGTGGAAGCCTGCAACCTGGGCCACGAGTTCTGGTGGTCCCACCTGTGGGCAGTGGACACAAGTCCCACTGACGGGCTTGCTAATGACAGCGTGTCGGGCTGCCTATCCAGGGAGCTACCTGCTCTGAGCCCCGGGAGCACAGGTGGGAGCCTAGAGCTCAACACTCTCTCCAGACCCTGTAAAACTAGTGGGGAGGTGGCTCTGGGCCAGGAGCTTGGCCTTGGACATGTCCACACCCCAGGAGGCCCCCAGGTTCCCTCCTCGCTGCCATCCCACACAGCATCCAGGTCTCCCAGGCCTGACCTTGGTGAGCCTTTGGAGTCCTGGGGCTCCACACGCCAGGCCGTGTCCACACACCGCTGCCCTCAGGTCGTTGCCCCACGGGCCAGCATACCTGGGCTCAAGCCCCTTCAGTGCCCTGCTGTGTGGCTGGGGGTGGGGTCCTTGGCCTTCCCTGGGCCTCAGTTGGTCCATTTGTGTCTGACGTGTAGGTAGCTAGGTCAGTGTGAGGGAGGGGGTAAACGCACTGTTTGCTGCTCCTGTGGATGCCTAGGCTGGGGAAGCAAGTTTGGGGGCTTTGGCTACCAACGATCACTTCAAATTACCTTTGCTCACTTACCCGCAGAACCTTCTGGGTGTCCTCCCTGTGAGCTCTCCTCCCCAGCCTGGCGTAATCTTCCTCATCGTTGAGCCTGTGCTTTCAGTTCGGATAATCTGCATGACCCCCCACCCCGGGCCTTTTCTTCATCCCGGATTACACGTCCCACAGGGACATCAACGAGCCCCAGACCTGTGATGCACCCCCTCTGCCCACCCTGCACTCGGCCCACCCCAGGAGGGCCCCTCGGCTGCGCTCTGCTGGCGGTCCAGACTGGAGGTGCAATCCTGGGACCTGCGGGAGGGGTCAGCTTGACCAGAAGGTCTCCTAGAGCTCACATGGTACAAAGCCCCCCCACGATACCTCGGGGGGCCAGGCCAGGCCCATGGCACCCCACCCAGCCCTCAGACCCCATGGAGGAAGAAGCTGGCCTCGGTGTGTATAGACAGCTTTAATCTTCAGTGAGACTGTCCTGGCCTGGCCCTTCAGGATCCAGGCCACCACTGCTCTGCCCTGAAGAGTCCCCAGGGGAAGGAAACAGGGTCACTGTGCAAGTCGGTGTCTGTGTGAAATAGGCAATTCCTATTTACAGTTACGGGACCGCTGAGTGACGGACAGACACACGTCTGTCACCGGGGCAGGGCTGGGCACGGAAAGTAGAGTTCCAGTATTTATTATCATACATATATATATTTTATGTGTATACACAGATAGTTTTCTCTCTTGGAAGTATTAAAAAATTGATCAACCTTCAATCTATAAAAAATACCTACTCTACATGATAGAAAAATCTCTCCTCCAAGTTTACACTGATTTACACCCAAGGCTTTCCCCAAAATGTACAATACGAGGCAACATCTTAAATCTTAGCGTAGAAGGTGGACCACAGGGAGGATGGAGGGACGCAGGGCAACACGCACACACACGCACGCGCACGCACACACACCCTCTCACACACACCGCACACAGCAGTGGCCAGTCTGTGTGCGGGGTCTTGACCCACCCAGGAGCACCCAGAGGCTCCAGGCCAGTGCTCAGGCTCAGGGTGGAGGCAGGCCCAGCAGCCCCCACGGCGGTGTGCTGCCTGGCAGTGGGGGCAGAGAGCCAGGCAATGGCTTCCTTAAAGGAACCCCAAGCTGCCGGGAGGGCCTTGTTCCTGCTCCTGATCCGTGTATGGAGAGAACCTATACAGCCCGGCCTCCTGCAAAAACCCAGCTCGGTGAAGGACGGCCACTTCAACGACTTCCAGACACGTGGACTCTGCCTAGGAAACCGGGACTCACCCGGGACAGCTGAGATCTGCCCAGGGAGGGGGGTGCTCTGGGAGGCTGGGAGGCCACAGCGATGGGGAGGCAGTTTCTCACCAGGACGCTGCCCGTACCTGGGGTCAGAGAGGCCAGGGACACCCACCCTGTCCAGGGAGCATGCTCCACATGGGGGGACTCTCAAGTCCTGATTTCAGAGTGGAGGCTCCTGCCCCAGCCCCCACGGGGGGGGGGGTTACTGCAGCAAGGGTCTGACACTGGACTGAAGTACCCGTCTGGATGGGCGATGGTAGACACAGCCCCAGGAAAGCCGGGACCCCTGCAGCTCCTAGCCAGACCCGGACACGCACCGCCTTGCCTGCCTGTACTTCCCACACCACCACGTCTGGCGAGAGGGTCCTGGGGCTGCTGTGCCGTCCAGGTGAGGGCCTCTGAGCAGACGCATGCCATAGCACCCCGGTGGGGACGTATCCTTCCTTTCTTCCCTGATGGATAGGTCAGCAGAGAGGTCTGCCCCACGGGACGGAGCGCCCAGAAGGGCTCACTTGAGCCTGAGACGTCGTCTCCGCATCTCTGCAGACAGCGGACCCAGCCCCACCCTCTCCTGCGTGGGCCCCTGGTCCCAGGGCTCCCGTTCCTTCTCCCTCTGCAGACCCGTCATTGCGCCCCAGCCCAGATGCTGGTCTCAGCCGTGTGTGTGCCGTGGCCATCTCCTGGATGCAGGTGGGGTCCTGGGCCCAGCAGGCTGGGCCTTCCTGCCTTTATTTGACCTCCAGGATGGATGGGTTGGTCTCCATGATGGCCACAATGATCCGGTCAATGTAATCCTGCAGGCGGAAGTTTATCTCCTCCTGCTTCTGAATGGCGTCCATGAGCTGCGGGAAGAGCGGTGTCAGTGCTGGCTTGGTGCACACACTGTGGCACGTCTGGGCAGCCGGGATGGGCCTTACCTCATCTCGGGAGACGGAGCTGATCTCTGCAGCCAGGGACTCCGAGAAGGACGTGGAGAAGAGGTTCTTGGCGCCCTGGATACTCAGGTTGATGATCTGCCCGTTGAGCTCGTCATTCTGCTCCTTCAGGTTACGGTTATCCTGGGTGGGGACATGATGGCAGCATCATTCCCAGGGCCCGGAGCCCGCACGGGGACTGGCCAGAGGGGCTTCGGGCTCAGGCCATCAGGCCCCGCGCCCCCCGCACGTCCCCCGCCCCATGCCGGGCTCCTGGAAGTTTCTGCAGGGTATGGTGGCGTCTGCCCACACCTGCTTCAGCCTGCGGACCTCCTGCTCCAGCTCGCTCTCACGGGTACGGCTGTGGTACTCCTGCAGGCCCACGCTGCTGCCCCGGCCCCTCCGCTGCTCCGCCTCCAGCTTGAAAAGCTGCAGGTGCTCCAGCTGCTTGCGCAGGTCCTCGATCAGCTGCGGGCAACCACGGGCTGAGCAGGGCTCCCAGCACCCAGGGCAGCAGGTGCCAGGGCAGCCCTCAGCTTCAGAACCTCTGGGTCCGTCCGAGCTCCATTTCCAAGTAGGACGACAACGCCATGTCTCCCAGACCCCTCACGCCCAGCAGCCCTGCCCAGCATGGCCCGACACGGTTACCAGTTTGGCACTCAGGACGCAGGGTGCCACGCTCACCTCCTGGGTCGCCTCCTTGTCCCTCTGGAACTGGTGCCTCTCGTGACTCAGCCTGTCCCCCAGCTTCCTCCTGTTCTCCTGCTCGTCACTGAGCCGCAGGGACAACTCCTCGATCTCATCCAGCAATTTCTGCTTCTCCTATGGAAGGACGGTACTGGCTGCGGACAGGCCTGCCTGCTGCCCCATCCACACAGCCGTCCTGAGCGGTTTGAGCCCTCTGGACTCAGTCCGTCAGGGCTGCATCTCAGCCACCCTATCACACCTCTGGGGCCATGCTGGCCCTGACCCCACGCACGCAGGTGGGCCTGGGGTGCTCCTGGTGCAGGGTGGCTGCACAGGCCACAGGGACGGCTTCTCAGGGGAGGGAGGGCAGGGAGGACCTATGCAAGAGCAGGATATGACCCACAGCTGCTCCGCGGGAACTGCTCACGGGAGCCAGAGCCCATGTGGTCTTGGATGTCCTCAGGGTTCAGAGCTTCCCAGGGGACACTTGGCGGGGAGGGGAGGATGGGGGTGGAAAGGCCTCTCGAGTGAACACCTGCAGGACAGGGCGTGAGGGTACAGCTGAAGTCGGCCCCGAATTCAGCCACAGGTCCATCTCAGCTGAACCTCTGGACCCAAGGGTCCTGTGTCTGTGGGAAAGCTGGGGAGCCAGGCAGGGACCAACACCTTCCAGCAGAGCGACGGCCAGGCCCGAGCTGTCCCTGTCCCCACCCCATGGGGCCTGTGGGCCCAGGGCCATCAGCTTGCTCTCTGGAGCGGCACAGCTTCCTGGCCTGTGGTCACACCGTTGGCTGGCTGTGTGGCTGTCCCACGTTAGAGAACCCGTCAGTAGCGGAGGGTGGAGGAACGCCTCGAGCTAGCCTGGCTGATCTTGTGCAGATGTATCACAGGGCTGGGCCCCACGTGCTCAGTGCTCCCAGCCGACTGCTCACCTCCTCCAGGCGCTCAATGTTGGCCTTCAGACAGGGCGTGCAGGACCTCAGCTCCCCATTCTCCTCGTCCAGTTGCTGCAGCCTGAGACACAAGAACAAGGCTGGGACCTCATACCCAAGAAATGTGCCTCCTTGAGGCAAGGGAGGCCCACGGTCTCAGCCGCCCTGCCAGGAGTCACCCAGGGACCCAAAGGGGCTCCCCAAGATGCCCCAGCCCTTTTTTCACACCACCCGAGTACTCTAGGCCCCAACTTTTCCCTAAGGTAGGGTGGTTATTAAATATACTTTAGATCTGGTGATACTTGTGGGTTTACAAAAAAGTTGTAGACATAGTGCGGAGTCCCTGTGGATACCGGCCCCTCACAGCTTCCCACATGGCATCTGCTCATCGCTGGGGGGCCTTTGCCACAGCCCACACAGCCACACGGCGATATACCAGTCACCAAACCACAGACGTCATTCGATTTCCCACCAGTGCCCCTTCCCGCCCCAGGGCCCCTCCCGGGGCCACACTGCACTTGGCCACCTCGTCTCCTTCATCCCGTCCCCTCTGGTCTGTGGCAGTCCATAGGACTTCCCCGGCTTTTCATGACCTTGCTCGTTTTGAGCGGTTCTAGTGCCGTATTTGGTCCGATGCCCCTCATGTTGGGTTTGTCTGGTGTTTCTCGGGATGAGACGGGTCACAGAGGCGAGGTGCCCGAGTCCACACGACTCGCCGCGGAGGATGCCGACCTGGATCACCTGGTGAAGGTGTTTCCAGGTGTCTCCTCCCGTCTGTTCCCTGTCCCGTGGAAGCTGGGCCCTGGGCCCAGCCCGCGCCCCAGGGGAGGGAGGACTTGGCACCACCCTGGGAAGGGGGTCTCCACACATCACTGGGAATTTCTCTGTAAGGAAAGTTCGTGTCTCCTCTCCACGTCTTCACCAGTCCGCACGTTGAGTGAGGCTCTGGGTCATGGCCCAGTAGTACCATTATTAGTGTGTCACTCAAAGCGGTCCAGCTTTGGCCATTAGGAGCCCTGTCAGCTGCCCCATCACTGTGTGTAGATACGTGCTTACGTCTGAGCACTACCCCACTTTCTGACACTACGAGATGCTTCGGGCCCTGCTGGCTTCTCTCCCATGCCAGCCACAGACTCAGCCTCTTCTCCAAGGAGCCCCTTCTCCTTTCCACAGTCCTCTCCATCCTGTCGCCTTCTGCGGCCCCCGGACCGAGCAGGGTCTTCCTGTGCACCGCAGTGGGCTGGGGCCGCACCAGAGAGGCGCCTGTGCTGGGCTGACCGCAGGGCGCTGACTGCCCCCCTTCACCCCCAGGTAACTGCAGAAGGCTGACAGGTTCAGCCCCACAGAGCAGGCAGCAGGTCTGCTCAGACGCAGTGGCACGGAGTCCTGCCCTGTCCCCCAAGGGCTTCATGACACCTGGTTCCGTCACTCCCCTTCACGTTGCTGTCCTGCTCAGAGCCCCAGGGGAGAGGCTACCAACACACACAGATGAGGAACACACTGAACCACACTGTGCCGAGGCCCAGGAAAGGTCACCCGGCTGCTGGGCCTAGCTGTCCCCAGAGCAGCACTCCACTGCGTCTGCCTTCAAGAAGGGGGGGCGTCCAGACAGCTGGCACCGCTCCGCGTGCAGCCCTTCCTGCAGTGCCACTCTTGAAAATGCACAGGAGCTCTTCCTGGATAAAGTCAACTGCACCCCCAGCCTTAGGCGACAGGGAGGGCCTCGAGCTACAAAAGCTGGAGTCCTCTCATGAGCAGTTCCAGGCACATCCCCCGAGTCCTGAGAGTGGCTGTCTCAGCTAACAAAAACCCTCAGTGCCCTCGGGGAGCAGCTCTGGGGAGCTACCCTCTTCAACCCCTCCCCTGCCAGGAGATGTGTGGGCTCGCTCTCCCCGGCAACATTAAGAACCCCCGTTCGTGGGCCCAACCGCACCATGTGCTGCCCCTCCAGCCTCGACCCTGCATGGGGGCTGCCGTCACTCTCGCGCTTTTACTGCACGTTTCCTGCAGGGTGTGCACACCCATGTTCTGTTTCCCCCCACTTCTCCTGACTTCAAAGGCTCATAACTGCAGGTAAGCAGAAAGGGACTCCCGTCAAGTCTCAAAAAGGACTGGTGCTCTGATGGGGAGACCGTGGACTGAGACAGACTCAAAACGACATCGGGTAGGGTCTGTCTTCGAATTCGGATCCTGAGTAGTGTTACTGCGTTCCTCACGTGGGTTTTCCCTTCTCTAAAACCAGGTCCATTCCCAGACAGCCCACGGCCCGGGCGGGGCGGCTGTTGAGGCCCTGCGCCCCACCTGGCCTGCAGGCTCTCCACCTCGATGCTCCGCTCCCGCTCCATCTTGCACAAGAGCTCTCGGTGCCTCCGTGCCTCCTCCAGCGCCATCTCACAGGCTCTCAGCTCCTGCTCCTTCAGCTGCTCCTCGAGGGCGTTGGCTCTGTGAAGGCGAAGGGGAGGACGTGAGAGGCCTTCTGCTCTTCCCACCAGCGCCTACCTGGAGGAGGGGCAGCAGAGCCGGTGAGACCCCCACCCACAGCTCTGGTCAAGGGAGTTTCTCAAGCAGGGGACGTGCTCCGGAAACCGGCTTTGCTTCCCTCAGCTGCACCCGGGGCCTCGGAACCGTGGTCTCCGTCGCTTTAGGCAGCTCACCCCCCGTCGCAGCGTGTGGGCAGGAGCCCAAGCCCACTGGGTGCCCGCCCCCAGGAGGACCGGGTACTGACACTGCAGGCTGCACACCCAGGTCACCCATGGCAGAGGCAAGGGCACGTGTTAGCGAGAATGTGAGGGCAAAGGAAAGGTCCACATGGGGGTCCTGACCCTGGCGCCTTCCCAGACCATCACGCCCACCTGCAGTTGACAGGCACTGACCATCCCAAAGAGAAGGGCTCCAGGACCTGCCCACACAGCCCACACACCCAAGCTGTCCATGCACATAGGGCTTCTCAACCTCTTTCTGTTGCCTCACACCTAAGAGGGAACAGAGTGCCAAAGGTCACCGGACTCCACAGGAAAAGTGTCAACCCAAAGCGGCCAAAGCCGTCAGAGAAACAGGACCTCACGCAGGAGAAAGCCTGTAATTCACACCTCAGAGTGAAGATACCACTTCCAGGAAACAGGGGCAGAACGTCTGAAGGAGATTTAGAAAGTGATTCTTAGAAACTAAAAACACAAGAAGAAAAAATTCTAAATTCAGTAAGAGAACTGAAGAAAACCAAGGGTATTACATTTTTAAAAAGAGAAAATGGGGTTCCTGGGGAGCTCAGTCAGTTCAGCGTCTGACTCCCAAGCTAAGCTCAGGTCATGAGATCGAGCCCTGTGTCAGGCTCCGCACGGGGTGTAAGGAAAGCAGAGAAAATGAGAAGAAAGTTCCAGAAGGTCTAACACATTTGACGAACAGAAGTTCTGACAGATAAGAGAACAAACTGTCCAGAGAAATAATTCTAAAACCTTCCTGAACCTGAGAAGCATCTTTGAGATTTAAAGGTTGGAACCCATGTGCCAGCACAGGAAACGAGGGCCTCCCAGCATCCAGGGTGAGAGCCCAGACCCCACAGAGGGCGCCAGCACCCACCTGCCAGTTTCCCGCTATGGTTCCAGACCCAGCCACATCGTCAGTGGACGGATACACTCCAGACACATGTGGCCTCGCAGAACATACCCCTCTGCCCCCCACCCCCACAACCACTTGGGGATGCCCTCTGCAGACAATGAATGAGCAAGAAGGAAGAAAACATGGGATCCAGAAAGCAAGAAGCCAAGCACAAGGGGTGCCTGGGGCACCCAGCTGCTTAAGCGTCTGACTCTTGGTTTCGGCTCAGGTCATGATCTCAGGGTCCTGGGATCGAGCCCTGCATCGGGCTCCACGCTTGGTGAGGAGTTGGAAGATCCTCTCTCTGCCCCACCCCTGCTCATGAACACTCGTGCTCTTCCTCTCTGTCTCTCTCTAAAATAAATAAATAAATCTTAAAAACACAAAAAGGGCAAGTGAGAGAACCTGTGTGGGATTGCTGGGACGCTGGTACAGGGCAGCAGCCATACAGCAGGCTGGTGACAAGGGGAACACTGGGAAGCCTCAGGAAGCAGCAGACGCTTGTTGTTTTCAGGAGAACTCAGGACACAGCCCAAGAAACACCCACAGGCCTGGACGTGGCAGGCCCTGGGTCACAGAGTGTGGACTTTCCACTCCAAATGTGGATAACTGATAATACGCGGATAACTGGTAATACGCGGATAACTGGTAAGTGCAGTCAGATCAGACAGAGCCTCACCAGGCAGGTGGAGAAATGAGTGTGGTGGCCCACCCAGGGAGATGTGGCACACCCTTGGCACAGCGCTAGAACCAAGCCCCTCCACGAGCACGCCGACCCCATCCCCAGCTCTGCAGCAGGACCACGCAGGCAGGCCCTGCTGGGAGAGCCTGGACAGTGTGCAAATGCCCAGCCCGGGCTCCTGACTGCACAGAAAACCTGTTTCTACTGTGCAAGTGACGTACGGCTGACGTCTGCAGTAATGACTCATTCTAATTCTCAGCCTCCAAAGAGCAGACTGCCCACCCAACCCTGGAGGAAGGTCAGGGAAGTCAGTGCCATCCAGGATGAAAGCATCACAGCAGGAGCCACGTGAGTGCATGGGGCCTGTGTCCAGCCCTGCTGAGAGCACCTGGAGTCCACCTGCTAGGGTCAGGGGCAAGCACAGGGAGGCTGCGAGGGGAGGGGCCCTTGCCTGAGGTCACAGAGTGTATGGCAGAGCCTCCTTCATGCCCTTGGGGCCTCCCCACCATCCATCTGTGTCCCCGTGACACCCAGCCACATGCAGACACAGCCCAGAGAACTGAGGCTCCCGAGCCAAGCTCCTGCAAAGCACGAAAACCCGATTTCCTTAAACTGGGCGTGAGACCACATGGTAGCACCGTTCCAAAACACAGACAAAACAGTGGTGGGGGAGATCACGCCACTCCCTCAGTGATGCCCTGTCCTCCTCAGTGTGGGGCCCAACTGGGCCAGACTGTGCGTCCTGTCGGTCAGCAGTGCACAGTCTGTTTTCACCTCTGCTGCTAAGGGCCTGAAAGAAGCCGCGTGCTTCCAGGGCGGGTCTCTCTCCCAAGTGCAGGGGGCTCTGCAGGCCCTGCCCTCCACAGTCCCCACCTGCTGTCTCTGACAGTCACCTGTGCCTCAGCGTCCTCCCCTGTGAGCTGGGGCTGTGGTGGCATCCGCCTCACAGGACACAGTAAAAGGGAAAGGGAATGATGCAGGTGCCCCAAACACAGCAATCGTCACAGAGCAGTAAGTCTGTCTCCGGGCACATCAGGGTCAGGATGGGTTCTCAGAGTCAGCGACACGAGTTGGAGCCCTGATCACAGAGTCCCAGTGCCCCTCTCCACACGCGGCCTCCGCCGTCACGAGGCCAGCCTCCACCAGGTGCTCGGTGCGGGTGGCGTGGGTGCTGGCCTCACTGCTCCTGAGAGGTGAGGTGGTGCCTCCCCTTGCTCCTTCCTCTGGGGCCTGACAAGTGTCGGGGAGGGTGCTAAGCTGGAACTGCCCCCTGACCTGACTCCCAGCAGCTCCAGATGTGAGCCACACCTTAGCGGCAGCCAAGACCCTGCTCTGTAAGGTGCAGAGAACTGCAAGGGGCGGGGTCTCACGCTGACAGGCAACCACGACCATGGAGGGCCTCCTGCCTCACCTGTGCACAAGCTGGAGGTTCTCCTGCCTTAGCCGGCTGTGCTGCTCCCCGTTGGCAGCAGTGTCCTTCTCCAGCTCCGACACCCTCTTCTCCAGGAAGACAACCTTGGGAGTGACCAGTGGCTTCAGAATCAGGAGGTCAGACAGCCTGCATTCCCAGCCCACTGTTTAGGAGGCAGTGTCCTTGGCTGGAGCTGGGTCCTTCTCATTCATGGAGAAGGTGAGCACGGGGGGTGACGGGAGGAGGTGAGCACGGGGGGTGACAGGAA
>NC_048227.1:38325929-38331922 GCF_002007445.2 Ailuropoda melanoleuca
GCGGGCTCGGGTCTCCACCAAAGGGGTACCGGCAGGACGCTGTTACCCAAGGGCTGGAGAGAATCCCCGCTGCTCTTTGGAACCTGACCTCCTGGCCTCCTTCCCTGGCAGCTAATGGGTGAAGGTACTTTGTCCTCGGGTAATAAAACACGACTTCATTCCTCTCTGTGATATGAAATAATCTTGTCTTCCGCCGAGGCCATGAAACATTACTTCAGGACCCTGACTGCCACACGCAGCGTCAGCCACATGCACTCTTGCTACTTGACTTTCAAACCTACTCCTTGTGGAAGTAACAGTGAGAGCGTGGGGGTCTGACCCAGAGTTTCTCCCGGGATCGAGCCTGGGAAGGTGCACAGACAAAACCACGCTCTGCAACAACAGCTCCAAGGGCCCAGCACCAGGGGCCACATCGGGTGCAGCCAGGAAGCCCACGGACCTGCGAAAGCCCCCTCCACACCTCAGAACTCCTGCCTTGGCTCCGTAGCCACTGGCACCCTAGCAGGTGCTCAGCAAACACATGTTTGCAGTCCCCCTAGAGACAGTCTTGTTGGCTGTGGTGACACGGTACCAGCTCTAATTTACCTGCACTTATAACTCTCAGAGCATTTGCACCCAGTGCCACAGCGCATCGACCTGTGCCGACCCAGGCTCCCCACTCAGCAGCCTGATGTTCAGAGCTGTGTGGCCCAGAGACAGCTACTCATCCTCCCTGAGCCTTACTCTGCCATGAAACGGGGATCATCACAAGCTGTGACAAGGTGTAAATGAGATGATAAATGCAAACAGCTCCTGTTAGGGTGTAACACAGAGTCAGAATTCAATAAAATACCATTATAAATTACACTGAAGAGTTCTACATTATTAAATGTATAAAGTTCTATTTTCTTTTTAGTATTGACTGAGCTGCTGCATTTCTTAAATTTTTTCCAGACGTGTTCTAAAGGGAACAAAGAAGAAGGGCATCTTTACCCCTGGGGATCACAAGTCCCCTGGATGTGTCCTGGGTGGGACACTGAACCCAAAGGGTCACCCTGTTCCTGTCCAGTTGCTGCTTTTAAACACCCATGACTTTGGCCCCAACAAGAGCTCCTGATGGCACTCCTGGGGCAAGAAACTGCCCACCCAGACCCAGAGACCACCCTGCAGAGAAGCCAGAGTCTGGGGCCTGTCACCCCATCCTGAGCTCCTACCAGGAGCTCACAGCATTTCCCAGGGGCTGAACGTGGGACAGGAAGGTGGCAGCTGGCATGTGGCACTTCAGGCACAAGCCGAGGGGGAGGGCCTTGTTTACGTAAACCCACCTCCACTCGGGAGACCCAGCAGGAGAGGGGGTGTGCGAGATGTCTGATACACCCCCAGAGTACCTTCTGCCCCGTGGCGGTCCTGCTGGCACTTCCCACTCCCCCCCACCCCCCGTCCTGAGGCCGGCTTTGTGCTGGTGCCTCCGGGTCCTCGCACGCACACAGACCCCAGAGCCACCTCCACGTGGGCTAGGCACACAGCCAAGTCCCCGAGGCCAGGGCTGCTGGTTCCAGACCCACGATCCGGCTACAGTGCTGCATGCGAAGGCCTGAGACACCGTGAGGAGTGAAAAGCAGCAGTTATCTGGAGTTTCCTTAGAACTCTACCGCTGGTTTCAAGTGCAACACGGCAGATGACAACTGTGTGCGTGTGTGTGTGGACAGACTGCAGAAGAGGCTGTGTGTGTGAGCCCTAACTGTAAATACCTACGGACTGGGCTTTCTCACGCCCAAGCGCATCTGTGAAGGGAAGACTGCATTCTCACAGGGGTTTCAAAGGGGCAGACAGAGCCCAAGAGCTGAGACAGCACGGACCAGGGACCCCAGGGCCTGTGCACATCCGGGACGTGGGAGGCTGGGCGGACATTTTTACCTTCCTTCGTTTCAGCCCCTGTAGCGTCTTCGGGGTGGAACATGGGTGGAGGGGAGGAGGAAAGCAACGTTAAACTTGTAATCAACGTGTGGTCTGGAACAAACATCACGTTCCCTGGAGTCTGGACTCGCCTCTACAAGGGGGATGGTGGGGACAAGTGCAGAGGAGGGCTGATGACCTTCACCTCCGCTTCTGCTGGGTCCTGAGCCCCTAACACTACAGAAAAAGACAAACAGGAGGGTCACATGCTACAGACAAGAGAAGAGGCAGAGGAGAGGGGTAGGAGGCTCCCTGCCGCCGACCAGGGAGGCCCAGCACCTGAGACCACGGGAGAGCCGCTCCAAACCACACCCTCACGAAGGAAGACCCCAGACACCGGGGCCCACAAACGGCAAACACACACCCACAGCCCAGCACAGATCCCTGAAGGCCGACAGCCAGGCAAGGATTCCTCTCTGGGAAAGCAGCCGGCACGGAGCCTGTCCACACCACACGCCAGCCAGAAGCCGCCGCCAGCTGTGGGCAGCCAGGGCACCATGAGCAGCAGCATCAGCCCGGGTGGCGAGGGAAACCCGAACAAGAAAGACCCACACACAGGGAAGAGACGGGGAGAAAGAGCCTGTGGCCCATCACAGGAGGGGCCAGAGCAGAGGGGCAGCAAGATGAGGCAGTCAGGGCCACACCAGCAGTTCCCGAGGGAGGACGGGGGACGGGCAACGCTATCAAACAGCTAGAGAGGGGTCCCCAGGACGAAGGGGTGGCAACTCCCAGATCAAAACAGTCCATCTGTCATCCTGCCCAGCGTAATTAATGGGAAGGACTCACAAGACCCATAGTAAAGTTTCTGAACTTCAGGAATAGAGGAAACATCTGACAAGCTTCCAGAGAAAAGGTCACGAAGAAAATGAGAAAATCTCTGGGCTCTGGCAGCAGCCCTAGTGCGGGAAGGTACTAAGCGGTTCCTGCAAAGCTTTAAATGGGAGGGGTTCCCAACCTAGAATTCTACACCAAGCCAAAGGATGGGAGGGAAGTACCCAGTAAGGTCTCAGAAATATATCTCCGGAGGGCACCTGGGGGGCTCAGTCAGTTAGGCATCTGCCTTCAGCTCAGGTCATGATCCTGGAGTCCCAGGATCGAGCCCCACATTGGACTCCGTGCTCAGTGGGGTGTCTGCTTCTCCCTCTGCCCCTCACCCTGGTCATGTTCTCACTCTCTCTGTCTCTCTCTCTCAAATAAACAAATAAAATCTTTAAAAAATAAAAAAAAAATTTTTAAATGTATCTCCAGGGCACGTCTGTTCTCAAGAAGCTACAAGAAGACGTGCTGGACAAAGAGTAAAAAACAGAAGACGGGCTCAGGGTGAGAGGACAAGCCAGGAGACGAGTACCGGGGCTCACACGGAGGCGGCGGGACCACTGCCCGCAGCCACCGTGCCCGTGCAGATGGCAGAGGCCCTGGGAGCGACACCCAGGCAGGAACAGGGCTGGGTGGGGGGGAAGGGGGCTCAGGGGTGCGGTGAGAAGGCGAGGCAAGTAGCAATACCACAGGCATCATGGATTCCAGAAGACTTGTCTGAGAAAGGAAGTAAGTGAGCGTTATGTGGCCTCCTGTGAAGGACACGGCCATCTGACAAGCCCTGTGAAAACTGTCCTTGGAGCCAGCCGAACAGGGCAGGGTACTTGTGTGTGCTGCCGTCTCCCGCTGCAGGAAGCTGACAGGTAGACCCAAAGCTGGAAAGTGGAGCAACGGCCACAAAGCGTGCTCCTCAGAAACTCGGTGTGGGCATGCCCCCTCCTGCTGCTGCTCACCCCGGAGAGCCAGTGGGGGCGGGAAGAGCACAGCCGCTGGAGGAGGCCGACCCAGAACCCCGACCTGGGCGCTGCCGGCACCCTGGCAGATGCTACCGGGGGCTAGCGGACACCAGACCCACACACATGCCGCCACCCCTACCAGACCTTGTGGCAAAGACTTGGTAAGAAGGGCGCAATGCCAGAAGCTCTCAGCACCAACTTCCCCATCACAAACCAGGGTCTGCTCACAGCGCTGGAGATTCTTTCCAGAACCCATCCCGCAGAATTAGTTTTAGTTCCAAACCACGAGAAGTGACTTTCAAAGGTTTAAAAACATACCGTGGAGAATGCTATTTTCCAAACGTGTTTTTAAAGAGCTGCGATCAGTGATACATTTCAGAAGAACAGCTCAGTAAGTAACGAAGGGTCTCCTACCTTGCCACCTTCCTGCTGGAGAGCCGTTTCGCTGGACTGTGCAAAATCAAAATAAACAGGAAAATCATGTCAGAGAACAGACAGGGAGGAATGGGAGGAAACAGGAAATTCAGGCCGAAGAGATACGGGGTTGGGGGTATGTTCACAGGCCTGCAGCGCCTGCCCCCAAGGCCAGCACCATGCACAGAAAGGCCTGCTCAGCAAAGCGCTCGAGGACACGGGAGCAATCTCAGGGCCTTGCCAAGGCCTCAGCAAGTCACATTATTCCACTCCCACGAAAATCCCAGACGGAGCCACGACCAGACCTCAGCTCATAGGCTGAGCCCAGCAGTGCACCCACCAGTCGGCTGCACTGGGTCCGAGCTGCCGGCAAGTACCATGCCCCCATTGCATGCCCTCCAACTGCCTGGCCATCAGAGGCTCCTCATGCAATGTGACACAGGCCTGTTTGTGACAGGAAAGTTCCGTCATCAGCTTTAACTTAGGCACTGAAACCACAGGGTCCAAAATCCTGCCCAGGCGGTGACTTGGAGGCCGTTCCTGTGGCCACTTCAGGGCAATAAATACAGTCAATTACATATCGTCCTGCTGACAGAATCGTCTGCAGTGGCAAAAAAGGCCAAACTTACCTTCTCTCTCATTTCTGAAGTCCAGAGGTGTTGGGGTTTTTAAGATTTTATTTACTTATTTGAGAGAAAGAGAGACGGCGAGGGCATGCGAGAGAGTATTGGGGGGGGGCGGGGAGCAGGAGAGGGAAAGCCAGGCTCCCTGCTGAAGTGCAATGTGGGGCTGGATCCCAGGACCCTGAGATCGTGACCTGAGCTGAAGGCAGACGCTTCACCAACTGAGCCGCCCAGGTGCCCCCAGCTTTATTTTCAAATGTAACTGCTAAGCTATGAGCTCAGCCCACAAGAAGCCCTCTCTTCAATGCCAGGAACCAGCCCCGTTGCATCTCCCTTCAGCGTGCTTACGTCAGATACACCTACGACTCCCCCTTGGCTCGGGTGGAAAAGTCTATCCGAGGACAAACATATGCTTGCGGCAGTTACGGACTGACGGCCTCCCACCTCCAGACTCATCCTTCCTACTTGTTCTGTGGAAATGGATCTGGGCCCTTGCCCGATTCTTCCTTTGCAGTTTCTACCAGCAGAGGGTGCCGGAGGGGCCCCACGTGCCCACATGTCCTGGGCTACATCTGGTCCATCTCACCCCAGATCCTGCCTGGCGGCCCCCCATGTGCCAGCCACAGCGGTGTCCTCACAGCTCCGCGCAGAGTTCTGGCACAGAGCGCCTAGATTGAGGCCCCTCCCAGTGAGGCTTTCTGGCAGCCAGAGGGCAGACTTCCATCAAGGTAGGTTCCCGACAAGTCCCGCTGGTATGGCACCAGGGTGGCATCCAGGCGCCGGGCAGCAGGTCGGCTCTCAGCCCAGGTGGGGCGGCTGCTTCTCAAAAGCTGCTGTCCTTGCGAGCCTCCTCCGCTCTCAGCAGCCAGCACCTCGTGACTCAGTCCCCGGTTACGGTTACGCACTCTTCATTAAACGCCCCTCGTTCAAACTACCATACACTCCTCTCTCCTGGCAGGACCCCGACTGACACCACAGACTTCACCCTCGTATCATGGGGACTTGGGGTACACAGCAATCTTGCAGGGACTGCACCACCAGTCCGGTTCTGAGGTTTATAAATGGAAAACAGACCTTAATATTCTTGATTTCTTCTTAATATTCTTGTTAATTTCTACAAAATAAATTTTTTCATAGAGGCTCCCAGGTACCTGGAAAACAGGATCACTATAGGCATGTTCTGAGGCTCACCAGGTAGAAAATATATTTGATGGGGCACCTGGGTGACTCAGTCAGTTAAGCATCTGCC
>NC_048227.1:38332022-38400519 GCF_002007445.2 Ailuropoda melanoleuca
GAGGGAGGGGAGGGAGGGAGGAAGGAAGGAAGGAAGGAAGGAAGGAAGGAAGGAAGGAAGGAAGGAAGGAAATATATTTGACATCAAAGCTTCCAGACACAGTTGGGACTGAATCACCATTTACCATCCACAAACCAAAACCAAATACATTTATTCTGTGGTAATTCCATGGGAACCAACAAGCAAGATTTAAATCTCCTTAACTTCAGTGTTTGGAACAAATTTCCCGACAGTTGTGTTGTGATTACAATAATGATTTTAATGGCGCATGAGCCCACCTTGATAGGGTCTTCCTCAGGGAGTGGCTGAGACTGGACACAAGGCCCCACTGAACTTGCCGGCCACCCTTAGCTGCATCCCAGGCTCCCCCGCAAAAGGCCCAGCGGAGGCGACCATGGCCATCCCGCAGCAGGTTCTCACACAGAAAAGATCATTCCAGAACTGAGAGATGAGATACGTGTCTCTGTGTTTACTCTCAAATACTGACAAGGTATTCCTGTTCTCGAACCCACTGAAGCAGGTCTCCATATGGGAAGCACAGGGGACCCCTCGCCAGCCAGGTGGAGGGACCTTCCCGGAGCACTACACACCCAGCTAAACACACGCTATGTGAAATGAAAGACTGGTTTTCCTACGAGAGAGGCCAGCAGGTCTCTGAAGTCACTAAATGCCACATTTCCCCCGTTTCCCGGGAAAGCTAGGTTCGTGTCAGGACTTCCGGGACCTCCCCCGGCCTCCCCTTTGAAGCTGCCAACTGGCCACAAAGAATCCTTTCCACGCGACTGGGCATTTGCTGGATTCTAGTCTGTGCTGTGGGCGATGCACAGAACGTAGGAAAGGGGCTGAAGACATTAAATGTGCTGCACGGGAACCAGACGTAGGTCAGCAGGTACAATGGGGCTGTCGGCCACAGGGACCCACCAGGAAGACTGAGCTGAGCTTGGCTGAGGCCGTAAGGGGGCAGGCTCCTCAAGACAGGGGAGCAGGTTTTAGAAGACAGCTCTCTAAACACAGTGAAGCCATCAGGATGGCTGGTCTTTCTGCCACATTTTATGGAACCTCCCACCAGCCCAAGGTCCCTTTTTTCAGGAAGCCACTCCAGACTGCCACGCGGGAGCCCACAGCACCGATGAGCACCTACCATCCTGTCCTGCCCAGCGTGAGAGCTCTCCGTGGGCCACTCCCCAGCTCTGTGGGGCTGGCGCTGCTGCGGTAAACCACACAAATGGCCCACCCAGGGGCTTGCCCACACAAGACATGCCGATCTGTACAAGCTACTCCAACCCATCTTCTTTAACTGGAGTGTGTCATGTTGTAGGGAGCCAGCAAAAGAGACTGTCTCCTTCTGAAGCTCTGACCTGAGTAGGCTTGGGTATGGAGGATGGAGAGGGAGGCAAACACTCAGACACAAACCGGAACCGGGAGACAGGGAAGAGGGACAGAATGGGGACGGACCAAGGCCAGGGGGCAGCAGGCACATGCTGAGTCCCAAATGCCCCCCCCCTTTTAACTGGATGCCCATTTTAAAAACAGGGTAGCAAAGTTGGATATTCTGGTAAGAGTCTGCGGCGGCCTTACAGAAACGGTTTGGGGGACACCTGGCTGGCTCAGTCAGTAGAGTGTGACTCTTCATCTTGGGTTATGTGTTTGGGCCCCACGTTGGGTGTAGAGAGGACTTAAAAATAAGATATCTTAAAAAAAAAAAAAGAAAAGAAATAGGTTCAAGGAAAGGCGCGCCTGATTTAAACATACACTTCTGAAAGCTGCTTACAAATCTATTTTGGGGGGTTTTTTGAGAGCCAGAGGGCATGAGCTGTGGGAGGGGGAGAGAGAATCCCAAGCAGATTCCATGCACAGTGTGGAGCCTGACGCAGGGCTTGATCTCACGATCCTGAGACCATCACCCGAGCCAAAATCAGGAGTCAGATGCTAGACAAACTAAGCCACCCAGGAGCCCCTACAAGTGAGTTTTTAAAGACCAAACGTCACTTTAAATTTCATAAAGCCCTTCCACGTGACTCTCAGTTGAAGACATCTTTTAGTAAGAAGAAGAAAGCCTCCCTTTCCAGGTGCAGACATTCTTTCACACACCAGACGTCCCCATGCAGGACACACAGCGTGTGAGGGCAGCTCCCTCCCGTGGGACAGAAGCAGTGGCTCGGACAGAGGCATGCACACAGAGCAGGCAGGGCAGAGTGCAGCGCACACAGGCTCAGCACGTGCAGGGGCATGCAGGGCAAAGAAGAGTCCCGCTGTCGCACACTCATCCTTCGGCTACAGCTGAGCTAGTGGCACCAGGGGCCAGCGTGGCGGCTCACCAGACGCTCCCTCCCGCGTGAGCAAAGAGCAAGGGCAGGCACTGATCGTTACCTATTCTTTTCAAGATCATTCAGGCGAGCAGAAAGATCCTCGAGGCGGTTGATTTGTTTGTGGCACTGGCTACAGTAAAACTCAAAAGCCTCATCAGTGAGGATGCTGTGCAGCTTTGCGGCAAGCGGGTCGGTGCTAGAGAGACGAGAAGCATCAGTTCAGAGACAGCGAGGACCCACAGGGCTATCCGTGACTCCACGGCGGGGCTGGACACAAGCATGTTGTCAGCAACCTGCCTGTGGAAGACTGGCTCTTTCCTTCACACTTCTGGGGGCCCACCTCCCTCAACGTCACCTTCAGGACCGTGACACGGACCAGGTGGAGCAGCAGGGGACTGGGTCACACACCTGCTCCTTCCTGGTCAGGTGCTCAGGGGAAACAGGTGTGGCCCATGGGCTTCACTGGAAAACAAACACTTTTAACAGGAAGTACATGGCTGGACACACTACCTTCTCCTTTGTCAAAAACACATCCGTGTGAGAGCAAAGCACAGGCGTGCTGTCACTCCCTGCCCCGCAGCTACAGCTCAGTAAGTAACTGCTCCGAAGCCCCCTGGCCTCCAAAGCCGTGCGCGCATGAAGAATCACCGATAGTTTGGTCAGTCATGGGTTTGCCTGCCTGTGATCTAATCTCAGTGGACTTTTGGGGCACTGGGGGGCGGGGGGTGCCTGCTGCGGGAATGTGAAAGCAGAGAGGCAGCCACATCCCTGGGGTGTTAGGACCTGCCGGCTTTTGGAAGCCCGTTTGGAGGTTCCATGTAAAGACAGGTTGAAGGGAAATGTCAGTGGTAGTACAGAGGTGACACCTGAGACAGAAAACAGCGAAAAGACCACGTGAGAGGCACCGACTGAGCAGACAGGAAGATTACCAAGCTGGACACACACGTTCAGCAGGGCCCAGTCCTCGGCCTCTGCGTCAACACCACCACACACACGCTGTGGAGAGGAAAGCCGCTAAAAGCATTCACACGCTTCACTCATGCCAACTCCCAGAGACTTGCCACAAAGGCCCTCTGCCAGGCCGGTGGGTCCTCTGGGCCACGGCAACAGTCTGGGCAAAGAAGGGTCTCGCAGATATGGGTTCAGAGATACTCGGCTTCTGCTGTCAGCAGAGAGAGAGGGTCTCAAGAACTGGCCGCCAAGGGGAGAGGTGGATGCCGTGGACCTCTTGCTGAGCCAGGCAGGAGCCTCACCTGCAGAGGCGGGCACGTGCTCAGATGGGCCGGTCTCCAGGGACAGGCTGCCAGGTCCACAGCCCCCTCATCTGGAGACAAGTGAAGCCCTAAGAGGAAGGCGAGCTGGGGAGGATCCAGCTCCACGAGTGAACGTCTCACCCTTTAGACCTAGCGTTTCAGCTTAGTCAGCCACAACCTCCAGACAATTTGGGGACGCCTGACAATTACAAGGAAATGACTCCAAAGAATCATTTGTGACGTGGAAGCCTCCCACAGAGGCTGATCGAAGGGTACAAACTTGCAGCTACAAGAGGAACAGGGTCCGAGGACTGACAGTAAACATGGTAGCACGCGCACACACACCCACACGTGCGTGTACATACATGCACATACACACAGGCCCCAGCAGAGCAGGGCTGCGTTACCTGGGGGTGGGGAAAGCGGGGTCTCTGCAGCCATGCTCCCCGTTGCAGAGGGTCTCCAGGGACAGCTCTGCCTCACTGCCTTCCCCATAGTCCTCGAAATGCTCCTCGCCGCCTATCACCGCGACGGCGGACTGGCTGTGCAGGTGGGATCTGCAAGGGCAGAACAGAAGCAGTACACTGAGACGTGCGGCCCCAGAACCGAGGGGGTGACGGCACCTTCCAGCAGAAGCGCCACTCGCCACACGTGTGAGCTCACATGTCCTAGCAGCCACGTTAGAAAGAAGTAAATGAATAGGTGAAACTGATTTTAATAATGCATTTTAACTTTTTCCAACATATCCAAAACATCATTTCAGAAGCAAGATTTTATATTCCTTTTTTAAAAAAGATTCTATTTATTTGACACAGAGAGAGAGAGCGAGAGCGTGAGCATGGGGGAGGGGCAGAGGGAGAAACAGACTCCCCGCTGAGCAGGGAGCTCCGTGCAGGACTGGATCCCAGGATCCTGGGAGCAGACATTTAACCGACTGAGCCACCCAGGCGCCCCTATATTCTTTACTTTGTAACAAGTCTGTGAAATCTGGAGTTCGTTGTACACTTCGAGCACATCCCAATTTGCTCAGCAGCCCCACGTCAAGCGTTCAGCTGCGGACACAGGCCCATGTCTCCTGCAGACGCACCCCATGCCTCATCACACAGCCGCTGGCCAGTGTGGGTGCAGACTTCTGCTGTGACGTAAAATTCGGAATAGCAGATTCCAACCAGGGAAAGTAAAGGGCTTGCTAGCACCTGTCCTCCTTCTGAGCGGGAGGTCACTCCTCCACGCCCACCTTGCACAGTGCAGGGTCACGGGGCCAGGCGAGATGCTTGGGCATGCCTGGAGCTGGCAGAGGCTGAGCCAGTGCCGGGAGGCCCAGGGTGTCACCAGGGGCAACAGAAAACAGCTGTGATGTCATCAGCTCCTCCACCAGGGCTGGATTAAGCTCATCACCACTATCCACACAAGAATCTGAGAGTTGCCGCTTTCATTAGAGGAAAGGGAGCCTCAGAGAGCCAAGTGACTGCCCTGCAGGCAGAGTCAGGGACGGAACTGGGTCTCTGTGCATGCACCCCAGATCAACACGGCTGCTCAACACTCAGACCAAGAATGGACAGACGGAGCAGCCTGCACAGTCCAGCCCCAGCCCCACACACACTCAGCCACCGCACAGGACCAAGGAGACACCAGACACTGAAGGAAGGAGGAACCTATTCAACACTGAGGCTGAGTTGACTGGATCCTCATTCGGGAAATGACCCCAACCTCACACCTCACACAAAAAATCAGTTATAGAGAGATTACAGATCTGAATGTAGAGATAAAAAATAGAGCTCTTAAAAGAAAACAAGTAAACATCACAGTCATGCGAAGTAAGCAACACTTTGTACAGTACAGAGGGGGAGCGCCTGAGTGGCTCAGCTGGTTAAGCGTCGTGATTCGACTCAGGTCCTCAGAGCGGGCCCCACACTGGGACCAAGCACAGTGTCAGGCTCCCTGCTCAGTGGGGAGTCAGCTTCTCCCTCTCTCTCTGCTCCTCCCCCCACCCCCTGCTAGTGCTCTCTCTCGCTCACTCTCTCAAATAAACAAATAAAATGTTTTTAAAAACCCCAAACTCCTACAAATCAGTACGAACAAGACAGGCAAACAGATCAGGAGAGGCCTAATCACACCCATGGCCTGTTTTGTAAGATTGGATTGGGATACAGCCATGAACCGGAACCACACTGCACTTCACCAGCAAAGCTGAGTAGTAGCCACAGAGACCATATGGCCTGCAAGCCAAAAAATACTTCTTATCAGGGGCGCCTGGGTGGCTCAGTCGTTAAGCGTCTGCCTTCGGCTCAGGTCACGATCCCAGGGTCCTGGGATCGAGCCCCGCATCTGGCTCCCTGCTCAGCAGGAAGCCTGCCTCTCCCTCTCCCACTCCCCCTGCTTGTGTTCCCTCTGTTGCTGTGTCTCTCTCTGTCCAATAAATAAATAAAATCTTTAAAAAAAATATTTATTATCCGGCCTTTTGCAGAAAAGGTCTATAGACCCCTGCAATAAACAAATGGGTAAATGACTTGAACACGTACTTCACAAAAAAGATCTCCAAATGGGCAATAAACCCAAGAAAAGGCACTCACATAGGAAATGCAAGTAAGAGCTCCCCCACACCAACACTGCACTCCACGCCCCCCCCCAGAGAAGGGACCGGCTGCCTCCAGAAGCCCACAGGCGGCGGGCAGGCGAGCACCTACGAGAGCCCGGTCGGCTCCTGTCCCACAGCCCGACAAGCACGCTGCAGACGCAGCACCGCCCCGCTCCAGGGACACACAGGCCACCGAGACACGTGGGGTTTGCAGCAGCTTCGACCCAGATGGCCACCCACAAGGAATTAAAAAGCTACAGCACACTCATACAACAGAATAATAATAATGAAAACAAAGGATGGACGACTACACACAAACATCCGGATGGACCTCAACAGCCACAACGTTAAGTGAAAGCAGCCAGGCGTACAAAGGCTACAATTCTGCGTGGTCACTCTGACTGCGGCACAAGCCCGGGCAGAGCGGTGCTGTCGTTAGGGGCCTATCCGCACTCACATGCCACTACGGGATACTGCAGTTAACGAGGAAAAAACAAAATCCCTGGGAGGGCCAGATGAGAAATGACATCAAATAAAACGAGCAACACAAAATAAAACCAAACCACTTCCAAGGCTGTGAAGCATGATGGCTTCAGCACAGCACAGGGCAAACTGCAAGCTCTCGTTCCGGGTCCGCGTGGGCCACCCAGCACCTGTCAGACCCTGCCCTCTCCCTTCACTGGTCTTCAAACACATGGGGACACCTGGAGCAGGGGCAGGGGGTAGGAGCAGAAGATCTGGGTAGGGCTGCAGGAAAGACAAGCAGGTTGTAAGACCCTGCTGGGAGATGTGCCTTGAATATGGTGTCCTGCCCTGGTCTCTCAGAACTTCAGTGAGAAACCCAGGACCAAGTCTCTCTACAACCAAGGAAGTCTGCAGCATATGTACAACCAGGTTACCTGCTGCCAGCAGGAGGGCACTTCCGCACAAGGCGGTCAGCTATGGCTGACCCACGGCTCAGGGCAGCGGGGGGTGGGGTGGGCTCACAGCAGGACTCCAGGCCACCCCGGAGGGTCCACATTCTCCCCAGGTCCTGCACGGATCTCACACCACTCTCCGACACCAACCCACCCACAAACCCAAAGTGCCCACAGACACATCCACTCAGTGTCTTAGGAACAATACCCAGGGTACGGACCTGCCCGGGAGCAGCAGCAGAGCGCCGTGGCCGGGATCCTCCATGGCGTCCAGGCACTCGGAGGGCACAGCTGAGCCACCCGCGCTGTCTGCATCCCCTTCAGTCTGCAGCTCAGGGTGCACCAGGGTGCCTGTGTCCTCATCGGTGAAGGTCTCACACTCACTGTAGGTGCTCTCAGACCCCATGTATGCGCTGTCTGTCACCTCGTTGGCCTAGGAGAGAGGGCCAGGAGTCAGTGCCGTATCCTAAAATGACCACGTGTCAGTAAACCCCGATGCCCCACACAGTGCCCGACTGCAGGCGTCGAAGAGACCGTGTGGAGAGACAGCCTCAGGTAGGGTCCCAACCGCACCTCTAAGCAGAAACATTAGCTTAACAAAACAATCCAGTATTTTTAAAAACTGAAACACAGACATGTGCTCCAAAGCAGAAAAACGACTAGAGCAATTCTGAAAGTTATGTAGGTCAACCTGAAACAGACAGAAGGCACCCAGCACCACAGGATGAAGCCCAGTGGGGCCACCCATGTTGTGGCTATAAGCACTGAATTACCTCTATCCAAAGAACAGTGTAAGAGCATACTAATTAAAAAGTCACCATCGATATCTGTTGTGTATGTTCAGGCTACCGCTTTGAAATTCAATTACGTGGTTTAACCTCAAAATACCGACCCATCGATTATTAACCAATCCATTACGTTCACTGGTTAAAGGCCTACTTTCCACAAAACCTGTATCTCTGTTTTCACTCTTCTGGACCCAGGGCCCAGCACAGGGCCCAGCATGTGGCAGCACGCTGCAAATGACTTAAATCTGAAGAATCATTTAACAGGCCATTTTCAATTTATCATCTCAGCTTTTAACTGCAATGCAATTGCACTGGTTAGGGAAAGCACCAACATTTCATGCTCAAAAGAATCTGAGGTTAACAACTTGAGAACAAATAAGATTCCAGAAAAGTAGCGGGAAAAGGTGCACTCTGCCTTGTCCTTCTGATGTCACCAGAGGACAGTGTGCTCAGCTGGGCCGTGGTAACTAATTCTGAGGACCTCTCATGGCTGCACCCCCACAGCTCCTCGCCCCACCGAAGAGGCATGAAGGAAGGGCCCAGGCTGAGCTGGTGGGATCCTAGTGTGCCAATGACAGGCCAGGGTCCGTCCTCCATCCACCATCCACCAGAACAGTAACCCCACACTGGGGTCCCAACCACTCCAAGCCCGTCCCCTCATCAGCAAAACGGGATGGGGATTAAGAGACCACACAGGCAGGTACAGAAAGAAACCTGGAGGACCGTGGGGTTCACAAGTCCCAGCTGTGTGTGCAGCCAGAATAAAATGGAATGACAGGACAGGTAGTGCATTACCTATGCTTCCAAGGGAAAAACCCCATCTTCCAACTGAGGAACTCCTAAAAAACCCTCACCTCAAAATCTGAAACCAGGAAATCACTTTCAGAGGCTTCCCATCACTGAGCAGGCATCACTTCCTGCCCGGCTCAGGGCTGGCTCTATGTTCAGCCTGTGGGCAACGCGGGCAGAGACGGGCAGTCTGAGCTAGGCAGGCACAAAATCCACAGCCAGTTCCCGACGTCTGCTGCAGGGTGCTGCTGGTTCGCTGCCCAGACGGCACTGCACACTCACGCAGGGGTGCTGCCTGAGAATCACCCAAGGACAGGAGGAAGACCCCCACCCCACTGCTCCTTGTCTTCATGACAGTCCGTGCACCTTCCTCAACCACTCAGTCCTCAGACCCAGGAAGCAGGCGATAACCACAGAACCCAATCCTCACCTAGCAGGCCCATCAAGGGCCCTGAAGACCATGACTGGGGACCTGAGATGATTTCCTGTAGGGAACAGAACTTAACTCTTGAGGTCAGCTTTTGAAAAGCCAACCAACCAACACCTCTGAAATGGCACAATGCTCCCCCTGGCCAGCAGGGACTCCAGGCCCTCGACAGGCAGCTCAGCGTGCGCACGGGCAAGCCAACTCAGCACGGAGCGGAGCACTTCCTCCCGGGAAGGGAAGGAGGTGCAGGCATCGGGCCTGCTTAGTTCACCTGCAAGGAGCTCACACGGATCGTGCAGCCCAAAGCTTCCTTGGACCTTGGACAGGACGGTTCGGGGTGGACTTCACTCTCCACTGACACAGAAACCATGAGGCACAAAACCGACTGCCGCAGGTCAGGCACACACACACCATTCTGGGCAACTCGCCCACCTCCTAAACAGGTGAGCGGGACGAAAGCTCCCCCACCTTCAGCTCCACATTCCTGAGGCAAACCCACCGCTCCCACACCGCAGGAGAGTCAAACAGATGAGCACTGCTTCCCGCGTCACTGAAGGCTTCACGCGGGCACTGACACCGTGCTTGCCCCCAGTTATAAGGCAACAGTGTCCTGGAGGTCCGGCCCCCACACCGCTACGCCGAGCCCTCAGACACCTGGTGCGGTTGCTGAGCAGGGCAGCCCCAGGGGGTCAGGAGCCGCTCACCCTCAGGATCCGTCAGCAAGGCCGGCAGCTTCCCAGAGCAGCTGGCTACACATCTGCCTTCCCACGAGAGGCAACGGTCACCTCAGGGCACCTCCCCCGTACGGGACACAAGACACAGAAACAGCCCACACACCTGACCCGTCAGCTCGCGTCTGCCACCACATGGGACCCAACTCTGCCCAGAAGCCCACAGACCTATGTTACAGATTTTAAAATATTTACAAACTGCAGATGTTAAGACGAACTCACTGGAAAATCAAAGTACATTTGGAAAATTCTGCCACGTTACTGTTACCTTCACCAATTAACAAAGGATCTGCTGATGGAGACGGACGCCGGGTTCAGAGCCATCGGCAAGGAGCTCAAGTGTGGCCGACGCTGCCCCGTATCCTCACTGCCCAGGTCACGGTCCCTCGGAGGGACACCAACTGCTCCTCTCACCCTCAGGCGCTAGTCTGGGCGGCGTCAACGGGCCTCGCCTGGCTCCACACACCGGCTCTGGGAAGGGCGTGCTCTTGGAGATGCCCTCCCCACGGTATCGCAAGCACCGGGGATGCCTGTCCAGACCGGTCGCCAGCTTCTTGCGACTAACCCCACGGCCTTCCTATTTGTCAGTTTGTTGAGGTTTCAGCAGAACCTGCGTGCTCACCTGAAGGTACATCGCAGCCTTGGAAAAAGTTTAACCTGCTCCCAGACATGCTCCATTAATCCTCCTGCTATGCTGACCAGGGAAGGGGGGCAAAGTTCAGGAAGTGTCCTCACTGGGTTTTTAACAGACTGCAGCACGGTGGCTTCTGTTCTTGACTTTCAAACCTCTGTAACAGTTTGCAAGACGACACAGTCCACATTCATTTTATTAAGGCAGCTCTTTCCTCTAGATGCCTCGGTGGGAGAAGGAGGGAGGAACAGAGGAAGCACAGCAGGGACAATTCTTATCATTTCTCTTTGTGTCTGTTCTCTGTGACCCTCCCATGTCCTTCCAGGGACCCTGAGAGATGAGCTCACCCCTGCAGGCAGCAGCGGCTTTGGGTACCCCAGCCTTCCCCTCTGCATTCCCGTGAATGTGACAAATCTTACTGGAGTCCTCACCCTGTCCCCCTCTTCTCAGAGAGGCCACATCGGTAGCTCTTCTAGGAGGTGCTTCAAGCTCGGAGCCCACAGGAAGCAGAGGACGACCCAGGAGCAGCCCAGCGGTGAACTGCAAAGGCGCCCCCGACCCACACTGCTGTGTGTGCAGCCAGGAAGTCAGCACACGGCTTCTTTATCTCTGAAGATCAGAGGGTCTCCAAATGGGGTATTTGGGTGTAATGCACATATTCTCCACCCATATTTTTATTGAACTTAAAGATTATAGGAGGTACAAGATTTTTTTTTTTTTTAAAGATTTTATTTATTTATTTGACAGAGATAGAGACAGCGAGCGAGAGAGGGAACACAAGCAGGGGGAGTGGGAGAGGAAGAAGCAGGCCCCTAGCAGAGGAGCCTGATGTGGGGCTCGATCCCATAACGCCAGGATCACGCCCTGAGCCGAAGGCAGACGCCCAACCGCTGTGCCACCCAGGCGCCCCTGGAGGTACAAGATTTTTTAAAAGAACATCTTTGCCTAAGTTTCACAGTACCTGGTTCCAATCCCCTGAGAGTTACATCTAAAGATCGTAAAAAGCACGAAAGGACATGGAAGAATTTTAAATGCACATTATTAAGCAATAGAAGCCACCAGCAGAAGCCACATGCTGGATTCCAACGCCGTGACATTCTGGAAAAGGCAAAACCACGGAGAGAGCAGATTGGCTGCTGCCAGGTGCTAGCGGGGAAAGAGAGGTCAATCCAGGGAGCAGAGAGTGTTGAAGGCAGCGAAACCCTCTGCATCACAGTACATGGTGAACATATGACTTTGTACATTTGTTAAAACCCACAGGACGCACGGGGCGCCTGGGCGGTTCAGTCGCTGAAGCGTCTGCCTTCGGCTCAGGTCATGATCTCGGGGTCCTGGGATCGAGCCCCACGTCAGACACTCTGCTCAGTGCAGGGTCTGCTTCTCCCTCTGCCTCTGCCCCTCCACCCAATCCCACCCTGCTTGTGGTCTCTCTCTCTCTCAAATAAATAAATAAAATCTTAAAAAAAATTCTAATAAAACCCCCCACAGAATGCATTAACACCAAGAGGAAGCCCTAATGTAGACTCTGGGATTTTGTTATCAACGATACATCAATACTGGATCACCCAGGATAACAACCGTACCAACTAATTCATGCCAGATGTTCATGATGGAGAAACTGTGACTGAGTCAGGGGACCGGGGGGCGGGGGGATGGGGACTCTCTGTACTATCTGCTCCATTTTCTGAAAAGCTAAAACTGCTCAAATATAAAGTACTAATTATTTTTCAAAAGTAACAACAACTTAAAAAAGAAACATTTCCTCCTTTCTGGAAAAAAAAAACAAACAAAAAACCCCAGAAGCATCCCTTTTGTATTCTTTGAAACATGGGGTCTCCACCATGCCTTCTGAAGGTGACATGCACCAGATGGGAGCTGGCACCCGAGGGCACCACAGAGGCGGGGGGACCACACTCCTGTGGCTTCGGGGGTCCACCGGCACAGAGGACAGAAGGGGCCAGAGTTGGACAGGACCCCCTACCACTCCGCCCAGGGTTCAGGAGTCAGCCCCAGCACCAGAGGCTCCCACACTTTTGGGTCAAATGAGCTCTCTAGGTACAAAATGTGCTGATGCCTCTCGCCACCCTGGGTAACAAACCCCCGCGTTAGTGTCCTGGGCTGCCGTTACGAGGTACCACAGACTGCGCGGCTGAAACACCAGAAATGCATCCTCTTGGCTCTGGGTGTCAGCAAGGTCGACTCTTCTTAAGGCTCCAGGGGAGGCTCCTGGTGGCCCCAGGCAGCCCTGGGCATGTGGCTCCGTCCCCCCAGCTTCCGTGGCTCGGTCAAGGGGCTCTTGTGCGTCTCCTCCTCTCTTCTAAGGACACCTGTCATTGGACTCAGGGCCCAGCCTACTACCCAGCAAGATCTCATCTCAAAACCCGCAACTTAATTACATCCACAAGGACCCTTTCTCCAAATAAGGTCACGTTCACAGGTTCCAAGTGATCCTATCTTTTGGGAGACTACCATTCAACCCACTATACCCACCTCCACATAGAGCGTGAGAAATGGATAGAATGCCCAGCAGAAACCGGAGCAAGGGATGAGTGCAAGATGCTGACAGATGCTCAGCTCAGGCTCTGCCGGCAGGTGAGACAAAGGTCTGATGCTCACTGCAGAGGCGTCTGCAGAAGTGTCATGACCCCCCTTCTTGTTTGATGCTCCAAACAAGGAGAGAAGGACCCCCAACCGAAGCTGCATTCCTGGAAGGCCCGCGGTGTGTCAAAGCGCACAGAGCCTTCCCCACCCTGCTGTAAGCGAGCCGGCCCTACTCCGATCAGGTCAGCAGCCTCTCCTCCTTACAGGGTCTGCAGTTCCTCTGACAGGTGACACAGCAGAGTCCTGCAAGCCTACAGCCTCCAACCAGCCACACGGGCCGTGCAGCCAGCACGTGCCCCAGTCGGCACCTGGCCTCCAATGCCCGGACAGGACCTGGCACCCCCAGGTCACATACACACAGAATGAACACACCAACCTCGCTAAACAGGATGCGAGCCCCACCCCCTCACCCTTGGGGGGCTCAGACCTGGCCGGTACTTCGGAACAAAGCTGTGAATGCTGACTGCTCCCCAGTGGCCCAGAGGTCTGTGCCATCAGAAGTGACAGTCAGAAAGTGAACCCATGTTATGTGAGGGCTGACCAACGCCTGGAGCAGCCCCCTCAGAGCCAGGACACAAGACCCCAGAGGAAAGTAGTTGAACTCCTGTGGACTTTGAGAAGCTGGCTTGTGCAACCACCTCATTTTACCAAGACGCTAAGGCTCACAGCCACCTCATCACAGCCCAGCACTGTTCTCTGCACCCCTTACTGGGCAACAGCTCTTTAGCTGCTCCGGAGTTTCTAATGTATATTTTTAGTAAGAAAAAATTCCACGTCCAGCCACATGGGCTATCCCGGCATCTGCCGACCCGTCCACTGGTGGGACACAATTGTGTGGTCTGTCTTCTGTGGCTGTGCTCACAGACCTCCTCCCTGCCATGCAGAGAACAAAAGACCCACAATTATAGGTGACACCATGTAACCATAGCAACCGTGGGGGCAGGTGGCAAAGGAGCATGAGGTGTTAGAAGTCCCTAATCCCAAAAAATGATCTGAAATTTGGTAAAACGAGAACTTCACAACACGTCCCCTGCTGTGGCTTTGCTTGGCAGCCTGGAGAGCCCTAACACCCCAACCCGTCCCTCTGCTGACAACAGGCCCCAAAGGGACCCCTGCCAGTGGCCTCGGGTGAGCAGCAGCAGAGCAGACAGCTGCTGACCTCCTGCCACAACCATGAGCCCCCCAGAGCTCCCAGCAGAGTGCACGGGGCTGCCGGGTGAGCCCTGCCCTGCCCTCCACAGCATTTCCTGCAGAAACAGCCCGGGCACTACTAAGTGGGGCAGGACTCAGAAGGCATAAGGAAGACATGGCACATCAAATTCCCTCTCAGTCCCTCAGTGAGAACCACTTGCCTCAAAGGTAGCGAAGTCATCAAACTCATCGGGGCAGGCGGGCGGCTCCTCGTCCTGAGCAGGCGCAACCCCGCACAGCTGGCCATCGGACTCTGCAGGAGAGAAGACCCGTACTCAGCAGGGAACCCAGAGCGTCCCCAGAGGCCAAGGGAGAAGGTCCACAGTGGTAAATGTGAGCAGGGGCTCCAGACGGCCCACGAAAAGCCCTGGGGAGAAAGCAGGATGGTTCACACAGGAAAGCAGTCTCCCTTCCATAGGTGGTGGGGAGGCCGAATGATAAAATATTCGTTTCTTTAAAAACCCTGACAGCACTGGGGCGCTTGGGGGGCGTAGTCAGTTAAGTGTCCAACGCTTGGTTTCAGCTCATGTCATGACCTCAGGGTCCTGGGATCAAGGCCCGCGTCAGGCTCCCTTGCTAAGCAGGGAGTCTGCTGGAGATTCTCTTCTCCCTCTACCCCCCCCCACTCTCTCCCTAAAATAAAAAAACAAAACCATTTAATTAATTAATTAAACCCCCAACAGCATCGTAAAGAGAAGCAGCAAGATCTCAAGCCTGTAACAATGCTCATGGGCTTTAAAGTATTAGGTACCAGGGGCGCCTGGGTGGTACAGTCATTGGGCGTCTGCCCTCGGCTCAGGGCGTGATCCCAGCGTTCTGGGATCGAGCCCCACATCAGGCTCCTCTGCTATGAGCCTGCTTCTTCCTCTCCTACTCCCCTGCTTGTGTTCCCTCTCTTGCTGGCTGTCTCCGTCAAATAAATAAATAAAATCTTTAAAAAAAAAAGTATTAGGTACCAGACTTAAATTTTTTAAGACTTGTGTGTGTGTTTGGGGAGGTGTAGGTATGATGAAACAGACCAAAACAGCACCTCATCCTGGGTCTGGGTTCACTGGCAGCTTTTATTTCCTTTGTCTTTGCTTAACTTGATCTTCTGCAATAAACGTTTTATTTCATAATGAGCGAAATTTTAAAGGAAAAGCTATCCCTTCACCACGGGCAGACTGTAAGTCTGACGTCAGCAAGAGAGACGTCACTGCCCCAACACAACTGGTTCTCAACAGCAGCAGGCCCTTCTCCGGCAGGAGAGGCGCCGCGGCCACGGTCTCCTGGGCGCTATTCCAGCGCAGCACGTTGCAGAGAGCAAGTGAGCGATAGAAGATGCCTGTGTTTCCCGGTGTTGTGTCACTGTGACACCACCACATAAGAAGAAATGTTTATGTGCTCATCGTCCAGCTCCTGGGAATTTCCTGAACGTTGGGGCTGAGAGGAACATCTGCTCTGGTTCATTACAAGCCCCTTCAGCCATAGCTGGGTTCACACCAACCAGGTGACTCCTGGAGCTTGGGGGCTGGTGGCCAGGGGCCCCGACGTGTGAATACAAGGCTGCAGACCAAGCCCAACACCAATGACAAACGGATCCTCCCAAAAAAAAACCCAAAACGAAGGGGTTCCGAGAGCCTCCAGGTCAGTGAACGTATCAACATGCCAGGAAGGTGGTGCACCCCAAACTGCACGGAGACAAAAGCCCCTGCATTTTAGACACTTCCAGATCTGACCCTGTATACATCATCTGGCTGTTCATTTGTGCCCTTTTAAATAAACTGCTAATGGTAAGTAAAGTGTCTCCCTGGGTTCTGTGAGCCATGATAGCAAATTATCAAACCTGAGGAGGGGTCCTGGGCACCCTGGATTCACTGTCAGGTCAGACAGAAGTGGGTGGGCTAGGCGCCTGAAGTGGGGTCTTCATGGACTCCAGCAGCTGGTGTCCCCAGAGAGCTGGAGAATCATTTGGTGATGAAAACGCACACACTGGGTGTCAGTGTGGTGGGCAGAAAACAGGTAATAGGAATTACTTATTTAAAATACATCAGTCACTTACTCAATATATGTCACATAATCTAACATAAGATCAGTACCTTATTTTATTTCTTTTTAAGTGAGCGCTACGCCCAGTGTGGGGCTCAAACTCATGACCCCGAGTCAAGAGCCACATGCGTCTCCGACTGAACCAGCAGAGGACAGTCCTCTTCGGCAGCTGGGCCACACGGGGAAAATGCTGCTAACCATCCCCACGTCCCCCAGCCAGGTTCTGAAGTCACCACGAGAGCCGGGGGACTGCGGAAGGGAAAACGGGTCCTGCAGGACCTTCACCACAAAGCAGCGGCAGGACACGTGGCTATTCCGTCCTGTTTCTGAAGGACTTTCTCAACTTATACAAAATAACAATGCTTTCCTTCAACAACTGTGTGGATTCAAACGTCTGTGTCCTCAGCAACTGTGAGATGCCTGTGCCAACTCAGAACTACTTTGCAGTAGTGATCACAGCTCTTATGCCAAAAACCTGACGTGGCTTTTGTTTTAGGAACCATAGGTACTTGGGGCGCCTGGGAGGCTCAGTCGGTGAAGCATCTGCCTTCGGCTCAGGTCATGATCTCAGAGTGATGGATCGAGTCCCACATCCGGCTCCCTGCTGAGTGGGGAGTCTGCTTCTCCCTCTCTCTCTGCTCCTCCCCCTGTTTGTACTCTCTCTCAAATAAATAATTAAAGTCTCATTAAAAAAAAAAATGCACCATAGGTACTTGTGTTGTTTCGTACTGTTTCCCCAGGAGTGTGGCTGAACATCCGAGGGGGACAGACTGCATCCGTGAGGAGCCTGAGCGCACGCGGGCGGACCCAGCACCTGCCGGAGTCCCTGTGCGGACGCCTGAGTCTCCGGTACAGGTGAGGCGCCGGCGCTGCTGTGGACACAAGGTTTTGGTTTCTGGGGCAAGGGGGGGAGGGTGGCCAATTACCCCAGTACAGTTCGAGATGGCACGTTTATTTTGTAAAAAGCTTGACTGACTGTCTTTGGCCTATTTTCCCCTCTCAGATGTTAACAGTCTTCCTCACCCTTCAAAAACCTGAAACACACAGTTCCAAGGTCTCAAAATACAGCCAACCATTTTAGATGTGGCGGACATGCGCTCAGCCACGAGTGGTGGACAACGGTCGAGGGGGTCTTGTCCCACATCGTGGACAGGGGGACGTGAACACAGTGGGTGCTTTCATATCCCTCATGGGAACTAAATACGATTTTCCTGTTAGTTTTCTCTATATGAACTGAAACAATTTCCAGTTAACTGGATACTTTTAATGTGCATTTATCTTACTCTTCCAGAGCGTGGGGGTGGGCCAGCACGATGGCCTATTTGTAGCAGTCCTCCCCCCAACTCATTCTATTCCTGAAATAAGGCCTGTGGTATGACAGTGAAAATCTCCCTGCGCTTTGCTGCCAACTGGGTCAACGCACCAAGTCCCCCGCTGTGTCGCTCCTGGGTGCAGAACAGACCCGCCAGCCAAAACAGGCTGCCCGCACGCAGGAGCAGCACCTGAAGGCAGCTCCGGCGGAAGGTGGCTCTGGAAAGCGTGTGCTCTACCCTCCCAAATGCTACCAAAAAACAATTTCAAAATCAGCTTTGACTCGCTTTTATTGCAGTTTTATTTTCACTCTCCTTTCATAACCAAAGTTAAATGATGAAATCAAACTACAGAAAAAAGAAAAAGCCTGAATCCCTGAGCCCACTGGCGGTAGGTACGTCCGATGCACAGGTGGGGTGTCCCCACCAGCATGGCCTCCCCCGAGCCCACATGGGCAATGGCCACCCGGAGGTCGAGCCCCTCATATGTGCTCCAGGACATGGTCCTGGTAAGCTGGCACTGACCCAAGGGGCCACTCACACCCACCCACCCTGTGGAGACATCCAAGTCTTCCCTCACTGCCCACAGCCTGGCCATACCCCCAATACCCTCACCTCTGCCTTCTGACCCCAGATGCCCAACCTGGACACCGGCCTCCCTGCAGCCCCCAAACATGCCAGGGTGCCACACAGGTGCCCCCACCCTGCTCACCCTCCTCCAGAGCTCCCGTCCCCTCCTGTAACGGCCCTGCCTCACTGCCTGGGGGCTGTCAGAGGGCCGGGGATGCGCTGTGCCCAGGAGCCTACAGCAGTCTGGCTGCACAGTGTCTGTGCTCAAGTCCTCACGGCTCTCAGCCGCACCCTCACCCAGTCTGCTTCAAATTCTCAGTGTGGCGGCCCCCTCAGCCCACACACTGGACAGAGCCCCCGTCACACAGCCCAGCAGCAGACTGCCTCAGGCTCAGCCAATGAAAAGATGAAATGTAACTGTAAAAAATGAAAATTTTTAGACTAAAAAAAGAGTTGAAAAATAAGAAATTAGTTGAAAAGGAAATGAAAATCAAAATGGCCAGATTAAAGAATCATGAGAAAAACCGCGAATTCTGTCCTATTTTCCTCCAGCGCTGGGGTGGTGCCGTCGGTGCATTCTCTGGAAGTTCCTGCTGGTCTTCTGGGGGAGGGGCGGGCTGTGCGGACGCTCAGGTGTCTTCAAGGAACTGCAGCGCCCTTGCCGGGGGCTGGGCTCACTACCTGCTGGAGCATCCATGCTAACTCTGGGACTGGCTGGGAGGTTTTTGTTTTTCATTAAATCAAAGTGGAATGACTAACCAGAAGAATGTGAAAATAGACTCCAACAACCCCTGTGGGGCTCCATGGGGTGTGTGGACTTTCCCCAAGGTATACTGACTTGTGGGCTCAGGGCAACGGGGGCTGCTCCCAGATTCAGAAGGAAGTACAGATGCAGCCCTGGACAAACAGAATGCAGAGGGCCAGGTGCCACAGAGGATGGGGAGGCACCAGGTAGAGCTGGCCAGGTGAACCAGGAGAGGCGTCAACAGGGGAGAGCAGGCTGGGGCAAGCTATGGATGGAGACAGAGAGCGCTGGCCAGCTCCTGGCCAGCTCCTCTCAGGCAGAGCCCGGGACCCATCCCAGGGCCTGGCCTTAGGCTCCCCTCTATCAAGCCCTGGGGCAGACAAAAGGGGGCACAGCCCACAAGAAGGCAAGGAGGAGGGAGGACGGGTGGTGGGTGCAGACGAAGGTACTGTCTCAGTGAGTCAGGGTGAGAAGAGGCCTCAAGGAGACAGGCCATTCTTAAGACGGCCACTTCTCTCACCAGACACAGAGCACATCCATATGTTCCTTAAGTCACTCAACTTCAAGACACATACAACCTACAAGACAGCCACGTGGGGCCACAGCCAGCAGCCCCTCCTTCTCCACAGAGAAAGAAGCAGCCTCAGCAGAGAAGGCTCTTCTCCCTTGCCAAGCATCGGAGGCCAGAGGGTTTCCTTACAGCAGTGGGTCACAGGTTTTCTAGCAACACTTGCTGACTCCCAGGTCATGACCGTCCAGGAACTCCTACAGCTTGCTTGCTTCAGTGTGCATTAACTCTGCCTATTAGAACAGACCAGCCACCAGCCTGGCCACAGGACTGTGAACACTGGCTCAGAGTGAGCCTCAGAGCCACACGGACAGCACCAGCCATCTGGCTGGCCACTGCCCTGGGCCCTTTCCTGCCCGTGCCCACAAGACTAGCTCCCAGCTGTGACCCTTCAGAGGAGCCTGGACTCCTCAACCCCCTGAACCCCAGGAAGCCCAGTCTCGTGCCTCCAGCTCTGTGGTTTCGGGCCCGGAGACACACACATGCTGTTGTCCTGTCAGTAAGGCTGTGTAGCGAGCTTCCCGCCCGACAGGTACGGCCCGTGCGCTGTGGCCATCAGCTCATGAGTTCTGAGTTTCTGTGGTCACCCAGGGAAATGGGTTCCCGTCTGTGATGAGGAGTGGTCACGACAAACCCAGGGGCACGCGCCATCCCTCCTGTGGCTGGAGAGTGAACCTGTACCCATAGCAGTCCTCACACCCTTAGTCTGTCGTCCTCGTCCCTCTAAAGAGTGTTTTTTTTTTTTTTTTTTTTAAAGATTTTATTTATTTATTTGACACAGACAGAGACAGCCAGCGAGAGAGGGAACACAAGCAGGGGGAGTGGGAGAGGAAGAAGCAGGTTCCTAGCAGAGGAGCCTGATGCGGGGCTCGATCCCAGAATGCCGGGATCACGCCCTGAGCCGAAGGCAGAAGCTTAACCGCTGTGCCACCCAGGCGCCCCTAAAGAGTGTTTCTAAGTAGTTCTCGTAAGTTCCTGGATTCTAGAATTTTCTACTGACATCCTAGCATAGTACCTGAGGATTTCAGCATACCCTTCCTCACTTTCCCTCCCCCCAACCTTCCAAAATGGTTAGGTCTAATCTGTGGTTACATAAATACGCATGTGTTTCATTATCATGACCACATAGCACTCAGTACCAGCCGAGCAGTATTCTAGAAGCACATCTTCCCTGTGTTTCAGCTGGAACTGCCAGGTGTCTCAGGCTTGGCCTCTTGCATCTGTTTCCTTCCTAGCCCTAAACCGTCAGGCGGAGCAGCAAAGATTTCTCCCATGACCCCCCAGTTCTGGGGCCCTCCGGGTTCCATCACCATCCACCCTAAAGCCCACACCCGGCCAGTCAGTTACATGAGCACGAAGGTGAATTAAAGCCATCCACAACTGAAGATGCCGCCAGCTTTGTGGGAGGGGTCTCCTCCCTGCGATGGAGTCAGACAGACACACGTGGTGAGGCTCGAGGCGTGCACGTGTGCACCTCGGTTAGAGCGGAAGCACTACCAAACACGCACAGCACATGTGTAAGAACTGGCTGTGTGGCAGACCGTAAGACAAACTCAACAAATGTCAAAGAATGAGCATAATGATCCCATTCTCTGTCACACACGTTCAGGTTTGAAATTAATGACAAGATTTTAAGATATTTAGAAGTTAAAAGAACTTTTAAGTAATCAATGAGTCAGAAATCATACTGGATTTTAAAACTAAGAGAGGGGCGCCTGGGTGGCGCAGTCGTTAAGCGTCTGCCTTCGGCTCAGGGCGTGATCCCAGCGTTCTGGGATTGAGCCCCGCATCGGGCTCCTCTGCTAGGAGCCTGCTTCTTCCTCTCTCACTCCCCCTGCTTGTGTTCCCTCTCTCGCTGGCTCTCTCTCTGTCAAATAAATAAATAAAATCTTAAAAAAAATAAAATCCTTAAAATTAAAAAAATAATAATAAAATAAAACTAAGAGAAATAAGCATATACCGTGAGTTTCCCACAGGTTAACTGGCAGAAGCTGTTGGAGAACAAAAGCGTCCTAAGGGTCCTGCGCAGCGCTGCAGTGGCCCCGGGAGGTCCTGAGGAGTGTGGCTGGGGGCACGTGAATGTGCTCCCTTCAGGAAGCCACCAAAGGCACTGGAGGTGAAGCAGGGGCCAGAGCCTGTATGAAGCTACCACCAAACTCTTTGTGCAAAAGTGTAAAGGCTTAAATAACTTCACGTCTAACTGCATACCTAACCTTGGAAAATCAGGTAAGGGTTACGACATATTGGTTATGGGGATACAGACACAGGCAAGTGACACTAAGCCCAAAAACTCAGAGGTCACCCAAGGACCATCTTCCGCATCCCCATGCCCACATGGCATTACCCACACGGCCCATCCCCTCCCAGCACCACCTCCCAGAGGGTCTCCCGCCCCACCCGCTCTCCTTATCTCCCCACCAGGCCCCACCTTCCCAGGAGGTGGGCCACCCTCAGGGCAGCCCCAGGGCCTGCAGCCTCTCCACCCTCAAGAGCAGTCCTGCTCATCACACAGCCTCAGGGCAGCTCCACCATGTGCACCAGACCTCACTCCAGCCATCCTTACCTGGCTCCTCTCCAGCCGTCCTCAGAGAGGGCTACTACCTGGAGCTGGCCTGCATACTTCTATGGCACGACCCCCACCCACCATACCGACGATTCCCTCCCTTGACGTGTGCTCTGGACCCAAAGACCCACAAGGTCTCTGGGCAACAGTGGTACTCAAGTGTGTGTGGACCGACTGGGTGAAAGTGCAAAGAGTAACATACAGGTCATGCTACACAGAGTGCATCTCAGAGCCACCTGGCCTGTGTTTTAGGAAACCCAGACCGTCTGGGACACTGTTGGGCAATGCAGGGGGCAGACAAGACAGGCAACTCTACCAACGACTGGTGATAAGACTTCAGGTCCAAGGGCACCCATTGACCCGGCCACTGCCAGTCCTGCCCAGGTCTATCCCTCCTCCTCCTTGTCTGACAGGTGCAGAAGGGAAGAGCCTGCAACCGGTGCATCCTGACACCATCACCCCCAACACACATGGCGGAACCTGGCCCATGAGAAAAAGAGGGCTCTCCAGGGCTCAAGAATTTGAAGTGAATGGGGAGCATATGGACAACCTGAGAGTGTGTAAGAAACCAAGCTTATACACACAAAGCCAGCCATCCCACCCCTGTGTACAAGCCCCAAAGGCATGAAAATACGTGTCCACACAACGACATACATAAATGCCAGTAGGAGCTGTATTCATCACAGCTCCAAGGTGGAAATACACTAGCCCAAAAACAAGTGTCCACCCCCTGGGCAAGAGATCAACAAAATGTGGTACTAACATACAATGGAACACTGCTCTGCAATCGAAAAGCGACTCTGATCCACGCAACACGGGTGAATCTCAGAACCACCGCACACGGGGAGAAGCCACATGTGAGAGCACACACCGATGATTCCCTTTGCGTGAATGAAGCCCACGAGAGGCAAAACTGATCTCGGGTGAGGGAAACCAGTCCAGGTGGTGTAGCGAGAAGGGAGGGGCCGACTGAAGGACATGAGGGATCTCTCTGTGGCGCTGATAACACTTGGCAGGGATTTCCATTACTAGGCATTAAGAATTTGTCAAAATTCACAGAGTGACTTAAGATTTACTTAAGATTTGTGCATTTGCCATAAGTAAACTTTTTACTCAAAGTACCGCAAATAAATACTAAACTCTTTTAAGTAATGACTGCCACGCATGCTGAAGCACTTAGGGCGAAGGGCACGGGAGTATATGACTTGAAATGCATCCCATTTGGGGAAAAAAAAAAAAGATGGCTTTGTTGGCCAGGCAGAGTATGGAGGGATCCAAGAAAACGTAAACTAACCACCAGCAAGCGTACATGCGGGTGCTTGCATGGAAGCCTGTCAGGATTCCGGTGGGGCCGCGGAAAGGGGCAAGAACTTTCCCACATTATGGCCAGGAGGCTGAGATAGTCAGTTCTGGAAGACAGGGTATGTGAGGAGAAAGAACAGGGAGAGAGCACCCTGAAACCGAGGGTATTTTAGGGGCTTGGGGGAGAAGGGAAGATGTTAAGTCCAGCCAAAGGAGCCTGAGGAGGAAGGGGCATTCCTGAGGGTGGGCGAGGGCACAGCAAGGCAAGAGCTGGAGCACAGTACACGAGGAGAGGGAAACACACAGTGGGGGACACTGACCTCCGTTCCTGATCGCGGTGATCCCTCGATAGAAGTCCTCAAAACTGATCACACCAAGCCCGCAGGGGTCCAAGTATCTTGTTAAGTCCTTCACCTGAAATTGTCAAGAGAATATGTTATCTAGCCGTACAAAATCAGAGGAGGGGTATGCTCTGCACGCAAACCTTTCACCACATCCAGACAAGCAGCCTACTTGCAAGGTGCAGTACTGAGCATAAGAGCCACCAACGGTTCCAGCCAAAGACAGGAGGCCTCTCAGGAGAAAGCTGCCAACAGCACCCGGGACCATCCGTGATGGAAACAGGACCCTGCTCACAAAGGTCAACAGTCATGCTTCCCGAATGAGAAGATGAGAAGTGGTGAAGCTTTAGGTATTATTCTAGCCCGTATCCAGACTATTATTAACACAGCGTACACCCACCCATCCGTTCCAAGAGGCCTTGCAGGCTGTGCAGAATCCTTAGTAAAAATAACTTAGGCAAGCAGACCCTGAATATCAAAAATCAAAAAAAGTAAGACGATTCACACTTGGATATTATACAGAATGAAGTTCTTCAGAAAGAAGATACATTTATATTTTCAAGTATAAACTGGGTATCATCAAAATTTAAAACTTTTGCGCTTCAAAAGACACCATTATTCGGAGCACCTGGATGGTTCAGTTGGTGAAGCAACTGCCTTCAGCTCAGGTTATAATCCCGGGGTCCTGGGATCCAGTTCCACATGGGGCTCCCTGCTCGGCGGGAAGCCTGCTTCTCCCTCTTGCACTCCCCCGTGCTTGTGCTCTATCTCTCTCAAAGAATAAATAAAATATTTAACAATAAAATAAACGAATAAAAGATACAAAGGACTGAAGAGAAAGTGACCACTACTGAAGGCAAAGGTGATCTAATGTATGACTAACAGAAGCCCCAGAGAAGAAAAACCAAACCAAAGGTGCAGAACAAATATTCAAAACTGCATTCAAGAAAACTATATTCAGGGGCGCCTGGGTGGCTCAGTCGTCAAGCGTCTGCCTTTGACTCAGGGCGTGATCCCGACGTTCTGGCATCGAGCCCCACATCAGGCTCCTCTGCTGGGAGCCTGCTTCTTCCTCTCCCACTCCCCCTGCTGTGTTCCCTCTCTCGCTGGCTGTCTCTATCTCTGTCAAATAAATAAATAAAATCTTAAAAAAAAAAAAAAAGAAAACTATATTCAAAAAACTAAAAATATATTCAAGAATTTTCACTGCATCTTGAAACACCACAACAGGTACCAAGTACCAACTCCAGGCCCCAGAAGACCCTATTCCAGGACTTGCTCTGGTGAATTTCCTGTACTTTAAAGGGAAAAAGCCTCTGAATAGCCACGCAAACTTCAACCAAGTTTATAAAAGAAAATGTAGGGCGCCTGGGTGGCTCAGTCCTTAAGCGTCTGCCTTCAGCTCAACTCATGATCCCCGGGTCCTGGGATCGAGCCCCACACTGGGCTCCCTGCTCAGCAGGAAGCCTGCTTCTCCCTCTCCCACTCCCCCTGCCAGAGTTCCCTCTCTCGCTGTGCCTCTCTCTGTCCAAAAAACAAATAAAATCTTAAAAAAATAAATAAATAAAAGAAAATCTGATTATCACCCAACTGTTCAGCAGCAATACCAAATAACAAGGGATGTTCCAATTCCATCCTCCGAAGCGCGGTTCAGGACGGACACTCTCATGCAATTGGACACGAAGAGAAAGATTACCAGAGCAAAGGCAGCAGGCAAACACCTGGTAATCCTGAAGGTAACCTGAAGTACACCACTCGTGGGATCGTAAATAAAACAAGACTTTCTAATTCTGTCCAATTAGCAATGAACACCCTAGCATCCAAGCTACAATATTTAAACCCCACTCCCCATGAAGAGAAAACAGGACCTCTGCAGACAGGCCAGCAAGTGTACAAATAGAGCCTGGACTCCCCATCACACCTGAAGGCAAAGAAGCTACCAGAGACTCATTAGGTCATGTCCAATAACTCAGGAGCCACCCTGAAGAGGCCTTCACAGCCCAAAAGGAGAATATGAGCACTGATGAGAAGGATAACTCAGTGGACCGAAACACATCAAACATGTTTTAATCCATGAAGGCATAACATGGTTTAAAAAAAAAAAAAACAAAAGACAACAACAACAAAAAACAACCGGTCATCACTGGAGGACACTAGTGAACCAGTTCATTATTGTGAAAACTAATGAATAAAGGGAAAGAATCGAGTAGTTAGCCTGCCTTTCCTCTACAAACTGTAACTCAGGGCAAGTATGGGGGAGGGATGAAGGATCAAAATGTCACATCCTGCAATCCTCGATGCAGGAACGCACAGAATCAAGGACGCTCAGCGCCTCCTACAGCCGCAAAGAGACCACGGGTCTCCCGACGGAACCACGCACCACCACCTCAATCAAACTCAAATCTGACTACCGGTGTACAGGAAATACAGTGATCAAAGCAACATGTCTCAACCATATCACATGGACGTAACCAGCAAGCCCACTCCACGAGGACCCTGACAGAGAAGGGACCTTCTGTTTTCAAGGGAAAGAAGATGGAGACGAAGCCCTCACTAAGAGACTTAGAAGGCATACCAATCTGTGACCATGTAAGGGTTTTTTGGATCCTGATTCAAATAAACTGTTGTTTTAAATCACAGTTATAAAATAATTTGAAATTTGAATACTGATCCTAGATACTGAATGCTATTTGATACACTAAGACACTTAATTTTTACAGGTGTGATAATGATATTTTAGTAATTTTTTATATACTCACTGAAGTATGTAGATACTTTGAACACTGGGGGCTAAGGCACACCCATAGCTACATACATGTGGCCGACTGGCCATGACTGACAGTTGCTGAGGCTGGGGGTGGGGTACAGGGCAGGCATCTCACTCCTCTATCTACTTTCGTATAGGCTTGGACTTTTTCATAATGAAAATTTTAAAGAGAGAGAAAACAAAAACAAGAAAAAGACGAAAAGAGCAAAGTAAGCCAAGAAAGAGAGGACCGATGTTGAAGGGGGCAGTGAGGAAAAAAGGATGAGGCGCTCAGCCAGAAGAGAGCTCGCCTCTGACCACAAAAAGAGGCAAGGACCATCCAGGAAAGCCGGAGGATAGGAGGGTGGGAACATGTGAACACCTGGGGATGAGATGTAGACAAGATATTTAAAGGTAGAGAACCAGGGCTAAGGCTACAGTGGGCACGAGCCCGTGGCTGAGGCCAAACCCATTTATCTACACCATCCACAAATGTCTGTCAGGGCCGCCTCTGCAATGGGCAGGCTGGCAGGCTGCCATGTTCAGCCCTCTCACCACTATTTGGGTAACATAAAGCCAGCCTGGAATAGGACCAGCTCAAGCTGACTGACCCTAACGGTCCAAGGTCCTCAAGCCAGAGACGGCGCCTCCCTCTTCTCCCCCCATTACATGGAGAAGATGGTGACCACCGTCCCTCCATCCCAGGGCTCTGTGTGCTACTGAGATACTGGGCTTGGGAGTCCAGTCATCTGCTGACTTCTTGAGACAACTGAATCGGAATTATTTATAAAATGCCTCTTTCCTTACCTCACAAAACCCTTCATTCCTAAAGCACATGCTATCTAGTGAGAATCTCACTGAACGGCTATCTAACCTGGAATCCATACTAGCCAATCTGTCCTTAAGAGGCTTAAGAATTTTGCGGCACCTGTCTGACTCAAACAGTAGAGCATGTGACTCTTGATCTCAGAGTCATGAATTCAAGCCCTACACTGGGCATAGAGCTCACTTTAAAAAAAAAAAAAAAGATTTCAAAGAATTTCAACAATGAAGCTACTGATCGAACACAAAGTGCCAAGTTGTTCATTCTGAAACATTAACCCAAAGCTTTTTAAACAAATCATTAACTAGGAGTAGGCCTTTTCATGCGTTACCATGGTAGAAGATGAATCAAAGGACATACGTTTTTTTAAGTGCACTTCAATTATACGTTCTCTGTAGTCTGGAGAATACAACAACTTCCACGTAGCTGATGACTGGGGATGATTCTAATTCTAAGTCCAAAGGACTCCATTCAGAGTCTTTTCAAAAAACCAGGAGACTGTGAAAAGTAAGAGCCTGCCCTTTCCTGCACACTCCAGCAGAGCCAGGACACCAAGTCAAGGGACACACACCAGAACCGTCAAGGCTTGCCAGTTCCCGCTCCAGGGTGTGGGGACACGAAGTTGCCGGACTGCTAGCAGCAACACAGAGCTGGCTCCTACAGGATTATTCCGAGAAATTTACTAGCAAATCGTATTGTTTCTGCTACAGATGTGGAGACATAATGTGGAAGAGAAGAAAGCGGAGCAAGTGTGCCAACCACAGTCAGGCCCAGTGAAGAGGCACCTGTCAGAGAAATCAAGCCGAAAGCACAGCTCTTCAGAGGCAGAAACTACCCTGTGGGTGCATCTTGTTACTGCCGTAGCTGAACTATAACATTGTCCACAAAGCTTGTCTTGTCAGAAGTCACGGTGATCCCATCAAGCACCTCAAACTCACATCTACAGGACACCCCAGCCAATGAAAGGAGAGTGCGGGCGTACGTTTACCAAGAGACTACATTCTGGAACAGAAAACAAGTTCCAACAGACTTAAGAGGATTCAAGTCACATCATTAGTCATTAGGGAAGTGCCAACTAAAACTTCAGTGACAGGCATATTTATTTGAATGGCTAAAGTTAAAAAAACTGGCCAGAGGACGCCTGGGTGGCTCCTTTCGTGAAGCGTCTGCCTTCAGCTAAGGTCATGATCCCAGCATCCGGGGCTCCCGTAGGGCTCCTTGCTCAGCGGGGAGTCTGCTTCTCCCTCTGCCCCTCCCCCTGCTTGTGTTCTCTCTCGCTCACTCTCTCTCCCTTTCAAATAAGCTAATCTTTAAAAAATAAAAAAGAAGCACTGAAATATCTTTATTTACGAATAAAATGATATGAAGTCTGGGATTTCCTTGGAAACACTGGCAGAGGTAACAGGACTTCCAGGAGCTGAGCATTTAGCAGAGCAATGAGTACCCGCAAGCTTATTACATTACTGCCTCTATTTTCAAGCATATAGTTTGAAATTTTCCATAATAGTAAGATTTTTTTTAAGTGTAGAATTATATACCTTAATAAAGCGAAAAAGGAGGAGAAAGGCACAAAAAAGCAAAAAATGGGTGTGGAAGTACAAATTTGCCATGCATTTGCCCTTTTCTATTAGCTTATTAAAATGATGGAAATCTTCATGTCAGATAAGCTCTTTCCTGCAAAACAAAACAAAACAAAACAAAACAAATTTTTTAATGTAGGCTCTACATCCAGCATGGAGCCCAACTCGGCGCCAGAACTCATGATCCGGAGATCAAGACCGAAACGGAGATCAAGACCTAAACTGCTCAACCGACTGACCTACCCAGGTGCCCCAAAACATAACAGGTCTTGACTGACAGAACATTTTAACTGACTAAATTGTCTGAAAAAAGCCTCAGCTATATAAATCTAAAGCCTTTTGGAGCTCCTGGGGGCTCAGGTCATGATCTCAGGGTCCTGGGATCAAGCCCTGCATGGGGCTCCGTGCTCAGCGGGGAGCCTGCTTTAAGATTCTCTCCCTCTGCCCTCCCGCCACACATGCGTGTGCACTCTGTCTCTCAAGTAAATAAATAAATCTTTAAAAAATAAATAAAGTCTTTTGATTATCCTAAAATCCCAGATCTATGTTACTTTGAGGTCTCCCATCCCCTTGTGTAATTTATTAATAGTCAGCTTTTCACCAGAGGAAAAATGTCATCCAAGGAGGGAAATAACCTCTGATGTGGCATAAAAACCTTTTCTTCAATTCAGGCGAGCAGCAGGAAAGAGAAGTGGACGAGACATTTCTGCTTCCCAGAATCCCTTTTCCAGGAATCATTCCCATTCTAAGAGCCCAGCCAGAGGCAATGTGGCCCCCCCCCCCCCGNAGCCCAGCCAGAGGCAATGTGGCCCCCCCCCCCCCGGCATCAGGTTTACTCCCAACTCTGCCCTGCGCTCCCGAGGGCCCTGGCACTCCTCGCCACAAGTCTCTCCCACGCTTGAGGGAGCAGACCCGATAGGTACAGGTCAAAGGAACCCCGTCTCTTATACACTGAACAAAAGAGAAGAAAAACAGTGACTATTTCCTGTTTGGGGGAGGCAGTGGGACTATAACCCGAAATTTCAGCACTATGTTGGTCTTCCTTACCAAACAATATCTCTTACAGGAATCCTACTGATCACACAGTAATTACACAGATACAATGACTCTAACAAAATCTAAGAGGAGGGTTTAGAATTCACGTGATGGGGGCGCCTGGGTGGCACAGCGGTTGGGCGTCTGCCTTCGGCTCAGGGCGTGATCCCGGCGTTACGGGATCGAGCCCCACATCAGGCTCCTCCGCTATGAGCCTGCTTCTTCCTCTCCCACTCCCCCTGCTTGTGTTCCCTCTCTCGCTGGCTGTCTCTATCTCTGTCAAATAAATAAATAAAATCTTTAAAAAAAAAAAAAAAGAATTCACGTGATGGGGGCGCCTGGGTGGCACAGCGGTTAAGTGTCTGCCTTCGGCTCAGGGCATGATCCCGGCGTTATGGGATAGAGCCCCACATCAGGCTCCTCTGCTAGGAGCCTGCTTCTTCCTCTCTCACTCCCCCTGCTTGTGTTCCCTCTCTCGCTGGCTGTCTCTATCTCTGTTGAATAAATAAATAAATTCTTTAAAAAAAAAAAAAGAATTCACGTGATGCGACAGGCCCATCAGAAATAAGAGGTGCGACAGACAGACGCACGGAGGCGGCACAGGCAGAAGACAGAGGCATGAGTCTTTCCAGATGGAAACAGTGCCCGTAGGCAGGAACACTGCCCCCTCCATCACAGAAAACAACAACTTAACTATTAGATACAGGTCTTCCACACACAGCTGAATTATTAGTAAAAATTCTTTGTGATATTCCCCTGAAGGTAAGTTTCGAATCCCACAAGCAGCAGGAATCAATGAGTCAATTATTCTAGGCTAAACCATGAAGAAGTTGAATTCTTGATATTAACAATTATAAAGAGTACAGATATGCACTTGAGAAGGGGAATTTTGCTGGTTGGTTCTGGAATTTCAATGGCGATAACTGAAGAACTCTTAGGAACGTAAGGATGTTGGAGAAACATTTTAGTGACACACCTAATACAGAAGCTACAAAAGTTGTGTGCTCACCAGAGTGGGCACTGGTTTGAGTTCTTAGATCTGGAAACAAAAAACAAAACAACAAAAAGAGATACAACAAGAAAAGCCACAACCCTGTTCTCAGGGCCTCTGAAAGCTAGACACAAATGACAGATGATTTCAGCTTCTTCCCAAACGGTGATGGTTCCATATCTGTAACGGTCTCGAGAGTAAACCCAACGAGAGTGAGCTTCCTGGGTGCTACATTCCCAAGCCCACAGGAGTGCGTCACACCAGGGCTCTGGGACCTTGGACACAGAACACGGGAGAGAACTTGTTACCCTAGTAGGCTGCTTTGTTTCCAGAGATAATACCTGGCAATTTAAGCTTAAAGACCCCATTCATAGGTTTCTCCAAATGGATAGAAATACTTACTTTTTAAAAAACTGGCCAGCTGTGTGGACACAAGATAAAGACTCACTGTCTCCCTAACCCAAAAGCACTTTGGAATTACTGAGTCCTGCTGGGGAAAAAATGAAGTCATTTGAATAAACCTAATGTCTAATTTGGGGTAACTTAAAAGGCAAGGCATATTTACTTCCTTTTTTTTTTAAGATTTATTTATTTAACAGAGAGAGAGAGAGAGGACGAGCTCATGCAATCAGGAGGAGGGGCAGTGGCAGCGGGAGACAGAAAGAGGGAAAAGCAGATCCACACTGAGTGTGGAGCCCAACACGGGGCTCAGTCCCACGACCCTGACATCATGACCTGAGCTGAAACCAGGAGCCTGACACTCAACCGCCTGAACCCCCGGGGCCCTAAGGGTATATTTACTCCTAAACAAATCTGAAAGTTAAGTCAGGCCCGTTAAAGAATATTCATGTTCCAACACTGAGCAGGCTCATTTGGAGCTCAGTTTTTAACCCTTTTTAAATTTTAAGAGTTTATTTTTAAGTAATCTCCACACCCAGTGTGGGGCCCGAACTTACACAAGAGCCGTACGCTCTACCGACTGAGCCAGCCAGGCACCCAGCGCTGTTTTTCTGACTGAAGTACGAGAACAGCTTCCTAGATCACCTGTGAGGATGGACGCAGTAGCCGTCCCTGCTTTCACGGGGAAGGCTTAGAAAATTCCACAAGGAAGGCACTGTGCTGGTCTTCCATGTTAAAGGTTCCCCAAAAGGGATGTATAACATTCAGGAATCCCTTAGTGTCTTTTGAAAATAGACGCTGAGGGGCGCCCGGGGGGCTCAGGTCATGATCCCGGGGTCCTGCTCAACGGGGAGCCTGCTTCTCCCTTTCCCTCTGTCGGCCACTCCCCCCCTGCTTGTGAGCACATGCTCTCAGTCTCTTTCTCTGTCAAATAAATAAATAAATAAATAAATAAATAAATAAATAAATAAATAAATAAATAAATAAAATCTGTAAAAACAGACAGACACAGGTGCTGAAACATCAGCAGCCACGTCCTTCCTCGTCACCGTCAGGCACTCGCTCAGCACCTAGCTAGAAGCACCACTGGCTCACTCCTCCTGACATGCTCAGGGATGTGGGCTGTCTCCAGCAAAAGGCGCTGTTTCCTCCTTACATTTGTGATCACGGGGATTGTGGCAGATTCCAACTCTGCCCACAAGTTCAACATCCACTCTGAGGATCTCCCTGGTGTGGGAAGGGTGGGCAAGGCAGGAAGGCCAGCGGGAGGCCCAGGTCTGGGGCAGACTCCTGCTGCTGCAGGGGGCACAGCAGTTCTGACTCTCTGTGTTATTTATTTATTTAGGATTTATTTATTTATTTGAGAGAGAGGGAGGAAGGGAGAGAGACGGGGGCACACGCGGGCACACAGGGGTAGGGGCAGAGAGAGAGAGAATCCCAAGTAGGCTCCCCTCCGAGCACAGAGCATGACACAGGGCTCGATCCCAGGACCCTGAGATCACGACCTGAGCTGAAATCAAGAGCCAGTCGCTTAACCGACTGAGCCACCGAGGTGCCCCTCCACGTTATTTCTGTTAATAGTTTTATGGAAATACAATTCGCATACCATACAATTCACCCATTTAAAGAGCACAATTCAGTGGTTTCTAGTATATTCACAGAGCTATCTCCATGTTGTTTTAAAGACAAAAAAATCTTGAAAAGCACATGAGAATACTCCAAAAACAGTCAAGAGTGTGTATTCAATTTTTATGCAAACATGCTGAGGAAATAACAAAGAATCTATAAAAATAACCAAAGAACACATACGTTCCACACGTATGTAACCACATGAATCAGAGGAAACCGCAAGGCATTCCTGCATTTCAGGTCTGGTGCCAGGAGAGCCAGGGGCCAGAGAAAGGGGAAGGGAGCAGCTCCTGCTAGGGTACTCCTGGCTGGAAGGCCCTCTCCAAAGCCTATGAAAATGTCCCCTCCATGGCTTTTCTCTGGAAGGCTACCCAAGTTCAGATCACAGAACCCCGCTCCAGCCTCCAGCCCAACTGTACTCAACAGAGAAACCAGACATCCCTCAACTCAGGGCTCAACCGAGGCCCCTGAGGGAAAGCAAGTTATCAAATATAGGCACACAGTGCAAAATGTCACAGCAAAGCATGGCCTGGAACAAACCTGCCCACCCCCTACCCTGCTCCCAGAAGCCCTTCTTTTTTGTTTTAAGATTTTATTTATTCATTTGTCGGAGAGAGAGAGTGCACAAGAGCATAACCAGGGTGGGGGGGAGAGAACTGCAGGCAGAGGGAGAAGCAGGCTCCCCGCTGAACAAGGAGCCCAACGTGGGACTCGGTGCCAGGACCGAGGGATCATGACCCAAGCCGAAGGTAGACGCATAACCAACTGAGCCACCCAGGCATCCCTCCCAGAAGCCCTTCTATCTGCTCTTCAACTTTCAGTGGTTTGGGAGGGATCATTGCCTCCTTGTCTAATTAATGTGTTTCTGGTACTATCTCTTGGCTTTTCAAATGCACACGCTGCATTTTAGCCTTCTATGGAAAAATATGAGAATTCAGCACGCACACTCCCAAGTCGGACTAGGTCCTGCAGCACTTACGTCACCAACTGCATAAATATTTTTCGCTGTTGAACCACATTTAAACTATAGGAACACCTTTCTTACAGAATTCTCCCCTATACTTAGCCATTCCCTTGCTTCGTGTGTGTCCCCCCACGATGGCCCCAGGCACCTCCTGCCTCTACGACCTCCCCTGCATCCTCCTTCCTCAGAGGAACCACAGAACCTTCCCGAGAAAGGGCATGCGGCGTGCACCCGGACAGCCTTCTTATCTGAAATGCCTGCACTCTTCCCTCTCCCAGACAGGCGCCGATACACAGCCACAGGTGGGAAATCAGTGCCATAGGGCCAGCCACCCTGTCCTAACGCTCTGTGGAGGGTCTGCGGTAATCTCCGGAAGGTGCGGGCCACCTCTTTAAGCAGGAGTTGCCTGTTTGCGGGGGGTACTCTCTCCTCCCTGTTCTGACCACAGGAAAAGCCCTTTCAACTAGAGACACAGTCCTCGGGCTCTGCAAGTCTTCATGAAGGAGCCTTTGATACCATCTCTGCTCCCTCCCTGGCACATCTGTCAGGTGCTATGCCTCCTTAATCATTAATCGTGTACTTTCCTTACCTTTTGTCTGTTACTCTCTTTGCTTTTTAAAGAACTTTCGGAGCAGGGAGGCACCTGGCTGACTCAGTCAAAAGAGCATACAACTCCTGATCTCAGGGGTTGTGAGCTGGAGACCCACGCTGGGTGTAGAGGTTACTTAAACAAATAAACTTCAGGGAAAACAACAAAAACCAAAGACCTTTCTGGGATATATTCCTGACTTGATCTTTCAACCTTTTAACCGGATGCTCTTATTTCATTTTTAACTTCTGCGGGTACATTTTGGTCCTCTTAATGCGATGTCTTCTTTAATCTGACAACGTAAACCCAGTTTTATTTTCCGAGTTCTCTCCTGCTGTCTGCACTGACTCTGTGCCCTTCAGGCGCCTTCTGCTTTTCTTTTCTTTCTTCTTTATTTTTGGTTATCATCTCTCTCTTTCTTGTTAGAGGCTTTCCTCAACTATCTGAGGTCCCTGACTATCCCTTTATACCTAAAAATGGTCACTAAAAAGTGGGTGAAAGCCTTAATCTGGTCTGCATGGTGGGCTCGTTGCTCGGAGGCCTTACCACAGGGGCTCCAGGCAGCAATTTGGCTCCTGGGTCATCAGCTGCTCCAGAACTGGACACTTTGGGGGCAGGACCCTGGCAGGGCTTGTGAATGTGATGGGAGAGCCGTGTATGGCCAATGTGGTGGGCCAGTCACTTTGTGCGTGCGTCAGTTGTAGCAGACAGCTGGCTGCAAAGAAGTGAGCTGTCGTGGTGTGTGAGAGGGCCAGGCGCAGGTGGCTGGACCTGAGAGGCGCCACTAGGACTCAAGGGCTGTTGCCTGCCAACAAGCCGCAAGAAAACAGGGATCTCAGCCCCATAACCACAAGGAACTAAATTCTGCCAACCACCTGGATGAGTGTGGTGGAGAACCCTGAGCTTCAGGTAGATGAAGGTCAGGAGAGACCCCAGGCAGAAGAAATATGGGACAGTATCCCAGGCAGAGGGCACAGCCAGTACAAAGGGCCTGAGGAAGAGGTGTGCCTATGGTATGCAAGGACCCTCAAGGAGGCAGGCTGGCTGGAGCGGAACGGGCGAGGGGGTCAGCAGTAGGAAGTGAGGTCAGAGTGCCCTGGGAAAGCCCTGAGCACAGGCATTACACCCTTAGCCTTAACAGTATCGTTTAGCTGCCCGTTAAGCAAAGGGTGGAGGGTGGATTGGTGGCAATGAGAGCATAAGAGCGCTCCCACAGGCAGAGCTGTGGTGGTTCACACCAGGGAGTTAACAAGCAGGCCTGAGAAATGCTGGGATTCTGGATGTGTTCTGATGTAGGGCCAACAGGGTTTCCTGATGAATCAGATGTAAGGTGAGAGGAAGAGGCACGGCCCACGTTCCCGGGAGGGTGGGACTGCTGTTAACGGAGCTGGGGAGACTGCAGGTGGCACTTCGAAGCCTCAGCCATGTGAGTCTGAAACGTCTATCTGACATCCAAGTGTGAGCCCAGAGTTCAGGGGTAGGCTGGGTTAGAGACAGGAAGTTGGGGGCATCTTTGAAGTGCACCTGGGAGTGAGTGCAGAGGGAGGGGTGGGAGGACCTGGTGCCAGGTGGGGGCGGAGAACAATCAGCTGTGCTCGGCGCTGGGGCAGGTGGGCGCTGGGGCAAGTGGGCGCTGGGGCAGGTCGGCGCTACCTGCCGAGGGAGCATCAGGAGCCGGGTGTAAGAGAACAGGTGTCCTGAGGAGGCGACGCCTGCAGGGGGAGCACGGTGGCTTTCCGCACACCTAATTTAGAGCGAGGGTTGTTCACTCACAGCTTCACTTTCGGGAGGTTTTCAATGCCTGTTGCTACTTTCTCTTCATATCTTCAGGAAGGCTATGTAGCACACCTTTAAAAGTTTTCTAACTTTGTGGGGCGCCTGGCTGGCTCAGTCAGTGGAGTGTGTGACTCGATCTCAAGGTGGTGAGTTCAAGCCCCACGCTGGGTGTAGAGATTGCTTAAAAATAAAATCTTAAAAGACATTTTTTTAAGGTTTTTAATTGTGGCAAAATACACATAATAGAAAGTCTGCCCCCATCACCACCGTCAGGGGCCAGCTCAGGGGCCTTCAGCACTTTCGCGCTGTTGTGGGACCACGACCGCTGTCCATCTTCCCAAACTGAAGCTCCGTCCCCCGTGAAACGCTGACTCCCCGCCCGCCCCCGGCCCCTGTGACCTCCATCTCCCTGCTGTCTCCAGGGATCTGACTGCGCGAGGGGCCTCGAGAAGTGGAATCCTGCCGTGTTTGTCTTCCTGCGACAGGCTTCTCTGCCTGAGCGCCGCGTCCTCAAGGCCCACCCCTGGCGCGGCACGTGCTGGCGTGTGCCCCCCGTTAAGGCTGGATACGGGTCCGCTGCATGACAGACCACACTTTACCCTTCGTCTGCCGATGGACACACGAGCTGCGTCCAGCTTCTGGCTGTTGTGAATGGTGCTGCTGTGGCGTGGGTGTGGAAGTATTTAAAAGGTATACCTTTAAGAAGAAAAAAACATCTACAAGCAGTGTGAATGTAACACAATGCTACTGGGGTAAATACTATCACAGGGCTTCTCAAAAGTGTCTACGTGTAAAATGATAGTGGTTTCTTCCCACTTCCAATCCTCCCTCCACACACAGCTACTGAAGTGCTCCGAACTGAGATCTCCACCGAACCTGGTTATTTTCCTTTCTTAGTCAGGCAAACTTTTCCCTACTGTATTAACTTCCTATCGCTCCTGTAATAAATCACCACCAACTCGGTATCTTAAAACAACAGAAACTTATTCTGGCCCAGTTCTAGAGGTCGGAGTCTGAAATGAGTCCTACAGGCTAAATCGAGGACTTGGCAGCATGCCTTCTTCTGGGGACCCCAGGGACGGCCCATTCCCCAGTTCCCCGGTCCCCCCAGTGGTGGCACTCCTCAGCTTGTGGCAGGGATCCCCAGCCTATGCTTCCGTCGGCACATCGCCACCTCGTCACCTCCTCTTCTGCACTCAAATCCCCCTTTGCCTCCCTCTCTGAAGCACTCCCGTGAGCACCAGTAAGACCCATCAAGAAAACCCCACCTCAAGACCCTCCATCTAACCACGCCAGCAAAGCCCTTTGTTATATAAGGTCACCTTCACTGGTTCTAGGACTTAGGACCTGGATCTCTTTGGGGGTGTTTATGAGCTTACCACACCCACCTTACCTTTTTTTTTTTTTTCCTAATAACCATTTGCTGTTTTTTTTTTTTTTAAGATTTTATTTCTTTATTTGAGAGAGCAAGAGAGCATAAGTGGGGAACGGGGAAAGGAAGCAGGCTCCCTGTGGAGCAAGGAGCGCAATGCAGGACTCGATCCCAGGACCCTGGGGTCAAGACCTGACCCGAAGGCAGACACTTCAGCGATTGAGCCACCCAGGTATCCCTCAAATAACCGTTTTATTGAGATCTAACTTCCACCCTATTGTTTTAAATCAACTCACTCTATTTTGAACAAATCGAGCTTATCTAAATGCTGGCTCTACCTCTATCCTCACCCTTATCTGGGGGGCACTGACATGCTCATATTGTTCACATCAATCAGACAGTGGTTTTGAGCATAATTCTCAATAAACTTCTACAGGAAGACACACGCACCATTTTAGTTCAGACTCTGATGAGTATCAGTCATGTTAATTTTAACTTCATCTCATAAATGTGTACTTTTTTCCTGGGTCTAATCTTCACAAACAGAATTCTCTTTCTCTAGAATGCTTCTGAAGATATAATGGAATAAATGGGGAATGACTCATTCTACAAAACAACTTCAGGAACAGGTCTGTTGTATTACTAACTACTGTTGTGCGTCTACAGTGAGGAAAAACCTGGGGTTCCGGTCCACTGTGCTCACTGCTGCACCCCCAGGGCGAGAGTAATAGTATCTGGCCTGGCCCTCAACAGATGCTCAATAAACGTTCACACAGGGAAAACAGGGATCCGTCATAGCAACGACCTGCCGGAAGCAGCAGGGGGAACCTCCTCGAGAGACTCAAGTCAGTTTACCACTACAGCGGAACTGACTATGGCCAGTACAAAACATGTCCCATAAGAACACCTGCTTCTCCTGGAGCTGCCCAGAGTCCACCGTATGTCTGCCTCCCTTTTACAGTGAGACCCCCACCTCCCCACTGAGCCCCACGCTCTGCCTCAAGGAGGGCCGCACTCTCCCCTGGAAAAACAGCAATCCCAGAGCTGCCCTGCAGGCACCTAAGGAAGGTGCCAATCCCTGGTGCAGAATGCTTGCAATCGGGCCCAGTAGTCACTGAAAATAAGCTCCGAAACCACTATAATCAGGACATGGTACAAACAGTCACTCTGTTTCCTAGGAAGGCATATACAACCGCGGAAAAGAACCGGGAAGACACGCACACATCTCAGGGCCCTCCAGCAGACACGGACCCCAGGAACACAGCAAAGCCTGTAATAGGAGCACGCTTATTTGACTAGCCAAGAACAGACACAGCGATCTGTGTCATCTGAAACAGATAAAACCACGCCTGTAAGGTAGCCAACCACCCACAGCCTCGACACTGACCCCTCTGTGCGAGACTGGCGTTTACAACCCAAGGCGTCGAATGGAACGGGTGAGTGCCTAGAAGACCACCCAGTCTCTTCTGCGGCCCCCTGGGTCTTCTGGTAGAACTCTGCTCTCACAGGGGCCCAGTTCCAGGGCCCACAGCTGCCTGGACGCAGGCCCACAGTTCAGCCACCCGACTGGGGATGGCGCCCCTCAGCTCTCATTCCCAACACCAGATCACAGGGATTGCTGTGTAGTTTACAGGTGGGTTTTGTTTCAGTTTTCCTGAGATTTGCTTTACATCTAGAAGTGACAGTTCCTAGACCGGAACAGTGTGCAGGATCCAATCTCGAGAGGACTAAAAAATGCCAGAAGCCCTAAAATGAGGAGCATGACCCTTGGAGTGTCAGACCACCACTGCCAAACAAAGTTAACTGTAGAACCAGAGTCTATGACAATGTTTTGTTGTTTGTTCTTTAATTATCAAGAGATCACTCAACAGTAGAGAACACATTTCAGTCGGTACAAAATGAGCATTCTTTGGGTTCTCACTCTGTTCAACGCCGTCCTGTTTGTCCCTGCCTTCGGCTTCTGGATGCTGCTCTGTAAAAGCAAACTGTTAAACCAAAACAAAGTCAGTATTTATTCCTTATTTAATGATATACATCAAGGCCTATTTCTGAAACGTATAAAAATGGTAACTCTACAGAAACTCATACCATTTTTTAGATTTTTCTCCCTAAGATTTTAGAGGGTGCCTGAGCTGACCCCCACATCACAGGTGAAGAAATGGAGGCGACAGGCCAGCCCGCTCCACACCATGACACAGAAGACACACATGCACAGAGATACTTGTTCACAAGCACCTGAGAGGAACACCGGTTCAAACACACAAGAAAAATGCAAATTAAAACACTGAGACACCATTTTCCCTGCATCACCTTGGCAGTACTTTCCAAGATGGCAATTTGGTCACACAAAAAACAAAAAGAAAAAACTTTTAAAAATCTTTTAAAAACAGGAAAAAATATCCAGTGGAAAAAAGACAGTCTCTTCAATAAATGGTGCTAAGTAGACAGCTACATGCAAAAGAATGAAACTGGACCACTCTCTCACACCATACACAAAGATAAACTCTAAATGGATGAAAGACCTCAAAGTGAGACAGGAATCCATCAAAATCCTAGAGGAGAGCATAGGCTGCAACCTCTACGACATCGGCCACAGCAACTTCTTTCAAGACGCGTCTCCAAAGACAAGGGAAACAAAATCAAAAATGAACTACTGGGACTTCATCAAGATAAAAAGCTTCTGCACAGCCAAGGAAACAGTCAATAAAACTAAGAGGCAGCCCACGGAATGGGAGAAGATATTTGCAAATGACACTACAGATAAAAGGGCTGGTATCCAAGATCTATAAAGAGCTTCTCAAACTCAACACACAAAAAACAAATAAGTCAAAAAATGGGCAGCAGACACGAACAGGCACTTCTCCAAAGAAGACATATGAATGGCTAACAGACACATGAAAAAATATTCAACATCATTAGCCATCAGGGAAATTCAAATCAAAACCACAATGAAATACCACCTTATACCAGTTAGAATGGCAAAAATTAACAAAACAGGAAACAACAAATGCTGGTGAGGAGGAGAAAGGGGAACCCTCCTCCTACACTGTTGGTGGGAATCCAAGCTGGTGCAGCCACTCTGGAAAACAGTGTGGAGGTTCCTCAAAAAGTTAAAAATAGAGCTACCCTACGACCCAGGAATTGCACTACTAGATATTTACTCCAAAATACAGAGGTAGTGAAAAGAAGGGGCACATGCACCCCAATATTCATAGCAGCAGTGTCCACAATAGCCAAACTCTGGAAGGAACGGAGATGCCCTTCAACAGATGAGTGGATAAAGAAGGTGTGGTCCATAAATACAATGGAATATTTCTCAGCCATCAGAAAGGATGAATACCCACCATTTGCATAGACTTGGATGGACCAGGAGGGGATTATGCTAAGTGACATAAGTCAAGCAGAGAAAGACAATTATCATATGGTTTCACTCCTATGTGGAACATAAGGACTAGCATGGAGGACATTAGAAGGAAGGGAAAAATGAAGGGGGGGAAATCAGAGGGGGAGATCAACCGTGAGAGACTATGAACCCCCGGAAACAAACTGAGGACTTCAGAGGGGAGAGGGGTTGGGGGATGGGGTACCCTAGTGATGGGTATTGAGAAGGGCACGTGTTGTGATGAGCCCTGGGTGTTACACGCAAACAATGAATCATGGAACACTACATCAGAAACTAATGATGTGCTGTGTGGTGACTAACATAATAAAAAAAATCCTTTAAAATCTGTATCTGTTCCCTCAGCAATTTCATTTTTAAGACTTTAAGGAAATAATAAAGATTGTGCTAAAAGATTCAACCACATGAAAGCTTATAACATAGAAAAGTGAAAACCTAACATATCAAGGACAGAGAATTCATCAAATTTCTAGCACAGTCGTTCATATGATGGAAAACTAGCTACTAAAATCATGTAGTAGATATATGGTCATTGACAGACGCTGACAATATACTGATTTAGAGCAGCTTAAAACTGTAAGTTAATTAGGACTCTGGTTTTGTTCATCTCTCATATAGATAATAATTTAAGGGGTGCCTCAGTGGCTCAGTCGGTTAAGCATCTGTCTTCAGCTCAGGTCATGATCTCAGGGTCCTGGGATTGAGCCCCGCATCGGGCTCCCTGCTTGGTGGGAAGCCTGCTTCTCCCTCTGCCTCTGCCTCTCCCCACCTCTCCTGTGCGCGCTCTCTCTCCCTCTCTCTCAAATAAAATACCAAAAATAATAACAATAAGAGTCTAAAAGTATGAAGATTCAGAGAATTAAATGAGATTTCTGTTTTCTTTTTATTTGCATGTTTTCATTTAAATGAACATTATCTGCCATTTTTTTCAAATTTCTTTTTACTGCTTTAAAGGCAATACCAACCAATGAGAACAGGGTTTTTTTATTTGTTTGTTGTTTGGGTTTTTTTAGATTTTATTTATTTAGGGGCACCTGGGTGGTGCAGTCGTTAAGCGTCTGCCTTTGGCTCAGGGCGTGGTCCTGGCGTTCTGGGATCGAGCCCCACATCAGGCTTCTCGGCTGGGAGCCTGCTTCTTCCTCTCCCACTCCCCCTGCTTGTGTTCCCTCTCTTGCTGGCTGTCTCTCTCTGTCAAATAAATAAATAAAATCTTATAAATAAATAAATAAATAATCCCTACACCCAACATGGGGCTCAAACTTGATCACCCCGAGATTAAGAGTTGCATGCTCTTCTGACTGAGCCATCTAGCTGCCCCAAGTGAGAACAGGTTCTTGACTCACACATCACAAATGCTAAGATTCCTCCCACTAGAGAGCTCTTTGGTAAAAAAAGAAAGCCAAACGCTAAGTGCTGAATAAGCCTCGCTAACTGGTCCATCTTGTGAAATGCGTAAGGTGGGCTCCTTTAAGGGGGTTTTTAAAAGTAAAATTACCAAGAGGAAAGTGTCTGGGACTTGGCCTTTCTCTCCTCACCAGCCAGAGTGAACCACGTTGATAAGGAAGAACTCTCACAAAAGGGCTTTTTGTTTCCTACAGCAAAATAATTCAGCCTTGTTTTTCCTGGGTTCCAGTAACATAAACCAACACACCCCATGCTGGAATGAAATGACACTGTACCCAAGCAGAAGGAGCACGGCGAGAACGGAGGGCAGACACCTGCACAGCTCATCTCAGAATCACACCCACAAGAGAGACAGTCCACCTGGCCCTTTGTTCAGAAAGCCACCCAATGAAGCAGCCAGGCAGAACCAGGCTCTTGACCACAGAGGGTCACTTATGGGAGCTGCTCTTGAAACCTCACCCCAGATGCAGAACATCCGCTACCAATCACAAGTCTGTGCTTTCCAGCAGCTCAGCAGAAAGGACGGCCCCAGAAGTAGAACTCCATGAAAGCAGGCTAACACCTCGAGTGTGCCAGGGCTGAGCAGGACAGACAGCAGCTCCTGCACACAGGCCAGCCTTCTGCAGAATGACCAAAAGCTCCAGGATGAAACGGGGAGAAAAAACTTTCTTTAATTAAAAGCATGTGTACCCGTACCTTTCCTGTTCCCCTAGTTTCTCCTTGAGAAAAGCTAGACAGGGGACAGGACCCAGCTAGGCACCCTCCACAGAGACAGTTCCCGGTCCAAATTCGGCCTCTCTCACCAACGGTCTTTCTGGCTTCCTCAGAGCTGTCTGTCCAACAAGCTTCCCGGTCTGAGGTTACGGCCCTCACCCACGACACAGTGTTCACCAAGACCCACAAAAGAGAGGCCCCCACTCCTGCTCCATGTTCAAGTGCTCCCACCTGCTTGGGAAGGACAGGTTTTCCTTCACAGCAAAGTTCTCAACCTCGCAGAGGGGAGGTTCCGAGCTCTCCTCCTGGTCTGACCCCCAGAGTATGTCTGTGGCACAGCTGGGCCCCTCGGTCTATAGCATCTTGGCCAGTTCTGTGTGTAGCCAAGGTTGAGAATTCTAGAAGTGACACAGCAGCACTGGTCAGACTTCTAAAGGAGGCTGACAGGGAAGAAGGTGGGTGGGTATGGACGGAGTGCCTGTTCTTTCGACCTCGTGCCCTGCCTCGCCTTTCAGCTCTCCAGCTGTGCCACCACAGGACACAGGGAGCCTCCTTCCCCATCAATGATGGCTCCCCTGATATGGCTGGTCTCAGGCCCTGACATCCCCAGATTCAGCACACCCCCTTTGCAGAAGGCAGTCTTTCTTCCCTTAAAAAATCTGTGTCTTCTGAAAGTCCTTGCAAGGAAGGCACATCTCTGACCTGAGAGACAACAGGACGGATGCTGGAAGCAAAGCAACGTTCTCTCTGTTAGCAGAAAACACTCTTTGGGAAATTAAGACACCAGTCAGGTATACAGAGAACAGCCACGTTATGTGGTCCTGGGAAGGAAGGGAGGAAGGGGGAGGAACGTTGGAGGAAGAAGGGAGGAAGGAAGAGGAGAAGAAGAAGGGAGGGAGGGGGAGGAAGGGGAAGGAAAGGGGAAGGAAGGGGGAGGGAGGCAGGGGGGAGAAGGGGAGAGGAAGAAGGGAGGGAGGGAGAAGGCAGGGGGAGGGGAGAAAGGGGGGAGGAAGGGAGAGGAAAAAGGGAGGAAGAAGGGAGGAAGGAGGAGGAGGGAAGGGGAGGAAGGGGTTGGAGGAAGGGAGGAAGCTGCCCTGGCCCAACCTCCCCTGTACTTCTGATTCACACAGACAGCAGTTTCACCCCCAAGGTGGAATCCATCCCAAGTGTTTTAAGCCACTTAGCTAGTCTTCAATAAGAAGAAAAAGAGGGGCGCCTGGGTGGCTCAGCCGTTAAGCTGACATCCCCAGATTCAGCACACCCCCTTTGCAGAAGGCAGTCTTTCTTCCCTTAAAAGCATGTGTACCCGTACATGACCCGGTCATGATCCCAGGGTCCCCAGATCAAGCCCGGCGTCGGGCTCCCTGCTCAGCGGGAAGCCTGCTTCTCCCTCTCCCACTCCCTGTGCTTGCGTTCCCTCTCGCTGTCTCTCTCTGTCAAATAAATGAATAAAATTTAAAAAAAGAAAAGAAAAAAGAAAAAGAACACAGAAACTTACGGTCCAAAAACATTTTCCAATTTTGGAAACTATCTACAAGCTCACCATGTCATGTAATATATATGAACAGCACACGACCAAGTGAATGCACCATGTTTCCACAGCACGCCTATATTTAGGGAATGAGAGGGTAGCACTGAAAATGCTACTCGCACCCATAGAAACAGGAACATGAGATTCCTAGGAGGTAGAATGAATGTGTTTCACACAATATAAATTAAATAGAAAACAAAAGGAAAAAGAGTCTGATCTGTTCAGAGGGTCCTAGATAACCAGACATGGCAAAAACAAACACGCAAAACCACAGACAAGAAACAGAGGCCCCCTTTAAAAGACAAAAGTATTGGGGCGCCTGGGTGGCTCAGTCGTTTAGGGTCTGCCTTCGGCTCAGGTCATGATCCCAGGGTCCTGGGACCGAGCCCCGCATCGGGCTCCCTGCTCAGCGGGAAGCCTGCTTCTCCCTCTGCTGCTGTTCCCTCTCTCACTGCGTCTCTGTCAAATACATAAATAAAATCTTTAAAAAATAAAAAAATAAAAAGACAGAAATATTTACTCCTCCTACCCCAATTCACACAGCCCCCAAACCATTAGCTCCTAGGAGGGTGACATGTGTTCCCTTATTTCTTCTGGCAACTCTCACAAAAAGCCACCACAGAACTTAGTGCACAGTGGTCACCTGCAGCACACACGACTTCAGGTAACCCACGTCACCCTAGGGCCACGTTCCAGAGTCACAAGCCACAAACACACATGGAGCTCATTCTAAAGTCCCCCTAGGATGTCCCAAAGGGACTCAGAGTCCAAAGAACATGGCTTTGCTCACAGGGAGCCCTCAATTACACTGACTTGCTCTTCAAAGAGCGCTCTCCAAGGGACACCTCGCTGGCTCAGTCAGTAGAGCATGCAAGTCCTGATCTCGAGCTTATGACTTCGAGCCCCACGCTGGGTGCAGAAATTACTAAAAAAATAACAGTCAGTAAACTTAAATATAAATGTACATATATGTGTATATAAAATAAGTAAATAAATAAACAGCACTCCCCAGATGTCAGGAAGGGTTTAAAAAGTGCTACACCCGCCTGTGTATTGCTCAGAACCACCTATGAATCAGGTTCCCCTACCGTCCTCATCTAGAAAGAGGCCGAGAACAGGTGAGACCTGCCACGGCCCCTAGCCTATCAAATAACTATCCCTCTCTGTCCTTCAGCTTTCCCCCTCTCACTCTCCTCTGCATGCCCCCCACCTCCCACTGGACCTTATCACTCTGTTCTCCCAAGGTCTCCACTGGTGTCTCTACATAGGCACCACTGGTCACTGCTGGCTGGTTTCCAACACCACTCCCCTCTTTTCCTTGCTGGCAGACCTCAACCCTTCCTTTATTCATTTAATTCAGCAAATATCTAGGAGAACAACTACGTGCCAGGCCTGCTGGGCACCTTTGCAGCACGTGGGTAGGAATGGAGACAGAGATGACAAATAGAAGAATAAGTAAGATATGGAATCTGCTAGATGGTGCTAAGAGCTAAGAAAAAGAGTAAAATAGGGAACGGGGAACTGAGAGTGTTGGACATGAGGGGAGGACCCAGCAGGGAAGGCTGCCCGCCCTCACACTCAAGGTGAATGCTGCATTCCTAACAACCCCTGGGGCAATGCGGCTGCTGCAGACCTGGGGGATGCACTCAGGGAAGCACTGATCAAGCCAACCACCCCCACAAACACCACTAACAAGAGGGGGTGGTCAATGAACCTGGGAAACTTCAGGGGAGTTTCTTAAACAGAGACCCAAGGAAAAGGTCCTCTTTCTGCTTGGGGAAACTGGCTGCCACAACCAGGCCCACGAAGAGAATGGCTGGCGTGCAGAGTGGAATAGATGGAACCAGACCTGAACGATGCTGTCAGGAGTCACCCACCCGGGGCTTGTCCTGTGTGAGATGATACATGCCCTTTACTCCTGGAGATAGGGATCGTTCCCCTGTCACTGCTGAACTCAGATTAGATCTCCAGCCGAGGCCTCTTCTCCAGCCCCAGGCCCAGAGAGTACTGCACGTCCCATAGTATGTCCAGAAATAGGGCTTCCACCCCCCCACTGCCTCCTCCTGTCCCCACACACCCAGACTTGGGATTCGGCAAGGCCCAGGCCCTCCTGCCTCTCCCACACCTACATTCACCCTGGGAGTCATTCCATCACTGGCCCCCCAGGGCCTGTGTCTTCTAGGCCTGCACCCCACCTCCTCTACCAACTCCAGGCCCTGTGCTGGCCATCTTCTCCTGCCCTCTCCAAACTGAGCCCTCGTTCGAAACAACAGATCCTATCACCTACTCCTCTCTACTTAACTCCTTTATAATGCCTTCCACAGACTCTGGGAGCGCAGGCCCACATTCCCAGCAGGGGCCTGCCCCCCGCAGCTCAGTGCCCTCTTTCCTCCCACTCGATTCTACCCACTGCACCCCCACCTGGGACCCTCCTTCCTCTCCCACCCTTTGCTTCACTAATTCTGCTCAGCTTCAGAATGTCAGCTTAAAAGTTACCAAAAAGAGAGGGGAGGGGAGGGGAGGGGAGGAGAGGAAAGGAAAGGAAAGGAGAGGAAAGGAAAGGAAAGGAAAAGGGAAAAAAAAGAAAAAGAAAAAGAAAAAGAAAAAGAGAAAGACTTCCCTGAGGGAAACTTTCCTAACTAGGTTGGGTTCCGTTACACAACCTCAAATAATCTCTGCTTCTCTTTCACAGCGTCTGTATCAGCTTGCAGTGCTGGCAATTACCTGTTTAATATCTGAAGAAGGGACGGAAATGTGCCAGTCCTGCTTATCATCTGTCCCCAGCACTGTGACACTGGCTGGCATGTGGAAGATACTCAATAAACACCACCAGGCACACTGGCCGAGTGGCAAGAGGCTGAGCCAGAAACGAAGCCCAGGCCTGTCTGAGTCCAAGGCTCCAACGCCACCATGCGTTTCTTTGAACATGTACAACACCCAGGTGAGGGACGGACAGACACCCTTACATAACTGAACACAGTAGAGCACTCCCGCCAGCCACACTGGGCCAGCACGCCACTGGCCACAGACCCTGTTCCTCAAAGAGCAGCTCACAGGCACTCAGCTCCCCAGCACCACGAGTGCAGCCTCCTGGGGCCACACTGGCCCCTGCAAATCACAGGGGCAGCAGACGCAGGCCGCACTGAGGTTTCTCAACTTACTGTCTAAGGGGCTACATTCTACAGGAGAACAGGAAGCTTCTGCTGAAACAGATGAGCGACTTCCAGAAGCATAACCAAGGACGCTCTGCCTCGTTCCTCTATTACCTACTCTGGGTGCCACAGAAAAGCTCTGAAATGCTAAGAAAGCCTGACTGAATGCCTTCCAAATATCTACAATTCCAAAGCCCAAGACAATAACGTCAATTTTCCCAGCACAAAAATTAAGTCTTGCTGGATGTTAGGTATGTGAAAAGTAATCTGTATAGCTGGAGGTACAGTGGCACTACTCCTAGGAGAGAAAGACCAAAAATAAATGCCTAGTACATCAACATAAGGGAAGTATTCTAGGGTTACAAAAATCTAATTTCATCTGTGTGGACTGTCAAAATATGAAAACTCACACACACAAAATGCAAGATAAGGCAAGCTAAACCAAATCATTTGTTGACACAGATTTCCCACAGTCAATATTCGGGGGAGAAGGGTAGGGGCGGCCGTCTGTGTCCCAGACCCGTCCGCCAGGTGTGTGATGCTAACAAGTGCTGCCCTACTCACAACACAGGACAATGGTGAGGCCAGTGAGAGAAGCACTGTCTGTTCTGACAGACGCATGTGCCGGACGTGGAGGACAGAGAGGGGCTTAAACAGAGTCCAGTGGGGTGAAGACACAAGCTTCTCTCCGCTCCCTCCTGAAAGTCCACTGCAAGAACACTGCTCTGCTCCAGAGGAGAGGCCCTGACATTCTGGAAGACACACAGGGGTGGGTAAGTGGGCACTCACTCAGAGTCGAGAACAGAGTGATGTAATGGCCACAGAGGGAATGCCAGATGACCAAGCAAAGCACAGGAAGTGGAAAGGGCATTAGGTGTCATACCTGAAAAGAAAAGCCTGGGTGAGGATCTGATGTGGAACTTCAGGCAGGAGGCCGAGTCAGGACACTAGCAAAGGTGCTTCCAAAGCAGGACTCCAGCCCAGCGGTGGGGAGGCGAGCCCCAGCACGGGAACCGGGGCCAGGACACAACAAGGGAAGTCCAAGAGCTCGTGCTGAATGGTGAGATCCCCAGCAGACAGGACAGAGAGAACTACTGGTGGGTATGTAGAAGACTGCACAAGTGAAAACATACAGCGATTCCAGGAAAAGCCGGAGGTTGCGTTTGAGAGGAAGCGTAANCCAGGAAAAGCCGGAGGTTGCGTTTGAGAGGAAGCGTAATGGCCGCATATCCGTGGGTCAGCTTCGAAGAATCTCTGCCATCACGACAGACCCACCCAGGTCAGGACTAATGGTACANATGGCCGCATATCCGTGGGTCAGCTTCGAAGAATCTCTGCCATCACGACAGACCCACCCAGGTCAGGACTAACGGTACGGCAGACACGCCCAGGTGAGGATTAACAACTCGACAAACACGCCCAGGTGAGGACTAACGGTACGGCAGACACGCCCAGGTGAGGATTAACATACGGCAGACACGCCCAGGTGAGGATTAACATACGGCAGACACGCCCAGGTGAGGATTAACATACGGCAGACACGCCCACGTGAGGATTAACATACGGCAGACACGCCCACGTGAGGATTAACATACGGCAGACACGCCCACGTGAGGATTAACATACGGCAGACACGCCCAGCTCAGGACTAACGGTACGGCAGACACGCCCAGGTGAGGATTAACAGTACGGCAGACACGCCCAGGTGAGGATTAACATACGGCAGACACGCCCAGGTGAGGATTAACATACGGCAGACACGCCCAGGTGAGGATTAACATACGGCAGACACGCCCACGTGAGGATTAACATACGGCAGACACGCCCACGTGAGGATTAACATACGGCAGACACGCCCACGTGAGGATTAACATACGGCAGACACGCCCAGCTCAGGACTAACGGTACGGCAGACACGCCCAGGTGAGGATTAACAGTACGGCAGACACGCCCAGGTGAGGATTAACATACGGCAGACACGCCCAGGTGAGGATTAACAGTACGGCAGACACGCCCACGTGAGGATTAATTTACGGCAGACACGCCCAGGTCAGGACTAACGGTACGGCAGACACGCCCAGGTGAGGATTAACAGGCAGACACGCCCAGGTGAGGATTAACAACTCGACAAACACGCCCAGGTCAGGATTAACAGTACGGCAGACACGCCCAGGTGAGGATTAACAACTCGACAAACACGCCCAGGTCAGGATTAACAGTACGGCAGACACGCCCAGGTGAGGATTAACAACTCGACAAACACGCCCAGGTCAGGATTAACAGTACGGCAGACACGCCCAGGTGAGGATTAACAACTCGACAAACACGCCCAGGTCAGGATTAACAGTACGGCAGACACGCCCAGGTGAGGATTAACAACTCGACAAACACGCCCAGGTCAGGATTAACAGTACGGCAGACACGCCCAGGTGAGGATTAACAGTACGGCAGACACGCCCACGTGAGGATTAATTTACGGCAGACACGCCCAGGTCAGGACTAACGGTACGGCAGACACGCCCAGGTGAGGATTAACATACGGCAGACACGCCCAGGTGAGGATTAACATACGGCAGACACGCCCACGTGAGGATTAATTTACGGCAGACACGCCCACGTGAGGATTAACATACGGCAGACACGCCCAGCTCAGGACTAACGGTACGGCAGACACGCCCAGGTGAGGATTAACAGTACGGCAGACACGCCCAGCTCAGGACTAACGGTACGGCAGACACGCCCAGGTCCGGATTAACGGTACGGAAGAGCGGAGGGGACGGAAGGAAAGCACACGGGTGTAGTTTCCACAAGAGAAACTCAACAGAACTACCTAAAACCGGAGGAAACGGCAGGAGAAGGAAAGAGACAAGGGTGGGAGAAGGAGTGGGGAGGAGACCACAGCTGCCTCCTGCTCTGCCGTGCACACACAGTATTCGACTCTTTAAACCTCACACACGATAAAAAGAAAAATTAAACTGAAAGGTAAAATTATATTAAGTACCCACACACAGTGGAGCAAGCTGGGGCTACAGAGTAGCAAAGATGTGTAGGGCGCAAGGCCAGGGTGTGTGGGCCTCTCAGTCTGGATCCTGGCTGCTTCTCCGCTCTTCTACCAGACAGACAGCAGTGTGGACAGACGGCAGCACGAGGCCTCCCGAGGGGTGAGCAGAGGCAGCCCCAAGGAAGTATTTGTGAAATTAATGTCAGAATAAACACAGCAGAGTGCAGGAGCGTGACGCTGAGATGTGACTGGGTCTTCAAAGAGATGCAAACACTTTCAAAACTCTCAAGAATAGCAGCTCTCTGGCCAAGACCCCAGGACCAGGAGCAGCAGCATCACCAGGAACTGGCTGGAAAGACATTTCTTACCAGGCCCCACTCAGACAAGACAAACCAGACGCTGTGCGGTGGGCCCAGCACTCAGCTTTGACAGGATCGCCAGGTGACTCCAATGTGTGCAAGCATGTGAGATCGATCGGGTGACAAGCTGGACACTTCGGCAGTTAAGACAGCTGTTCTCAACCAGTGGTCAGGGGTCCTGGGGACCCTATTGTCCAGGGTGCTCCGCACGATCAAATGAAGTTCATGACACTCCCAGACGTTCTCTGCTTTCTTTCATCTCACTCTCATGAATCCACAGTGGAGTTTTCCACAGGCTACATGACACAACAGNGCAGACACGCCCAGGTCAGGATTAACAGGCAGACACGCCCAGGTGAGGATTAACAGGCAGACACGCCCAGGTGAGGATTAACAGTACGGCAGACACGCCCACGTGAGGATTAACAGTACGGCAGACACGCCCAGGTCAGGATTAACATACGGCAGACACGCCCAGGTGAGGATTAACATACGGCAGACACGCCCACGTGAGGATTAATTTACGGCAGACACGCCCACGTGAGGATTAACATACGGCAGACACGCCCAGCTCAGGACTAACGGTACGGCAGACACGCCCAGGTGAGGATTAACAGTACGGCAGACACGCCCAGCTCAGGACTAACGGTACGGCAGACACGCCCAGGTCCGGATTAACGGTACGGAAGAGCGGAGGGGACGGAAGGAAAGCACACGGGTGTAGTTTCCACAAGAGAAACTCAACAGAACTACCTAAAACCGGAGGAAACGGCAGGAGAAGGAAAGAGACAAGGGGGGGAGAAGGAGTGGGGAGGAGACCACAGCTGCCTCCTGCTCTGCCGTGCACACACAGTATTCGACTCTTTAAACCTCACACACGATAAAAAGAAAAATTAAACTGAAAGGTAAAATTATATTAAGTACCCACACACAGTGGAGCAAGCTGGGGCTACAGAGTAGCAAAGATGTGTAGGGCGCAAGGCCAGGGTGTGTGGGCCTCTCAGTCTGGATCCTGGCTGCTTCTCCGCTCTTCTACCAGACAGACAGCAGTGTGGACAGACGGCAGCACGAGGCCTCCCGAGGGGTGAGCAGAGGCAGCCCCAAGGAAGTATTTGTGAAATTAATGTCAGAATAAACACAGCAGAGTGCAGGAGCGTGACGCTGAGATGTGACTGGGTCTTCAAAGAGATGCAAACACTTTCAAAACTCTCAAGAATAGCAGCTCTCTGGCCAAGACCCCAGGACCAGGAGCAGCAGCATCACCAGGAACTGGCTGGAAAGACATTTCTTACCAGGCCCCACTCAGACAAGACAAACCAGACGCTGTGCGGTGGGCCCAGCACTCAGCTTTGACAGGATCGCCAGGTGACTCCAATGTGTGCAAGCATGTGAGATCGATCGGGTGACAAGCTGGACACTTCGGCAGTTAAGACAGCTGTTCTCAACCAGTGGTCAGGGGTCCTGGGGACCCTATTGTCCAGGGTGCTCCGCACGATCAAATGAAGTTCATGACACTCCCAGACGTTCTCTGCTTTCTTTCATCTCACTCTCATGAATCCACAGTGGAGTTTTCCACAGGCTACATGACACAACAGACTGCTCGCAGAAGTAGATGCAAGAATCCAGTTCTCTTCAATTAAGTCCGACATTTAAGAGACTTGCAAAAATGTAAAACAATGCTGCTCTTCTCACTATTTTAGAAATTAGCATCTTTCATAAAAAATGTCATTAATATTAAATGTAAGGGATTATTATAACTTTTTTTTTATTTATTTGACAGAGACAGCCAGCGAGAGAGGGAACACAAGCAGGGGGAGTAGGAGAGGAAGAAGCAGGCTCTCAGCAGAGAAGCCTAACGTGGGGCTCGATCCCAGAACGCCAGGATCATGCTCTGAGCCGAAGGCAGACACTTAATGACTGAGCCACACAGGTACCCCTGAGGGATTATTTTTAATTGACTAATAAAAACATATTTCAGATCTTTTTTAGCTTCACTTTCTAAGAGGGTCCAGATCAATAGATAAAACTCACATAAACAGAAGCTCGTTATGGGTCAGCAAATTTAACAGTGTGCAGTGTCTCAGACGGTTTACGAACCAGTAGTCCAGGGTTTCAACAAGCTCAGCAAGGACGGCCCGTCACTACAAGGTCACAGTGAAATCTAACCGTATGGAAATGCTTCCCACCTCACTGGCAGCTATCACAGGCCCAGTCACAAATGTGAAATTAATTTTTAGGCACCCTAAGTATCTCTAAGCTCCCTTCACGTATTTATTCAAACATTGATTTATCCATTAGAATACTGTCTATAGGGAAGGGAAAAGAGCTCTTTCTCAATTTCCTTTTGAGGGAATCTGTACACTGAGCAAGATACTTAAAACCCTTGATAGGGGCGCCTGGGTGGCACAGCGGTTAAGCATCTGCCTTTGGCTCAGGGCGTGATCCCGGCGTTATGGGATTGAGCCCCACATCAGGCTCCTCCGCTGTGAGCCTGCTTCTTCCTCTCCCTCTCCCCCTGCTTGTGTTCCCTCTCTCACTAGCTGTCTCTATCTCTGTCGAATAAATAAATAAAATCTTAAAAAAAAAAAAAAACCCTTGATAAATAAGAACATGGTTTCACCATACAGCTGTCCCTAACTTCCCATCTCAACCCCTGTATCAAGGGGAAGGGTAATCTCGAACCCTGTACAGTCTATGACTCAACAAGCATTACCCTGGGTGTTGAGTTACTAACCAGCGAACCTGTGTCCATGTGGAACATTCCTGCTACTTTTTGAGAACAAAGGGTTTTTGGTTTCTGTTGACTATTTTTAAGATTGATAAAAGCCACACAATCTAACATACACTACAAGATGAAGTACAGGGGGGGCGCCTGGGTGGCACAGCGGTTAAGCGTCTGCCTTCGGCTCGGGGCGTGATCCCGGCGTTATGGGATCGAGCCCCACATCAGGCTCCTCCGCTATGAGCCTGCTTCTTCCTCTCCCACTCCCCCTGCTTGTGTTCCCTCTCTCGCTGGCTGTCTCTATCTCTGTCGAATAAATAAATAAAATCTTTAAAAAAAAACAAGATGAAGTACAGGTTACCATCAATGAACTTTCCACATTGTATTACCTCTTTTTATTTTGAACTACGCAGAACCCACTGTAAAGTTTAAAGAATAGCACCAAGAACATCTGACGCCCCTCCTCTACACGCACCAATTACTAACGTCCTTCCACATCTGCTTCCTAGCGCTTTCTACACCCCTGCACTTCTTTTGTGGAACTATTAAACTACGCTGTGGAGGGGTCGTGAGTGCAAGCCCCACAGTGCATACAGAGATCACTTATTAATAAGATCTTTAAAAAAAAAATAAATGAGGTTCAGACATCATGACGCCTCCCTAAACCGTTCCAGCATATATTTCCTAGGAACAAGGACCATCCTCCTACCCAAAACCATTATGACACCACTGATATCACATAATCATCTATATTCAAATTTCCCCAATTATCCCAATAATGGCCTTCACAGTTGTTTTGCTTCCTTTTAATCCAGTTTCTTTTCTTTTCTTAAGATTTTATTTATTTATTTGACAGAGAGACAGCCAGCAAGAGAGGAACACAAGCAGGGGGAGCGGGAGAGGAAGAAGCAGGCTCCCAGTGGAGCAGGGAATCCGATGCGGGGCTCGATCCCAGGACGCTGGGATCATGACCTGAGCTGAAGGCAGACGCTTAACGACTGAGCCACCCAAGTGCCCCAAATCCAGTTTCTTTTTTTTTTTTTTTTTTAAGATTTTATTTATTTGACAGTGATAGAGACAGCCAGCGAGAGAGGGAACACCAAGCAGGGGGAGTGGGAGAGGAAGAAGCAGGCTCATAGCAGAGGAGCCTGATGTGAGGCTCGATCCCATAACGCCGGGATCACGCCCCGAGCCGAAGGCAGGCGCTTAACCGCTGTGCCACCCAGGCGCCCCCCAAATCCAGTTTCTAATCAAGAACCAGGTATTAGCTGTCACAATTCTTTCACCTCCTCAGTCTAGAAGGGTCCTCAACCCTTCTCACGACAGATATTTTCAACTGTCCCGGCACCCATCAAGTGCCCTACAGTCTTGGTTGTCTGGTTATTTCTCGTTATTTGACTCAGGTAAACACTTCTGGCAAGAATGTTGACCACCCCACTGCATCCCATCAAGGGGCAGGTAATCTCCATTACTGGGAAGTCCGAGTTCAATCCCACCTGGTCAAGGTGAAGTCAGACAAATTTCTGCAATGCAAAGTTCTCTTTCTCCATTCAGATCAATCACCTGTGGAATGACGCTTCGGAACGTGTGGCTCCTGCACCCCTCCCCCTCCAATGTTTTACAGCTTGGTTTTCCACGACCACTGGTGCTCCCCACTGAATCAATGATTACCTTGGTCATCACAAAACACCGATTCAGGAAAAACAACACACGGATCTCTAAATTGAAGGGCATCTGTCCGTAAAGAACCACGCACGTCCTCTGGGGTGTCATTAGGACTGGTTTTTACTCAGTGTGTGCCACAGACTTTTTAAATTGAATGTACCCTTTATCATCATTACTCTTTTCTGATGCTCCAAATGTCCCAGATTTGCCTACTGGGAACCCACTCAAGCTGCTCCATTTCTGACATGTCCCCATCAATTTTTGAACACTTCCTTGCTTTCTGGTACAAAATAATCCAGGCTCACATTAAATTTTGCCCGCCTGAAACCTGAAATAAGGTATTTCTCTGAGGATCCCTGGTTCCTTTAGTGGGAAATGGCGTTTGCGACCATGATCTGGGGGCTAGGTGTACCCACTGCTACCAGGATGTCACTGCTCCTAGACCCTGAGGACAGAGCTAGATTATTTCTTGAACCATGTCTTCCTAATGATACCCTCAGTTTAAATCCCAAGACAACAGGGTTTTCCCTCACCTTCTCCATACCATATTTTTATTCCCTTTCTCCTGGAGAAGCCTGGTTCCCAACACCAGTACACTCATTTGCTCCATGGGACACACACCGAAAGTGGTTTCAGAACTACTGCATTGGTCTAGTATCTAAGCTACTTTGTAGTAAGTCTCTCTGTGGCTCTGTCTTTTGATTATAACCCACTAAAGGTTTACAGAGTGCTGTGTTCATGGGACTTGAATTAATCTTTCCTATGTGCATATGTTATTAATTCAATATACTTTCAGGTTCATTTGTTTCAATTTGAATTCAACTTGGTTTTCTTTCTATCATTGTTATCTTTTTTTAAGATTTTATTTATTATTTATTTGATAGAGAGAGACACAGCGAGAGAGGGAACACAAGCAGGGGGAGTGGGAGAGGGAGAAGCAGGCTCCCAGAGGAGTAGGGAGCCCGATGCGGGGCCCGATCCCAGGTCCCTGGGATCATGACCTGAGCTGAAGGCAGGCGCCTAACGACTGAGCCACCCAGGCGCCGCTGGTTTCTTAATTCTACTTGTCAATTCCTCTTCATTTGACCCAAAGTCCACCACTTAGGGTTCTGCACCTCAGATCCCTCTACTTTCTTTTCTTTTTTAAATCGTGATAAATCAACCATTTTTAAGAATACAACCATATCCTGTGGCATTAAGTACATTCACAGTGTTGTACAACCACCACTGTCATCCATCTCTCGGGCTTTTCCAACTTCCCCAACTGAAGCTCTCCCCATTAAGCACTAAGTCCCCTCCAGCCCTTCCCCTGGCCTCCATTCTCCTTTCCAACTCTATGGTCTGACTCCTCTAGGGGCCTCCTAGCAGAGGGATCACACAACACCTGTTCTTTCTTACCGAAGCCTGCATACTAACTTGTATGTTCTTTCCACTTACTGCATCTTGGAAATCACTCCCTGTCAGTGTATGTGAACCTTAGCCCTTTATCTCTGCAACTGCACCCTGTTAGGTGAACAGACCTCACCCTTCGTGGATGAACATTTACACTGTTTCCGTATTTTATTCACAGGTCATGCTGCAGTGAGTAGTACCCTGTGTACCTGGTATTTTTTACCTGCAGACGTACATCCTCAGGGTCAATCACTAGAAGCAGGACAGTTAAGTCGAAGGGTCAGTGTGTTTGCAGACCCTGCCAATGCCCTTGATAAGGGCTGAACCACTGTGCACCCTCACCAGCAATATGAGAGCATGCCCGTTTCCCAACAGCCTCACCGACAGGACGCGTGCAAGCTTTTACATTTTTGCCAACATGATGAGAAATGTGTCTCTAAGTCATTTTAATTTGCATTTATCTTTCTCATCATGAATGAGGGTGAGCATATTTTCACATTTTTAGTGGCCATTTGTGTATCTTTTCCTGTGGGATGTCTTCATATTTTTTATCCATTTTTCTACCAGGTTTTTGTCTTTTTTCCCTTTGATTTTTTTTTTAAAAGATTTTATTTATTGGGGCGCCTGGGTGGCACAGCGGTTAAGCGTCTGCCTTCAGCTCAGGGCGTGATCCCAGCGTTATGGGATCGAGCCCCACATCAGGCTCCTCCGCTATGAGCCTGCTTCTTCCTCTCCCACCCTGCCTGCTTGTGTTCCCTCTCTCGATGGCTGTCTCTATCTCTGTCGAAAAAATAAAACCTTTAAAAAAAAAAAAAAAGGATTTTATTTATTTATTTGACAGAGAGAGAGAACACTCACAAGCAGGGGGAGCAGCAGAGAGAGAGGGAGAAGCAGGCTCTCTGCTGAGCAGGGAGCCTGACGGGGGACTCGATCTCAGGACCCTGGGATCATGACCTTAGCTAAAGGCAGACGACCAACCAACGGAGCCTCCCAGGCGCCCCTTCCCTTTGATTTCTAAGAGTTTTTATACCATTCTTTTATCTGTGACTCATATGTTTCTTATTTATTTTTTTTTAAATCCTTATTTATGTGAGAGAGAGAGAGCGCGAGTGGGGGAGAGTGGCAGAGGGAAAGGAAGAAGCAGGCTACTCACTAAGCAGGGAGCCCAACTCCGGGCTCAATCCCAAGACCCTGGAATCATGACCTGAGCTGAAGGCAGATGCTTAACCGACTGAGCCACCCAGGTGCCCCTCATGTTTTTTAAAAATCTTATTGAGGGGCGCCTGGGTGGCTCAGCCGGTTAAACGTCCAACTCTTGATTTCGGCTCAGGTCACGATCTCAGGGTCATTAAGATCGAGCCCCGTGTCCAGCTCTGCACTGGGCATGGAGCCTGCTTAGGATTCTCTCCCTCTCACTCTCCTCCTCCCCACTCGTGCTCTCTCTCTCTTAAAAATAAATAAATAAAAATAGAAAATAAAAAATCTTATTGAGAGCCCCTACTGGTGTGTAAGGCTGGCTATGCCCTCCACATTTCTCCATGAAAATCTGAGGTTCCTCCACCGATACAATCAGGGAGGCCAGGGACCGGACTCCACCAGTAGCCTATAAACATGATCAGTGCTCTGAGGAGAACCAGGACGCTGGCTACCTCTGCTCAGAACTCACCGAAAGTTCATAGCTATCTCCATCCCTCATCTGTGTTTCAAGTTAGAAAAACATTCTCGCTAGCTTGACTTTTCAAAATGTACCTTAGTAGGCTTTCAAAGGAAACACACATCTCTCTAGTCAATGTGGACCTTTACTTCCTTTTATTATGGCTCAAGCAATCTATTAGTAAAACTAAAATTACCATTTAACTTTAAAAATATGATTAATCGGGGGGCGCCTGGGTGGCACAGCGGTTAAGCGTCTGCCTTCGGCTCAGGGCGTGATCCCGGCGTTGTGGGATCGAGCCCCACATCGGACTCTTCCGCTGTGAGCCTGCTTCTTCCTCTCCCACTCCCCCTACTTGTGTTCCCTCTCTCGCTGGCTGTCTCTATCTCTGTCGAATAAATAAATAAAATCTTTAAAAAATATAAAAAATAAAATAAAAATATGATTAATCGGGGGCTCCTGGCTGTCTCAGTCAGTAGAGTCACATGCTCTAAGTTTGAGCCCCACAGTGGGTATAGAAATTACTCAAGGAAAAAAATCTTTAGGGGCACCTGGGGGCTCAGTTGGTTGAGCGTCCCTCTCTTGGTTTTGGTTCAGGCTGTGGTCTCAGGATTGTGGGATCCAGCCCCACACTGGGCTTCGTGCTGGGTGGGGAATCTGCTTGAGACTCTCTGCCTCTCCCCTCCTTTTGCCTCCCCCCACTCCCCTGGTTTCCTGCACGCACTCTCTCTAAAACAAAAAATTTTTTTTAATCTTTTAGAAAGGTGCACCTGGGTGGCTCAGTCGGTGAAGCATATACCCTCGGCTCAGGTCATGATCCCAGGTCCTGGGACTGAGTCCCACAAAGGGCTCCCTGCTCAGCAGGGAGCCTGCTTCTCCCTCTCCCTCTGCCTGCTGTGCCCCCTTCTTGTGCTTGCTGTCAAATAAATAAATAAAATCTTATTTCAAAAATCTTTTAAAAAATAAAAATAAATAGACACACCTCAGCGGTGCAGTTAGTTAAGCATCTGACTCCGGGTTTCAGCTCAGGTCGTGATCTCAGGATCATGAGATTGAGCCCCGGGTCAGGCTCCACAGTCAGTGCAGAGTCTGCGTGGGATTCTCTCCCTCTCCCTACCCCTCCTACTTGTGCGCACTCACATGCGCTCTCTCTCTCTCAAACAGTCTTTCAAAGAAATACATATAAAAAATTTTAAAATACAATATAATCATTAAATAAAAAATATACGTGTGTGTATATGTAGGGGTGTGTGTGTGTGTATACATGATTAATCAGTTCACTGTGAGGCAGCTTAACCAAAACAAAAGGTTTACAAAAGCCCCTAGACTGCTCATGACAGTAAAACATCAAGCACACTGCTGTGTCACACCATGATTTAGGGCAATAACGTTCTCTATGGTGCTGAACAATTCCTCTTGTCCAAACATACAAACCACCTACCTATAAAGAGACTTAGCCAAACAGGGACCACACATTATTCATAACCTGAGCTGATTAAACTTACTTAAAGAGAAACCAGAACAAATCATGTGAAATGAAAAACAACAGTGCATCACTGAAGCCTCTGACACTGACAACAGTGATAAGCACCCAATGCCATGTAGTCTTAGCTCCAAACGGGTGTAAACAGGTAAGCTCACATCTGACTAAGCAGGACTATTTATCTGTGGGCACACAAGGCTCTAAAACTTTGGTAAATTTTTTTAATTATCCAACAAAAGAAAAAATAAAACAGATTATTTAACAAACTAGAATTCTGAGAGCTGTATATTCTTAAACCCTTCTAAAGGCATGGGTCTTTAGAAAATTACTTAAGGGGGGCACCTGGGTGGCTCAGTCAGTTAAGTGTCTGCCTTCGGCTCAGATTATGACCCCGGAGTCCTGGGATCAAGCCCCGAGTTGGGCTCCCTGCTCAGTGGGGGCCCTGCTTCTCTCTCTCCCCCTGCTTGCGCTCTCTCTTTCAAAAAAATAAATAAAATCTAAAAAAAAATTACTTAGGATTCGTTCTCAGATTTCGGCATCCAAAAAAAAAAAAAAAGAGGGGCGCCTGGGTGGCGCAGTCGTTAAGCATCTGCCTTCTGCTCAGGGTGTGATCCCGGCATTCTAGGATCGAGCCCCACATCAGGCTCCGCCACGAGGAGCCTGCTTCTTCCTCTCCCACTCCCCCCTGCTTGTGTTCCCTCTCTCACTGGCTGTCTCTGTCAAATAAATAAATAAAATCTTAAAAAATAATAATAAATAAATAAATAAAATATTTAGACAGAAAAACAAAAGAAAAATTTCTTTTCCTATGATACTGAATCATTTATCTCCTAGTCTCAACTTCTGAAAATTAGAGTGCAATGCTTTTTCACCAGGAAGCTCTCAGAGTTACTTGTGTTATGAAGACACTGATAAAAGCCTAATGCCCACCTAGGAGCCAAACTTCAAGGACTACAGGCATTTTAGACTATGCATTTTACCAAGTATCAACACAAATTAACAATCAATCTTCAACAATCATCTGAACATGCTAATTCAATCTTCTATAAAAGTTCATTAGGGGGCGCCTGGGTGGCACAGCAGTTAAGCGTCTGCCTTCGGCTCAGGGCGGATCGAGCCCCACATCAGGCTCCTCTGCTGTGAGCCTGCTTCTTCCTCTCCCACTCCCCCTGCTTGTGTTCCCTCTCTCGCTGGCTGCCCTCTCTCGCTGGCTGTCTCTATCTCTGTCAAATAAATAAATAAAATCTTTAAAAAAAAAAAAAGTTCATTAGGAGGCACCTGGATGGCTCAGTTGGTTAAGCATCCGACTCAGGTTTCGGCTCAGGTCATGATCTCAGGGTCCTGGGACTGAGCCCCACATCGGCCTCCCTGCTCAGCGGGGAGTCCACTTGCTCTCTCTCTCTCTCTGAAATAAATAAATCTTTTTTTTTTTTTTAAGATTTTATTTATTTATTCGACAGAGATAGAGACAGCCAGCGAGAGAGGGAACACAAGCAGGGGGAGTGGGAGAGGAAGAAGCAGGCTCCCAGCGGAGGAACCCGATGTGGGGCTCGATCCCAGAACGCCGGGATCACACCCTGAGCCGAAGGCAGACGCTTAACGACTGCGTCACCCAGTCGCCCCTGTAATTACCACTTTTAAGGGCTACATAATACTCTTCAGTGGATACCTAACTCTTTTGTCTGATATTTAAATTATGACTAATATTTAGACCCTGTTTTCAAAATTTAAATAAAGTAAATGTAAGGTAAGCAATTCATCAGCTTGGTGCCTTGACAACCTCGTCTGTACGGTCTACATGGAATTAAATTCTTTCTGTATGTCAGATCCTAAACTGGAATAATCCCTAACAATTCTGAATATTCCTGGAAACAAGTAAATCTTAGGCTTCCCTTAGACAACTGGTATCAGAGATCTTTAATTTCAAAAAACAGGTCCAAAAGTGGGTTCAGGGGGCTCCTGGGTGGCTCAGTGGGGCGCCTGGGTGGCTCAGTCATTAAGCGTCTGCCTTTGGCTCAGGTCATGATCCCAGGATCCTGGGATGGAGCCCCACATCGGGCTCTCTGCTTAGCAGGAAGCCTGCCTCTCCCTCTCCCACTCCCCCTGCTTGTGTTCCCTCTCTCCCTGTCTCACTCTCTGTCAAATAAATAAAATCTTAAAAAAAAAAAAGTGGATTCAGAACAACAGACATGGGAAGTGCACCATTCTTGTGCAATGAAGTATTTATTACATATGCTTTCATTTACATTTTAAATACTTAGTAGTTATCTCTGGGAGGTGAGATTATAGGTGATTTTTATTTCTCTTATTTTGCTTACTGATACCATTCAGTTTCATTTTTTTTAAACAATGAACATCTATAAATGTAATTTAGCCTCTATCCATTATGATCTCAATGGTGTACAAAACCGTGTGTGTATGTGTACAAAAAAGTCTGGAAGGAGACGCACTAAAATGCTAAAGTTGTTTTTCTCAGGATAGTGGGATTATCAGTCATTTTTCTCTTTTACATTTTGTATCACTCTGCATTTTCAAATTTTTTAATAATAAGCATGTGTTAATTTTATAATACGAAAAAGGCCATTTTAAGACACTAACAAAGTTGCCTGTGATCCCAGCACAGAAAGGAAAGTCATCTGCCTTTTAGCAATTGGTCCCACACAGAACCAGAGCTGTGCATACACATCGCACACCAGCCCCACAGGCACCTGCCCACACACCTGTGTTCATTCTCTCTCACGCAGATACACTCACAATCAAATTCTAGGCTAGGAAAGAAACTGGGAAGGACGCTGAAGCAACCAAAAGGTGCAGCCACGTGTCCCTCGGAACTTCCAAGTGCTCACCAGCAGGGGTGCCGGAAGGAGAAGCACGGAGACCTGAACATCAACACTTCCTCAGCAGCCTACTTACACAAGCACTCGACAGGACAACGCCTACAAGGTCACTGAAGGGCATGCAGCCTTTCGGTGCGTAGGTTCTCTGGAAAGGATGAGTGACTATTAAAATGTAAACACTTATGTGTGTGTGTAGTCATAAAATGTGGAGATAATCTCTACAACTATAATTAATTCCTCTGAAAAATAAAGCCAAAAGAAACCAATCCTTTCTTACAATACTCTTAGAATTTACTTTACAAATTCTGTTTTAGGTTGAGTTGGTCATGGCTGCAAAAGCATCAGCCCTCTTGATGTGGGAAACAAGGCAGAAAAAAAATTATTAAATTTCCTTACTACCTATGCCCATTGACGAGTCCTTGAAACAGGCAGAGTGACATTCCTCTAAGGTCTCAACTGCCCTGATGTTGATACTTCTCTAAGGGCAAAAGACAATCCTAGCCTGAGCCCCCCCCATCCCCCCAAGGATCCTGTAAGTTTACCTGAACATATAAAAATTCCTTCGGAAACTTCCTTTCTCTCTACCCCTCACCCAAGATACGTGTTGGCAAGCATCTCCCAAGCATATGACCCACTGATATACATCTGAAGGGTCTCATGACTGAGAGTTTATTAGACGGTAATAAATGACCTTTACCCAACAACAGCTAGCCCTCTCAAGGTCCTGGAAACCTTGCTTCCAAATTCCTTAAGACTTACGCTATCCCTAACCCCCTCCCAACTTGAATGTATATAATGGTGCACTCCTCATGACTCTGGTGCAGCTCCTTCTGCCCACGGGTCCTGTCCCCTGTGCTTTCATAAAACCACCTTTTTTGCATCAAAGACAACTCAAGAATTCTTTCTTGGCCATCAGCTTCGAACCCCAACATTCTTTCTGAAATCACTCTCAGTATGAAGGGGTCATATTGACGAAAAATTTTCAGAAACAGTCAAGGCCTTCAAAACAACGTATTCCAACTTGACAACTGGCGCCTGGGTGGGTAGGACTATGAATTCCTGTTTCAGTAAGACACAGCCAGAAAACTCCACTGCAGTCCTTTTTCTCCTTCCCTATGCTGATTGCTGCCAGCCCTGTGTTATGTTACAGCACACCTGACCTACCACCAGATGCTGTAAGGAGATCCAAACACGCCATGACATTGCTAAAGAAAGAGGGACAGAAAAGCCATCTGTATCGTAAGTAGGAGATGCGGCCATGAAAAATTCAGATAATCAGCTTCAATAATTCAAAATGCTTCCTTCATGAACAGATTACTCAACAGGCTACCCTTGAATATTTGACGACAACCAAGAATAATCTAGTTGCTATCATCAAGGACAGTACTGTGACCAGCCTAAGAGTCTCATGCATGCAATATTTTGAAATCTCAAGGTGGAAAGTACAGAAACCTATGGTCGTTATTGCTGTTATCCACCTTATCTCTTACTAGGGTTTTTGAAAAATCACGAATGTTTAAGGAAGATCCCTTATGTTTCACAGATAAGTACTGCAATACATACAGATGAGATGTTATGTCAGGCACGCGCTTCCTGCACAGCGTGAAAGTGGGGCTCTACAGACGACCCAAGACTGCTGAAACGGGGCGGCAGTCGGGAAGGGGGTTCACCGAACTACGCCCTCTACTCCTCTGTATGGTCAGGACTTTTCATTTTAAAAGTTTGAAAATAGGGGTGCCTGGGTGGCTCAGTCAGTTAGGGGGCTGCCTTCAGCTCGAGTCGTGATCCCAGGGTTCTGGGATCGCGCCCCCTGTCCATCTGTCCCTCCAGGCTCCTCGCTCAGCGGGGAGCTCGCTTCTCTCTCTGCCTGCCGCTCACGCCTGCCACTCACCCTGCTTGTGCTCATGTGCTCTCTCTCTCTGAGAAATAAATTTTAAAAAAATTTTTTAGGGGCGCCTGGGTGGCACAGTCATTAAGCGTCTGCCTTCGTCTCAGGGCGTGATCCCAGCGTTCTGAGATCGAGCCCCACGTTGGGCTCTTCTGCTGGGAGCCTGCTTCTTCCTCTCCCACTCCCCCTGTTTGTGTTCCCTCTCTCGCTGGCTGTCTCTCTCTCTGTCGAATAAATAAATAAAATCTTAAAAAATATATATATATATATATTCATGACGAGCTGGAATTCTTCAGTTTTTTTTAAACTACTTCCCTATCAGGGCACCTGGGTGGCTCAGTCGGTAGCCTCTAACTTTGGCTCAAGTCATAATGGGGCGGGGGGGAGAGTCCCTGGGATCCGGGGAGCAGTAGGGCTCGGCGCTCAGCGGGGAATCTGCTTCTCCCTCTCCCTCTGCCCCTCCCCCCACTCCTGCACTCTTTCACTCTCTCTCTCAAATAAATAAAATCTTTAAAAATAAACTATTTCAGTACTAGAGGATATTTTTTCTCTTTGCCCCTCTATAATGCACTCTGACATCAGACTTGGAAAAAGCAATCCTGAGTCATTATAAAGCCTAGCAAAGCTTACACAGGCACAAAAATCAACCTTTCATTACTCTGTAAATTATCGGCTCCAGAACAAGAGCTAAACTCCACCATCCCAGGAAGCTTGTCCAAGTCCAGGTACTTAACCGACCACACCCAGCACTCCTTCTTCCAGCGCAGTCTGGGCCAGCAGACAGAGGGATGCAGTGGCCACAGATCTCCCTACGTCCGTCCATTCCACCAAATCCCAAGTCATCCGGGCTTTGCCCCCATATTTAAAATTCCACCAGGAGAGGGGCACTTGGGTGGCTCAGGTTTCAGCTCAGGTCATGATCTCAGGGTTCCGGGATGGAGCCCTATTGGGCTCCGTGCCCTCCCTTGGCCTCCCCCTTCTGCTCCTCCCCCCCCTCCCCCTCACCACATGCATGCTCCGTGTCTGTTAGGCACATGCGCGTGCTCTCTTTCTGTCGCCCTACAATAAATAAACCTTAAAATTCCACCAGGAGCTATCAGAGCAAAGAATTTTGACTCATTTCTACTTCTTGATTACAAGAACGCTCAGCCCCAAATAGCACCAAAAGTTTTTCCTACTGTGATCAGTAAGGACAGTTACAAAAGGTATTTCTCAAATGAAAGGATCTTATGGAAGTCAGTAACATGAAACTGTGAAAATATTTTGAGTGAGCAAACCTAGTAAGCTGAGAGCCACCTAAAGGTTATGAGCTCATCCCTGCTCAAGCACTGACAATCTGTGAGGGCTTGTGAAAATTATTCAGCCTTCCTGGGCTTCCAGTTCTTTCCCTGTAGAGTGAGATGAAAACTGGCTGCCGACTACCGCCTCAGAAAAAGGTGATGGGGCGACTGGGTGGCGCCGTCATTAAGCGTCTGCCTTCGACTCAGGGCGTGATCCCGGCGTTCCGGGATCGAGTCCCACATGGGGCTCCTCCGCTGGGGAGCCTGCTTCTTCCTCTCCCACTCCCCTGCTGTGTTCCCTCTCTCGCTGGCTGTCTCTCTNAAAAAAAAAAAAAAAAAAAAAAAAAAAAAAAAAAAAAAAAAAAAGGTGATGATGCAGAGAAAACGTACCTGAGCTTCATATAAGCCACAGAGTACTCTCTCAGAGTCAGGTTATGATAAAGAAGAACAATGTAGTATTTCCCTAACACCTCTGACTGGTGTAATCAGAACGGTCTGTTTGGAGAGAAGACACAAGGCACTAGTAAAAAACAACCCAGGATTCCCAAGGTTGGGCACAACCCAGGATTCCCAAGCGGCACAACGGAAAAGCAGGAAAAGAAACTGGACCAGCAATCCCAATCCAAGCTGTCCACATGGGACACCGTCAGTCACAGACCTCTGTGCCCATCAGACTAAAAGGTGGGAGACCCGTCGCAGCAATGTCTTCCGACCCAGCTACATGCGAGCAGTGCGCCGGCCCCCGCACTCAGGACGCCCACAGACACGCACGTCTTCCCAGGCGGACAACCCAGTGCGGGGAGCTGTGATCAGGAGGGCCCAGATCTTCACACTCACAGCTCGAGGGACACTGGATACTCAGGGGTACATGGATCCCCTATAAAGGGTTCCACGTGTTACACCGCACACCCTAAAGAGCAGGGGATCCATTTTACCTTTCCTTGAAGATCTCTAGGCTTAAACACACTATGCACTTGAACACCCACTTAACAAACGTCTGCAGGGCGAGAAATCAGTAAAATATAAAAACTAGCAAATCAGCCTTTTAGGGACTTTCTACTATTAGATAAAATATTTAAAAGTGAACACCACTAAATTATTTGATGTCTCCCAGTTTATCAGCAGAACACACAGCATGATGGTGTCTCTCCATGTAAACTTCCCTAAGTGCTGAGACACAGGCCAAGGACAAATCTCGAGGCCCCCCTTCTCCCCGAGGCTGGGTGCGACCTCCGACACACTGCACTGTGCATTCTCATCACCTGTCTACACCTCTTACTTCTGCAGGAGAGGAGGTGGCCCTGACGGAGCTCTGTTCCAGTCTGTCCTCCCCACCCTGCTCTCGGGCTCATTCCCCTTCCTCTGGGGTTTAGTTCCTTCCCCTCTGCACACAAGGTTAGAAGTGAAAACTTTCAGCGTTCACGGTCTCCCAAACATTAAAAGATGAGCCTAGGCAGAACACGTCCCAAGCACACGCAGTAAAGTGTGCTCAAAATAGCTGTCTAGCAGCGTGATGTTCAGCTGCCCAAGCTCGGTCTGGCCTTGGCGGTGGGAAGGACCGAATGACTTCAGCCAAGACAGCCCTGGGCTCTCAGCTGGGGAAATCGCTGGGCACTTCTTCACTCAGGGGGCACGTCTACCAGGCAGCCTAGGGGCATGTCCCCACACAAGGAGTTCATCGCCAGGAGCTCATCACCGTCTGGAAAAAAATCCAGCTTGTGTGGCTCGGGAGGAAGGGTGGGGGGTAGGGAGGCAGGGAGAGAAAGTGAGTCTCCGGAACAGAAGCTCCCTAAATGGGGGGAAAGGAACGTCAGCACACTGAGCCCGAACTGAGGACAGAAGTGAAGAAGCCGTGCACTCCGCGACCGCGGTGCGCCGCGCCGGCCGGGCGGAAGGGCCCGGGAGCGCTCGCCCAGTTACCTGCTCTGCGCCGTAGACCGTGGCGAACTGGACGAAGTCCTCGATGCGGACGAAGCCGTCCCCATCGCCGTCCAGGGCGTCGAACACGGCTCGAAGGCGGGGGCCGTCCTCCGGACACGCCGCGGGCTCGCTCGTTAGGGGGCAGGTCTGGCTGAAGTCCGAGGGCCGGTCCGGGTCCCCGGGACCCACATCCAGCGGCAGCTCGCCCACCGCGGGCGAGGGGAAGGCAGGGAAGAAGTCGACCTCGCCCCTCACGTGCTGGCTGTGCCTGAAACCCTGCACGCGGAGAGAGGCGCTCTCCGGGCAAACCGGGGGTCCGTAATCCTCTGGCTCTTTAGTCCAGGAAAGAAGCGGGCCGAGCTCTGGCAGCTGCCGGTCGGGGTCGGGGTCCCGGCAGCATACATGGTCCGGCAGGAGGTAAGCGGTTCCCGGGCCCGGGGCAAGCGCCCAGGCACTCTCGGGGCGCACGTCCGGCCCCGGGGCTCGCCCGGCGCTCAGGTCCGCCACGGCATCCGCGCAGGCCGAGGGCTCCGGTGGGCCGAGCGCCGG